>NC_139685.1:1902959-2390459 GCF_964106915.1 Podarcis gaigeae | reverse complement strand
TTAGGGATAGGGATACGGTTAGGGTTAGGGTTAGGGTTAGGGTTAGGGTTGGGGTTCGAGTTCGAGTTCGAGTTCGAGTTCGAGTTAGGGTAGGGCTAGGGCTAGGGCTAGGGCTAGGGCTAGGGCTTAGGCTAGGGTTAGGGTTAGGGTTAGGGTTAGGGTTAGAGTTAGGGTTAGGGTTGGGTTAGGTTAGGGTTAGGGTTAGCGTTTGGATTAGTGTTGCGGTTAGCGTCAGGCTTGGAGTTGAGTTTAGGGTCCAGATCATCGATAGAGATTGGGTTAGGGTTGAGGTTATGCTAAAGGTAAGGGTTATGGATGGGCTTAGGGTTAGGGTTAGGGTAAGGGTTAGGGTTAGGGTTAGGGTTAGGGTTAGGGTTAGGGTTAGGACTAGGGCTAGGGTTAGGGTTAGGGTTAGGGTTAGGGTTAGGTTAGGCTTAGGCTTAGGCTTAGGCTTAGGCTTAGGCTTAGGCTTAGGGTAGAGGTAGAGCTAGATGTAATAATAATAATAATAATAATTTTTTATTTATACCCCGCCCTCCCCAGCCAAGGCCGGGCTCAGAGCTGCTTACAAGCAATAATAAAAACAAGATGAATGATTACAAACTTAAAAACAAAAATAAAACACAACAATTAAAATAATGCAACATTAAAATATTAAAATGTTGCCTCATCGCAGGAGAAGGAAAAGAAGGGGGGAAAAGAGAGAGGGGGGGGAGGGAGGGAATCAAACTGGCTCCAAGCCAAAGGCCAGGCGGAACAACTCTGTCTTACAGGCCCTGCGGAAAGAAATCAGATTCTGCAGGGCCCTGGTCTCATGAGGCAGAGCGTTCCACCAGGCCGGAGCCAGAGTTGAAAAGGCCCTGGCTCTGGTCGAAGCCAATCTAACTTCCTTAGGGCCCGGGACCACTAGGGTGTTGTTATTTATGGACCTTGAGGCTCTCCGTGGGGCATACCAGGAGAGGCGGTCCCGGAGGTACGAGGGTCCTAGGCCATGAAGGGCTTTAAAGGTCAAAAGCAGCACCTTATATCTGACCCTGTACTCCACCGGGAGCCAGTGCAGCTTGAAAAGTACTGGGTGAATATGCTCCCATGGCAGAGACCCCGTGAGGAGCCTCGCTGCAGCATTCTGTACCTGCTGGAGTTTCTGGGACAGCTTCAAGGGCAGCCCCGCGTAGAGCGAATTACAGTAGTCAAGCCTGGAGGTAGAGGTAGAGGTAGACGTTTAGGTTTAGGTTTTGGTTAAGGTTTAGGTTTAGGTTTAGGTTTAGGTTTGGGTTTGGGTTAGGGTTAGGGTTAGGGTTAGGGTTAGGGTTAGGGTTAAGGTAGAGGTTAGGGTTAGGGTTAGGGTTAGGGTTAGGGTTAGGGTTAGGGTAGAGGTAGGGTTAGGGTTAGGGTTAGGGTTAGGGTTAGGGTTAGGGTTAGGGTTAGGGTTAGGGTTAGGGTTGGGGTTCGAGTTCGAGTTCGAGTTCGAGTTCGAGTTCGAGTTCGAGTTAGGGTAGGGCTAGGGTTAGGGTTAGGGTTAGGGTTAGGGTTAGGTTAGGGTTAGGGTTAGCGTTTGGATTAGTGTTGCGGTTAGGGTCAGGCTTGGAGTTGAGTTTAGGGTCCAGATCATCGATAGAGATTGGGTTAGGGTTGAGGTTAGGGTTATGGTTAGGGTTAGGGTTAGGGTTAGGGTTAGGTTAGGGTTAGGGCTAGGGCTAGGGCTAGGGCTAGGGCTAGGGCTAGGGCTATGGTTAAGGTTAGGGTTAGGGTTAGGGTTAGGGATAGGGATACGGTTAGGGTTAGGGTTAGGGTTAGGGTTAGGGTTAGGGTTGGGGTTCGAGTTCGAGTTCGAGTTCGAGTTCGAGTTCGAGTTCGAGTTCGGGTAGGGCTAGGGCTAGGGCTAGGGCTTAGGCTAGGGTTAGGGTTAGGGTTAGGGTTAGGGTTAGAGTTAGGGTTAGGGTTGGGTTAGGTTAGGGTTAGGGTTAGCGTTTGGATTAGTGTTGCGGTTAGCGTCAGGCTTGGAGTTGAGTTTAGGGTCCAGATCATCGATAGAGATTGGGTTAGGGTTGAGGTTATGCTAAAGGTAAGGGTTATGGATGGGCTTAGGGTTAGGGTTAGGGTAAGGGTTAGGGTTAGGGTTAGGGTTAGGGTTAGGGTTAGGGTTAGGACTAGGGCTAGGGTTAGGGTTAGGGTTAGGGTTAGGGTTAGGGTTAGGTTAGGCTTAGGCTTAGGCTTAGGCTTAGGCTTAGGCTTAGGGTAGAGGTAGAGCTAGATGTAATAATAATAATAATAATAATTTTTTATTTATACCCCGCCCTCCCCAGCCAAGGCCGGGCTCAGAGCTGCTTACAAGCAATAATAAAAACAAGATGAATGATTACAAACTTAAAAACAAAAATAAAACACAACAATTAAAATAATGCAACATTAAAATATTAAAATGTTGCCTCATCGCAGGAGAAGGAAAAGAAGGGGGAAAAAGAGAGAGGGGGGGGAGGGAGGGAATCAAACTGGCTCCAAGCCAAAGGCCAGGCGGAACAACTCTGTCTTACAGGCCCTGCGGAAAGAAATCAGATTCTGCAGGGCCCTGGTCTCATGAGGCAGAGCGTTCCACCAGGCCGGAGCCAGAGTTGAAAAGGCCCTGGCTCTGGTCGAAGCCAATCTAACTTCCTTAGGGCCCGGGACCACTAGGGTGTTGTTATTTATGGACCTTGAGGCTCTCCGTGGGGCATACCAGGAGAGGCGGTCCCGGAGGTACGAGGGTCCTAGGCCATGAAGGGCTTTAAAGGTCAAAAGCAGCACCTTAAATCTGACCCTGTACTCCACCGGGAGCCAGTGCAGCTTGAAAAGCACTGGGTGAATATGCTCCCATGGCAGAGACCCCGTGAGGAGCCTCGCTGCAGCATTCTGTACCTGCTGGAGTTTCTGGGACAGCTTCAAGGGCAGCCCCGCGTAGAGCGAATTACAGTAGTCAAGCCTGGAGGTAGAGGTAGAGGTAGATGTTTAGGTTTAGGTTTTGGTTAAGGTTTAGGTTTAGGTTTAGGTTTAGGTTTGGGTTTGGGTTAGGGTTAGGGTTAGGGTTAGGGTTAGTGTCAGGGTTCGGGTTAGGGTTAGGGTTAGGGTTAGGGTTAGGGTTAGGGTTAGGTTAGGGTTAGGCTTAGGCTTAGGCTTAGGCTTAGGCTTAGGGTAGAGGTAGAGCTAGATGTAATAATAATAATAATAATAATTTTTTATTTATACCCCGCCCTCCCCAGCCAAGGCCGGGCTCAGAGCTGCTTACAAGCAATAATAAAAACAAGATGAATGATTACAAACTTAAAAACAAAAATAAAACACAACAATTAAAATAATGCAACATTAAAATATTAAAATGTTGCCTCATCGCAGGAGGAGAAGGAAAAGAAGGGGGAAAAAGAGAGAGGGGGGGAGGGAGGGAATCAAACTGGCTCCAAGCCAAAGGCCAGGCGGAACAACTCTGTCTTACAGGCCCTGCGGAAAGAGATCAGATCCTGCAGGGCCCTGGTCTCATGAGGCAGAGCGTTCCACCAGGCCGGAGCCAGAGTTGAAAAGGCCCTGGCTCTGGTCGAAGCCAATCTAACTTCCTTAGGGCCCGGGACCACTAGGGTGTTGTTATTTATGGACCTTGAGGCTCTCCGTGGGGCATACCAGGAGAGGCGGTCCCGGAGGTACGAGGTTCCTAGGCCGTGAAGGGCTTTAAAGGTCAAAAGCAGCACCTTAAATCTAACCCTGTACTCCACCGGGAGCCAGTGCAGCTTGAAAAGCACTGGGTGAATATGCTCCCATGGCAGAGACCCCGTGAGGAGCCTCGCTGCAGCATTCTGTACCTGCTGGAGTTTCTGGGACAGCTTCAAGGGCAGCCCCGCGTAGAGCGAATTACAGTAGTCAAGCCTGGAGGTAGAGGTAGAGGTAGACGTTTAGGTTTAGGTTTTGGTTAAGGTTTAGGTTTAGGTTTAGGTTTAGGTTTGGGTTTGGGTTAGGGTTAGGGTTAGGGTTAGGGTTAGGGTTAGGGTTAAGGTAGAGGTTAGGGTTAGGGTTAGGGTTAGGGTTAGGGTTAGGGTTAGGGTAGAGGTAGAGGTACAGGTAGAGCTAGATGTAGTGGTAGAGGTAGACGTTTAGGTTTAGGTTTTGGTTAAGGTTAAGGTTAAGGTTTAGGTTTAGGGTTAGGGTTAGGGTTAGGGTTAAGGTAGAGGTTAGGGTTAAGGTAGAGGTTAGGGTTAGGGTTAGGGTTTGGGTTTGGGTTAGGGTTTGGATTGGAGTTGAGTTTGACGCTCGAATTAGGGTTATGGTTAGGTTTGACGTTAGGGTTAGGGTTAGGGTAGCGATTTGGGTTAGGGTTAGGTTAGGGTAGAGATTTGGGTTAGGGTTAGGGTTAGGGTTAGAGTTATTGTTAGGGTTAGGGTTAGGGTTTGGATTGGAGTTGAGTTTGACGCTCGAATTAGGATTAGGGTTAGGTTTGACGTTAGAGTTAGGGTTTGGGTTAGGGTTAGGGTAGCGATTTGGGTTACGGTTAGGGTTAGGGTTAGGGTTAGGGTTAGGGTTAGGGTTAGGGTCTCGTATACCCCAGGTAGTGTGGTTGCTGACCTTGAGCCAGACATCCTGGAGAGTGAAGTCAAATGGGCCTTAGAAAGCACTGCAAATAACAAGGCCAGTGGAAGTGATGGTATTCCAGCTGAACTATTTAAAATTTTAAAAGATGATGCTGTTAAGGTGCTACACTCAATATGCCAGCAAGTTTGGAAAACTCAGCAGTGGCCAGAAGATTGGAGAAGATCAGTCTACATCCCAATCCCAAAGAAGGGCAGTGCCAAAGAATGCTCCAACTACTGCACAATTGCACTCATTTCACACGCTAGCAAGGTTATGCTTAAAATTCTACAAGGAAGGCTCAAGCAGTATGTGGACCGAGAACTCCCAGAAGTGCAAGCTGGATTTAGAAGAGGCAGAGGAACCAGAGACCAAATTGCAAACATGCGCTGGATTATGGAGAAAGCTAGAGAGTTCCAGAAAAACAACTGATTGGTTCAAAATTGGGAAAGGAGTACGACAAGGCTGTATTTTGTCTCCCTGCTTATTTAACTTATATGCAGAATTCATCATGCGAAAGGCTGGGCTGGATGAATCCCCCTTTTTTAAAAAAATAATTTTTTATTAAATTTTCCATCTTTAAAAGACAAAACAACAACAACAGACAAACAAACACATAAAATCATATTTTCGTAACCTCATTTTCATAAGCCTCTTTTCTCGGACTTCACCATACCTTCCCCTTTTTGCATCCTTATTTTACAATTATTCAGCAACCCTTTTAATCAATTAAATTTTAAATTTGTTCTCCTTTTCAATTTCACCCTAAATCATAAAAAGAAAAAGAAAAAAAAAATTCTGCTGCAATTATACCTCTTCCTTTCCCTTAACATTTTAGCACTCTTCAATTTTATAGCAGTTCTTAAGATATATTTTAAACTTCTTCCAATCTTCCTCCACAGTCTCTTTCTCTTGGTCGCGGATTCTGCCGGTCATTTCTGCCAGTCCCATGAAGTCAATCACTTTCGCCTGCCACTCCTCCAGCGTGGGTAGCTCTTGTGTCTTCCAATACTTTGCTAGAAGGATCCTTGCTGCCGTAGTAGCATACAAAAAAAAATTCTTGTCCTTCCTCGGCACCAATTGGCCGACCATACCCAAGAGAAAAGCCTCTGGTTTTTTATGAAAGGTGCATCTAAGTACTTTCTTAATCTCATTATATATCATTTCCCAGAAGGCCTTAATCTTTGGGCAGGTCCACCAAAGGTGGAAGAAGGTGCTTTCAGTCTCTTTACATTTCCAACATTTATTATTGGGCAGATGATAAATCTTCACAAGCTTGACTGGGGTCATGTACCACCTATAAATCATTTTCATAATGTTTTCTCTTAAGGCATTACATGCCGTGAATTTAATATCTGTGGTCCATAACTGCTCCCAGTCAGCAAACATAATGTCATGACCTATGTCCTGTGCCCATCTAATCATGGCTGATTTCACTGTCTCATCTATTGTGCTCCACTTCAGCAGCAAGTTATACATCCTTGATAAATTCTTAGTATTGGGTTCTAACAATTCTGTTTCTAATTTCGATTTTTCCACCTGGAAACCAATTTTCCTGTCTTGTTTATAAACCTCCATTATTTGAAAATAATGGAGCCAATCTCGTACCTTGGACTTTATTTTCTCAAAACTTTGTAATTTAAGTTCACCACTTTCTTGTTCTAAAATTTCCCAATATTTTGGCCAATTAGTTTTCATATTAAGTTTCTTCACCTCCTTAGCCTCCATTGGTGAGAGCCACCTGGGAGTTTTATTTTCCAATAAGTCCTTGTACCGAATCCAAACATTAAACAGTGCTTTCCTGACAATATGATTTTTAAAACCCTTGTGCGCTTTGACCTTGTCATACCAAATATATGCATGCCAACCGAACCTATTATCAAATCCTTCCAAATCTAGAATGTCTGCATTTTCAAGAAGTAGCCAATCTTTCAACCAGCAGAAAGCTGCCGCTTCATAGTACAGTTTCAAGTCCGGCAGGGCAAACCCCCCTCGTTCTTTAGAGTCAGTAAGTATCTTAAAATTTATTCTGGGCTTTTTGCCCTGCCAGACAAATTTGGATATATCTTTCTGCCACTTCTTGAAACAGTCTAGTTTATCCACAATTTGTAATGTCTGAAACAAAAATAACATTCTAGGCAATACATTCATTTTAATCACTGCAATTCGACCTAACAAGGAAAGCTTCAGGTTCGACCATATTTCTAGATCTTTCTTTATCTCTGTCCAGCACTTGTCATAGTTGTCTTTAAATAGGTTTACATTCTTAGATGTCATATTAACCCCCAGGTATTTTACTTTTTTAGCCACTTTTAACCCAGTTTCCTCTTGGAATCTCTCTCTTTCACCATTTGTTAGATTTTTTCCCAGTACCTTAGTTTTTTGTTTATTCAGCTTGAATCCTGCGACCTGACCAAAGGTTCGAATTAATTCTAGGACTCTTTTTGTACTAGTGTCTGGCTCTTGCAGAGTCAATACTAAATCATCTGCAAAAGCCTTCAGTTTATAATGTCTGGCTCCGACCTGAACTCCTTTCACCAGCTGGTCCCCCCTGATCATATTTAATAAAACCTCCAGGACCGATATAAATAGTAATGGGGATATTGGGCACCCCTGCCGTGTCCCTTTTTCAATAGGTAATCCATCAGTAACCACATTATTTACAATTAACTTTGCCTTTTGTTCAGAATAAATTGCACTTATACCATTTTCAAACTTCTGGCCTACCCCCATCCCATGGAGATTCTTCTTCATAAATTTCCAAGAAATATTGTCAAAGGCTTTCTCCGCGTCTACAAAAATTAAAACTGCTTTTGTGTTCTTGTTCACTGTCAGCATTTCTATGATGTCAATTATATTCCTTACATTAGTTGATAAATGTCTACCCGGGAGAAAGCCTGCCTGATCTTTATGAATCTCCTCCAGCAACACCCTCTTCAATCTTTTTGCCAAAATGTCTGCAAATATTTTGTAATCCACATTGAGTAATGATATAGGGCGGTAGTTCTTAATTTGTTTTTTATCAACTTCAGTCTTTGGTATAAGTGTAATGAAAGCTTCTTTCCACGATTCAGGTGCCTTTTTCCCCTCTAATATTTCATTGCATACCTCCTTAAGCGGCTGCATTAACCAGTCCTTCAAAGCTTTGTAGTATCTGGAGGTTAATCCATCTGGTCCTGGGGATTTCCCCAATTGCATATTTTGAATAGCACCCTCTATTTCTTGCTCAGTTATTTTCTCATTCAAAACCACCATACTTTGTTGCAAAATTTTTTGTAATCCGTGTTTCTTAAGGAACTCTTCCATTTCTTCTTCGTTTTCCGGCCCTTGTGTGTATAATCTTCTGAAATAACTCTGAAAGCAGTTACTGATCTCATTTGTTCTAGAAATGTTCTTTCCATCCACCTCCAAGCTAGTAACTGTATTCAATTTCTGTCTCTTCTTCAATTGCCATGATAGAAGTTTCCCACATTTGTCTGCCGATTCAAATGTCCTTTGTCTCATTTGCTTGATTTTCCATTCAATCTCCTGGTTCATCAGTTCCATATATTGCTTCTGATAAAGTTTAATTTCTCTCAGAATCTCATGAGACTTTGGTTTAGATCTCAATTTCTTTTCACTTTCTTTTATCTTTTCCAAAATCTTATTTTTCTTCTCATTTTGTTTCCTCCTTTTTAAAGAGTTCTGTTGTATCAGGAAACCCCGCATCACGGCCTTACTTGCATCCCAGATCACTCTTTTCTCCACTTCTGTCCTCAGATTTATCTCAAAATAATCCTTCAAAGTTTTTTGGGCCTTTTGGTAAACCTCTGGGTCTCTAAATAGGGTGTCATTCATTCTCCATCTGAAGGAACCAGCTGTTGTTGTTTTCATTTCCATCTTTACCGCATTATGGTCGGAGCATGTCTTTGGGCAGATTTCCACTTTTTTTATCTTTGGAGCCATTCCACTAGTAATCCATATTTGATCTATTCTCGTCCAAGTCATCTGTGATTCCGAAAAGAATGTTCCCTCTCTCTCGAGAGGGTTTCTTGTTCTCCAAATATCAATCAAGTCCAAATTATCAGTCATTTCAAAGAAAGTCTTAGGTAATCTCCCATCCTTGGAAATCACCTGTCTTTGTGCTTTGTCCATATTTGTAGAGACGACGCCGTTCATATCTCCTAAAAGAATCACCTTATAGTCCAAATAGTCCATTAATGTCTCATGCAGTTTCTTATAAAATTCTGCCTTCCCTTCATTTGGTGCATAAATTCCAAATATCAAATTTTTTTCTCCTTGAATTTGTATCTCAATTCCCAAAATTCTTCCATGTTCATCTTTAAAAATCAATTTTGGAGCCAATTTCTCTTTTACATAAATCACCACGCCTCTTTTCTTAACTTTATCTGATGAAATAAATTCTTGTCCCAATCTTTTATTTATAAGTAATCTTCTATGTGCCCTTGTCACGTGGGTTTCTTGTAAACAAATCAAATCCAATTGTTCTCTTTTCAAAATATGAAAAACCTCACACCTTTTTCTGGGAAGGTTCAGTCCGCTACAATTCCACGTTAAAAACCGCAGAGACATTGTTGGTTAGTTCCCTCCAGTTGCACCCTGCGGCTGTTCTTCTTCCGTTGGTGATTTAAGTCCAAATGTCAGGTTCCCCAAGTCTGTGTCTGATGTCGAATTTAGCACTCCTTTCACCAAATCTTCCTCGTATTTGTCCAAAAATTGTTCCTTATCTTGTACTGTTCTTATTTTAACTTTCTTTCCTCTAAGTTAAAGGACAAACCTTGTGGATATTCCCACCTAAAAGGTATGTTGTTCTTCTTCAGCAGGTCAACCAGGTTCTTAAAGTAGGTTCTTACCTCCAGAATGTATTTTGGGATATCCCTGTAGATTTGCACAGAGACGTTTTCGATCTGAAGAGTCTTCTGGTAATGCAGACTTAATATCTTGTCTCTTTCCTCTTTAGATCTCAATGTTATCAGGCAATCCCTTGGAATCTTTCTGCCTTGCCTTCTACCCAATCTGAAGGCAGTTGTTATCTCAAATTCTTCTTCCTCTAGGTTTACCTGCCAGAATTCTGAGATTTCTTTTGTGAGAAAGTCCACAAGGCTGTCCCCTTCACTTTCTGGAACGAGCCTAAGTCTCAGATTTTTCTCCTTCCGTTGCATGTCCCACAAAGACAGGGTCGCCTCATGTTGATCAAGCCTCCTACAAACCGGTACTAAATTTCCCTGTGTAGATTCCGCAGTAGATTTAGCTTCTTCCGCAATTTTCCTAATTGTGGCGTTTTCTTGCACCAATTTATTTATAGTCTCTGTATTAGATGTAACACTTTTGGTATTTAAATCTAATTTTGCCGTAAGATCTGCCAGTTGCTTGGTATTTTCTGTACTCTGTTTATTCAACTTTTCTAAAGATTCATTTATTTTCAATAGTGCCTGCGTCACTGACTCCATGAATGCACTTATTCCTTTATCCTGTCCAGCTGGGCCTGTTGGCGGTAATCCTGATAAAGAGCCCCTTTTCTTTTGTGCAGCTTTAGCCTTAGATCTTGTTGCTATTTCTTCTGCAGGGCCACTCATGTCCCAAGGTCGTTCCCACAGGAACAGGTCTTGAATGGAAAAATCCAGTGACTTTACTTTTAACAGTCAATTGTGCAACTGTTACCTTCAACCCTCTAGAGGGAGCCAAATGTCCCATAAGCAAAGGAAATAAAGAATCCGAAAACCCTCAGAGGGAAAAAGTTACTAAGAATGTCTTTCAGTCTTTTAGTTGCAACAATATTATTTCTGCAGAATCTCAAATAATTGTATCCAATAAAGTCCCCACTTTGCAACAAATCTGACAGTTCCCTGTCAATGTGTTTCACCCAGGCAGTCCGTTCCCAGGATCAGAGGCTGCAGCAAATTGTCCTTTAAGAATTTTCTCATGCAGGTTGCTTTTTCTTCTCCCCCCCTGTTCCTGCTTACTAGGGGGGGAGTTAAACTTCAATGCTAGGGTTAGACCACTCAAAAGTTCACCATAAATTATCAATTGCAGCTTCCTAGTTCCGTTGCTTTAGCAATCATGCAGTCCGGGGGAGGCAGACTTCCTTTATTTACCGTCCCCGCTTTCGGCCGAATTTCAAGAGCTTTAATTTAAAATCCCAGTAAGGTTTCCAATCCTACTTACGGGAATTACTTTTCAGTCCAAATTTCAGGAAGGAATCGGCGCTCTCCGTCAATGGCGACGCGGCTTCACTCCACGGGCTGGGTAACGACTCTCAGCACCGCGCGATCCCCCGATGCTCCTCCGGAGCCTTTAAAAAGGCTCTTTTGCAGTAAGGGGGGGCGCAAAAGGTGCCCACCGAGTCTCCTTGTTCACAGGCTTCCGCGCCTGTGATTTTAGGGGTCCCCGCTTCGCCGTAGCGGTCAGACCCGAACTCGTGGAGCAGCCCTCTCTCCGGAGATCAGAGAGAGAGCCGCCATTAGCGCTGGCGCCAACCGGAAGTCCTGGGCTGGATGAATCCCTAGCTGGAATTAAGATTGCCAGAAGAAATATCAACAACCTCAGATATGCAGATGACACAACCTTGATGGCAGAAAGTGAGGAGGAATTAAAGAACCTTTTAATGAGGGTGAAAGAGGAGAGCGCAAAATATGGTCTGAAGCTCAACATCAAAAAAACGATGATCATGGCCACTGGTCCCATCACCTCCTGGCAAATAGAAGGGGAAGAAATGGAGGTAGTGAGAGATTTTACTTTCTTGGGCTCAATGATCACTGCAGATGGTGACAGCAGCCACGAAATTAAAAGACGCCTGCTTCTTGGGAGAAGGGCAATGACAGGCCTAGACAGCATCTTGAGAAGTAGAGACATCACCTTGCCAACAAAGGTTCGTATAGTTAAAGCTATGGTTTTCCCAGTAGTGATGTATGGAAGTGAGAGCTGGACCATAAAGAAGGCTGATCGCCGAAGAATTGATGCTTTTGAATTATGGTGCTGGAGGAGACTCTTGAGAGTCCCATGGACTGCAAGAAGATCATACTGAAGATCCATACTGAAGATCCATACTGAAGGAAATCAACCCTGAGTGCTCACTGGAAGGACAGATTGTGAAGCTGAGGCTCCAGTACTTTGGCCACCTCATGAGAAGAGAAGACTCCCTGGAGAAGACCCTGATGTTGGGAAAGATGGAGGGCACAAGGAGAAGGGGACGGCAGAGGACGAGATGGTTGGATAGTGTTTTCGAGGTCACCAGCATGAGTTTGACCAAACTGCGGGAGGCAGTGGAGGACAGAGGTGCCTGGCGTTCTCTGGTCCATGGGGTCACGAAGGGTCGGACACGACTAAACGACTAAACAACAACAACAACAAAAGCGTTAGGTTTGAGGTTAGAGTTAGGGGCCAAGGCTAGGCTTAGGGCTAGGGCTAGGGCTAGGGCTAGGGTTAGGCTTCGGCTTCGGCTTCGTGTGAGGGTTAGGGCCGGATCCAGCAGGCTCTTCTTATGTTATTAAGGAATTCTCTTCCTGGACACAGGGGCGGAGCAGGCGGGGGTGTGGCACACATCCTGGGGGCGTGGCATGCCACCCGCCGGGGCGGTGCGCTCCCCTTGGACCCCTGTTCCTCCGCCAGTGCCTGGACATGTGAATGGAGGGAATATCCATACCTATGTCTGCTGATAGCAGAACTCTCAGATGTTTTTATTGCCAGTGCAAGCACATTGAATAGATTATATGTTCTCTTCTTTAAAGGTAAGGATTTCCATTATGATTTTCTTTTTTTATCATTTTGTATAGGGTTTTTGATAATTTTATAATACAAAACATTACCATTTCAAACATTAAAATACAAGGTTCTTTTGAACCTTCGGACCTCCTTTCCTTCCTCCAGGGGTTCCATGTTTGAGTTTGAATTTGCTACATCTTTTACCATTATCCACCTATTATATAACCATAATTAGAATAAATAATTCCACATTACAAGTGTCACTGCATTCCTGCTAAAGATTTTAACTTTTTACAGTGGTCTTTTAAATAAATTACAAATTTCCTCCAGTCTTTAGACAATACTCAATCTTCCTGGTTTTGGATCTTCCCCATCAGTTTTGCCATCTCTGCCTACTCCACCAGTTTCATCTGCCATTCTTCTTTTGTTGGTACCTCTCCTTCCTTCCATCTCTGGGCTAGTAGCATTCTCACTGCTATTGCTGCATACATGATTTTCTTCTGAGATGTGTTTAAACAGCACTTGTAAAAGATCCTTGAGTGACCTAAATATTTATAGTTGCTTTGCCTTCCCCATGACATTATTATGAACATTTGTTATTTACAAGTCAAGGAAAGTGGCTTCCTTGATCTTCTGATCTTGTTTTCCCCATTTATGCTCCTTCAATGCCTCTGGTCTTATCATCTGCGCTGTGTGGAAAACAGTAATTTGTGATGACATTATCTAAGTGCCCTGCAGGCAAAAAGGGAGAAGAAAAGTTTCAAATCAGCAACTTGAAAGAAGAAAAAACAAAACAAGGAAAGGAAAAGAGAAATAGTTTAGGATAATGATGAAGTTTAATTCCTGAGTCATTACAGCATCTGAGAATGGAGACATAATCTGCCTCCATTAGAAATGGCAAATGTTGCTTCTTTGTGGGGCTGTAATAGGTTGTGACAGGAAGGGAATTATTATGCAGGTTATTTCAATGCTCATAGCCACCCGGCCACATTGTCCTTCGCAGCCCCTCTGCCTTGTTGGGATGCAGGAAAGGAGTTGCTCTTCGCAAAGAGAAAGATAAAAAGTCACCTGACATTCCATAAACCAGGTGCTATTGAGTGCTAGCCTCTCCTTCTGATGTGCAAACCCGAGTTAATGAATTTGAATGGACAAATAATATAGATTAACACAAGTCAAATGGGGAGGCTGGTATGTGATCTTTTATTGTGTTTTTAATATCCTGTTGGAAGCCGCCCAGAGTGGCTGGAGAGGCCTGGCCAGATGGGCAGGGTATAAGTAATAAATCATCATCATCATCATCATTATTATTATTATTGACAAGCTGCAATTGAATGTTCTACACAGTGGTTCCCAATTAGCTAAGTAATGCAGCCCCCCTGTTTTTCCAAAGTCAAGCCAAGGACTCCCTACTTTTGAGAACTGTGATGTCTCTGTGGTAGCTTTTGTTCTGTGAAGGGTGCCACAGACCCCCGGGGGGGGGGTTATGTGGACCCCCTGGAGTCTGTGGATCACCAGTAGGGAGCCACTGTTCTACACAATGTGATTGCCTTAACTTTAGACTCTCCCAGATAAGCCACTTTGGAAGATGTAGGGAAGTGACCTGGAAGCAAATCACATTGAACACACCTCTGCATTAGCACATAGAGCATTTTAAAAGGTGGACTCGGGGCTGCCCATCACAATACAGAACACCGCAAGACACTCTGGATAAGTGCTTGCCAGAAGTCGATGGATGAAAGGAAGCAGAAATCATGTCAGTTTTGAGATTCAGACATGACTTATTCAGGAGCAAAGCGGACATTTGATCTGCAATTTGGGGCTGTGCTGAAAAAGTGCAGTGGGGCACAGAGATGGGGGCAGAATGGGAAGGCACCAGCACTTCAAGCAAAGACTGCCAACTCTTAACTTGCCGCCTTTGGGTCCCAGAAGTGCTGGGAAGGATTCACAACTTTTGGGGGATTGCGAGTTGTCTCCTGGGTAGATTTGTCAGATTGGCCCTCTGTACACCTGGTTGTCTATTAAGCCAAATGGGGCACTGCTCCCTGCCCCCCACAAGCTTTGTCTGCTTTCACCAGCCCCCCCCCCCCCGCCTGCCTTCTTACCTACCACCAATTCAGGGGGCAGCCCTGCCTCTCAGCCTCCTTCTCCTTAGTCTTAGCATTGCCCCAATAGAACTCAGCATGGAAGAGGATGGGGACAAACCTAGAATGGTCGGCACTGCCTGTCTTTGGCTCCAGCACAACCAGTCACTGGCTCTGGTGCCACCTACTGTTGGCCTCCCTGCCTTTGGTCCACTGCTACGGTACCTCCATTATATAGTGCATGGGTTGCCAACCTTCTTAGGCTTGTGGGCACATTAGGATATTTGAGTAAAGATGTTGGGTGCCATCCCTTCCGGTGACTTTTCTTTCCCTCCCTGGATCAGCCCTGGCCTGGAAAAGGAGAGAATACATGCATACACATTTCCCTTTCCCAAGGAATCATGTTAGATCCAACAGAATGAACCTGAGCCTTGAAAAGCACATGGAGCTGAAAGAGGAAGTGGAAAAGAGGCCACTCTTCCAACTTCCGTTTCCAAGGAGGCCGAAGGTAGCCACCCTCACAACCTTATGAGCTAGGAGGCAATGAGTGGGGAGGTTTAAGCGCTTTGTGGGTGCCGAGTGAAGGCCTGTAGGACAATGTTCCCCACATCTGCCCCCCTTGGGAAAATGCAGCAATGTGCTCTCTGTTACATTTCAGCTCTCATTGCTGCTGCTCTCTGCAATGGGTTCAGAAGCGTCTTAGCATTTGGTTATCATATTACTGATTATCTATCTCTCCATCATAAATACTAATCATTCTAATCTTCATGCGGTCAGCTCTGTTGCTTTCATTCAGTCAAACTCAAAGAAGAGCGGCAACAGCAGTCTTGGGAAAGTCTTGGGATTTGCAGAACTACAAGAACTCTTTAGGAGAGGAAACCCTCAAATGGGAGGGGGAAACCTGCCAAATGCAGCCAAATGTGCACTGAACAGGCTTAGCGGCCACCGAATGTTGACGGAAGAAGAAGGAATGGAATGGAGTTTCCTGGAGGAGGATTGTGACCATTCCACGCTGCAACATTTTGTTGAAGGTCCCTCTGGTCTGTCTACACACACACACACACACACACACACACACACACACACACACACACACACTTCATTTATTGCTTTGACTCCAGGTTAGCTTTTCCAGAAACTAGAATCTAATTAATGCAATCTAATTAAGTAACTCCAGCTCCTTTCCATTTCTATTGTGATATTAAAGGCTCTGCAGAGCTGGCTGGTGAAAGACCAGGCAGCAAAGCTGAGTCAGCATTGATTCCCTCTGCCTCACAGCCTTGTGTGATTCCAACGTTCATTTTCAGCATTTTAAACATCCATTTCTGTAAGTACAGATATGATCTCACTTGTTCCATGATCCAGCATTCTTGCACGTGAGCGATTGGAATTTGGAGGGCCTTAACAGTGCAATGCATCTTTCTGCATTAACAAATTACATAAGGCCTGCTCTCTTGATTATTTCCAAATAAGAGCGCTTTCCAGATTCCCTAGAGAATCTTCCCAGTGCTGAGCTGACCAGAGACTTCGGGCTGCCACCTGCTGGTCCAGCTGGAGAATTTCTCACAATTTTCTGAGAACTTTTCCGATAATTTTCTTTTCTTGCGTGGGGTCCCTCTCCAAACCAGTTCCAGGTCGAGGATTGGGTGGTCCTTTGGGTGAGACACCCTCCATGGGGCCCCCTCCCTCCATCACTTGGCTGCCTACACCAAGTCCAGGCTGGAGGACCCAAATGCCCTTTTCCGCGCTGGAATTAAGAGGAGAAGGGGTCCCCCTTAGCTCAGGGTTGCCATATGTCCTCTTTTTCACTGGGTATGTAAAATGAGAGCCATCATAGCGACCCATAGTTAAAAGTAGACATCAACAAATGTGTCCTCTTTTTTGCTCTTCAAAATATGGCAACCCTACCTCAGCTACTGTTTTCGGAAGACTACAGGAGGAGGCATGATCTAGTTAAAATTGAAGCGTGTCACGGGTTGGGCTTTTGTGTTTCAGTAACAAACACAGACAAGAAAATAAGAAGAGCTTGCTAAACCATGCCAAAGGGGCCCTTCCTTCCTGGCTGTAGATGTAAGTACCTTTTCTTCATCCATATGAAGCCAGTCATCATTATCTGGACTCCACCTAAAGGCAACAGCTTCTTCTTGTCAATCCACCCTTTCTCTTGCTCCCCCTTCTCTCTCCCTTTTCTGGATCTAAGCGGTTTCTTTGCTGCTTCTGGCACAAGTGCTGCGGCTCTTGTGGTAAAGTCGACACAATCAAGATTGTGGGCCAGGCACCCAAACAACGAGCAGGTGGCAGTTTCTAGTTTGGAGAGCTCCAGGAACACAGCAAGATTCTCTCTCTTTTTAATTTTTTATTTATAGTTTTCCAATTTATTCATACAGTTACAATAATTTGCAACAATTCTTTATATAGTCTACAAACATTTTCCAATCTTTCTTAAAGGTTATTTCATCTTGCTCTCTGATTCTACTGGTTAAACTTGCTAATTCTGTGTAGTCCACCAGTTTCATCTGCCACTCCTCCTTCGTGGGTCCTGTTCCTTTCCACCATTTGGGGGCATATAAAATTCGGGCTGCAGTACCTGAATATAGAAATTTCTATATGGATTTCATTGATTCTTTGGTACATCTGATACAACCATTCCTAAAAGGAATGCTGCTGGTCTTTTGGGGAGTGCTTTTATTAACATTTCCCCCCAACTCATTATTTATCATCTCCACAAAACCTTTGCATGTCCACCACATTTGATAAAATGTACCTTCTATTTCTTTACATTTCCAACATGTTCCTAATTTTGATTTACATAGGTTTTCTAAGTTACTTGATGTCAGGTACCATCAGCATATCATTTTCATGTAATTTTCTTTCAAAGCGTAACATGCTGTAAATTTCAAACCAGTTTTCCATAGTTTCCCCCACATGTCCAATTCTGTATCATGCCCTACATCTCTGACCCAATGTATCATGGCAGATTTAACCATTTCATCTTTTATTTCCCATTCTAACAGTAACATATATATTCTAGAAATATTTTTTCTTTGTTTTCTACTAGTTCCCTTTCAAGTTAGGAACTTTGATCTGTAAATCCATGTTGCTGATCTAATTTAAACACTTCATTCAATTGATGATATTGAAACCAGTCCATCACCAGACCTCTGGGGTCTTCTAGCTTCTTGTACTTCACCTCTTGGTCTGAAAAAAAAAGTCTCTATATGTTGCCCATTTTTGTTCCATATTCAGCTTTAGTTTATATTGGTGATAGCTATAGGGGTGTTTTCCTTTCCAGTAGGTTTTTGTATTTCTTGCATACTCTATATACATTTTGTCTAATTACATGATTTGAGAAATACATATATATTCAGATTAACATTTTACAGTCATATATCCAACATACAACATAGAAACAAGATTCCAGAGAATCTCCTGGACTTCCCTCTCCCCCTTTATGGGTCCTATTGTTAATAATTTCCTCCTGCATCTTTTATAATAATCCAAATCCTTTACATCTCCATTGTATCCAAAATTCACCATTAAACTACAAGTGTTATTCCAATCCTACTAACAATTTTAACTGTTTACAATGGTTTTTAAGTTATAAATTTTCCCCATTCCTTATTAAAATTTTCTGATTTCTGATTCTTCCAGTCATTTTAGCCATTTTAGCATAATCCACCAACTTGATCTGCCATTCTTCTCTGGTCGGGACTTTATCTTCTTTCCATCTCTGAGCCAGTGACATCCGTGCAGACGTGGTCGCATGCAGAAATAGTCTTTTCTGCTCCCTTGGGATTTCGGCACCTGTTGTTGTTGTTGTTGTTTAGTCATTTAGTCATATCCGACTCTTCGTGACCCCATGGACCAGAGAATGCCAGGCCCTCCTGTCTTCCACTGCCTCCCACAGTTTGGTCAAACTCATGCTGGTAGCTTCGAGAACACTGTCCCACCATCTCGTCCTCTGTCGTCCCCTTCTCCTTGTGCCCTCATCTTCCCCAACATCAGGGTCTTTTCCAGGGAGTCTTCTCTTCTCATGAGGTGGCCAAAGTATTGGAGCCTCAGCTTCACAATCTGTCCTTTGGCACCTAGAATTCCTAAAAGGAAGGCTTCGGGGGTTTTTTAAAGAAAAGGTTATTTTAAACATTTTTTCCCCAACTCATTATATATCATTTCCCAAAATTCTTTTACTACCTTACATTTCCACCACATATGATAAAAGGTTCCTTCTTTTTCCTTACATTTCCAACATACAATTGACCCTGTTTTATACATTTCTGCTAATTTGCTTGGAGTTAAATACCAACATTGCATCATTTTCATATAGTTTTCTTTCAACGTGTACCATGCTGTGAATTTTAAATCCCAATTCCGTAACTTTGCGCATGCTGTAAGTTGTATATTATACCCAAAATCTCTTGCCCAGTGTATCATGATTTGAGAAATTATTATATATTTTAGCTTTATCATGCAGCAAGATTCTCCTGAGGAGGGGGAGGGGGAGATTTTCCTAATGTGTGTTCCCAGCTCCTGCCCTGAAGTATGATCTGAATGGTTGATAGGTTTGCATTTATTGTCTGCACCGAGAAGGATGGAGCCGCTCAGAAACTGCTGAACCCTAGAGAAAGTCACCCGCTGCTTTCTCAGATTTTTCTAGTCCTAAGCACCTGCTGCTGTGCTTTTTATTGATTTATCTCTTCCCTGTTTGAGTGTTTTGTTCTGGGTGCATTCTGCCTTGCTGGATTCATCAAACTAAACATAAAATCTAGTGTCTCTCCTCCTCCACCACCTAAAAACCTTCCTGGCTTTGCAAGGGGTTGGACTAGTTGACCCTTGGGAATCCCCACCAACTACAATTCTATTATTTCTTTCTGGGGTAGCATCCACACTAGCTGTTGTTTCCTGGAAACACAAACTTTTGTTCTTTCACTTTTTCTGCAGAAGAATCCAGATCTGCTCATAAAAAACCTATCATTCCAGATCCAGGCCTGGCCCTCTTGTCTATTTAAAGAGGAGGCTGGAATGACTAGATACAGAAAAGCTCTGGGCACCAAATGCCTTGCAGTTGCACATATTAAAATCACTAAAAATTGGAAAGGGGCAACAGTGTTTATTCTGGCGACACTGGTACAATAGATTATGGCAACTAGCTTTGGAAGACAAGCTTCCTCTGACACTTAATATGTTAATATGTGGTACCTCTTCATTTGCTATGCAACTGAAAGTCACGAAGATTGCAGGCCTTTGTCTCCATCATTTTGGAGGGATGTATTTTCTCACAAGTCTGGGCTGGATCGCTCTCTCTCTCTCTATCCAAGTGGTGAGAAACGCCAGTGGTTCTAGGCTTTCCCAGAGTTCACTTTTCTTGGAATGATGCTCAGCAGAGACTGTGGTGCCTTTAGGATAGATAGTTTTACTTAAACACATATGCACAGCCCGAACATAAGATGCAGGCGCTCACAGCATTAACACCCCAACAGATCTTCCTCCTTTATTCATTACAAGTTTGGATCCAGCACAGGGCAAGCAGGTCTCTGTGTCTCCAGATTTCCATTCTGCTTTTCAGCTGTCTCTCACACACAGCTCTGGCTTTTGTTCTCCTGCCTTGCAGCTAGGTGAAGGGGGTGGAGGAAAGCCCACCCATTGGCCTGGAGGCCTCATCCCATAGTTGGCTCCTTCTTTTGGGTCCAGAGGAGGACACCTAAATGGCCAACTCAGGTCACTGTCTTATGAATAAACTTGTCTGACAAGCTCAGCAATAGAATCCTTTATGAGACTCTAACTCTCATGGGTCTAAAACCCCAAGAATTTGAAGAGACTCGGGACATCATCCCAACCGACCCGCCCCCCAACATACAACAGTATGGAGTATGGAATACTTTAATAATAATAATAATAATAATAATAATAGTAACAAACAATATAACACCATAAAACATATTATAGGGCAGATGAGATGAAAATGCCTGGGAAGCCCCCTGACTCATGTATAATAGAGGGAGACATCAATATCCTTCTGGCTTTTAGGTGCATAATAACACTGAGCTGAAATTTGGTGGTGGGCTCAGTTCTCTGGAGTGGGCTGAGCAAGCAAAGCTTCCTATTGTCCTAAAGCTAGTGAGGAATTATCCATTTTTAAATGCAGATGGCTCTCCTCTCTCAGCATAGCTGAAAGA
Source organism: Podarcis gaigeae (assembly GCF_964106915.1). Classification (NCBI taxonomy): domain Eukaryota; kingdom Metazoa; phylum Chordata; class Lepidosauria; order Squamata; family Lacertidae; genus Podarcis; species Podarcis gaigeae. The sequence continues at coordinate 2,369,917 of NC_139685.1, read as the reverse complement.
CAGGCTGCTAGAGATTCAGTTGTCCCAAAGGCCTCCAAAGAAAAGCTCCCTCTCCATTCATCTGATTTTATCAGGTTTTTGTTCCATCTTTGCCGTTTGGTTCCCCTGCCTGTCTTGCATCTCTGCCCCTGGCTGCTTCCAGTCTGCCACACATGGACCTAGCCAGAATTTATGTTATGGGGGGCAGAGCCTCTGTTAGTTAAATATTTTTATTGATTTACCGTATTTTTCGCTCTATAAGACGCACCAGTCCACAAGACGCACCTAGTTTTTGGAGGAGGAAAACAAGAAAGAAAATATTCTGTATCTCAGAAGCCAGAACAGCAAGAGGGATCACTGCGCAGTGAAAGCAGCAATCCCTCTTGCTGTTCTGGCTTCTGGGATAGCTGCGCAGCCTGCATTCGCTCCATAAGGCGCGCACACATTTCCCCCTTACTTTTTAGGAGGGAAAAGGTGAGTCTTATAGAGCAAAAAATACGGTACTTGATGGGAAGCAGCTGCCCCCCAGCCCCCCTGGCTACATCAATGCTGCCACATACAAGGGCATTTCAGGTCACACATTTGTTATTGATTGGGGAAGTCTTGCATGACAAACCTAGTTTCTCTCCCCCCCCCCCAAAAAAAATCAGGCCTTTTTGAGATAAGGAAAGGGAAGGGGAAAGTAAAGTCATCTGACCCTTCCGCAAACCAATCAAAATGAACGCATCATCTAATCTCCCTGCAAACAAATCAGGATGAATGCTGGAAGAACCCTCTGTGAAAAGCATGAGGGAATAAGGGTCCCCCCTCCGACACCCCCTCCCTTTGGTGATCCATGTGGCTCTCTAGCAGCTTGTGTTTAGAAAGGTAGTTGTTGCTGTTAATAAATATATTTACATAGCTGTCAAGTGTCCCTTATTTGGAGGGACAGTCCCTTATTCCAGCACCATGTCCCGCTGCTGTCCCTTATTGATGGATGTCCCTTAAATGATGTCCCTTAAATTTCAAAGGAAGCAGCTCCTCTGCCTCCCTCCCTGCCGGCCAGGGAGGAGGGAGGCTCCAACTGTGTTGCTCACCCAATAAGAAGTCTAAGAACGACTGGGAGCTTGCATGCCTTGTGCCGATCAAATCGGCTGCATTGCCTGGGGACTCGCCTTTGCTCAGTGCTTCCCAGCAGAGAGGTGACGGTGGTTTTCCTTCAGGCTTTGTTTGGCTGCTGGCTGGGCGTTCTGCCTTTGGCTCAGAGGGGCTCAGAAGTTGAACATACCTGTGCTGAGTGCTCGGATCGGGATCGGATGGATACGTCATCGACGGCCCACTCACCCTTGCTGGCGAAAAGGTCTGTCTGGAGCGGGGGCACATGGTGGGGGAAAAGGGAAGGAGATCTCATGGGAGGGGGGGCTTTTGAATTTGTTTTGGAGGCTCCTTTGATTGACTTATGGGGGGAAAGAAAGGAGCTGGTTGACTAAAATGGTGGGTGACTGGCGATCTCGTGGCGAGGGGGGGAGGCTGTGTGTGTGTGGCTAGTTAATGCAAGCTGAGGGGTTTTTTGAATGCTGGACACCATTTTGTTTCCCATGCTGCTGCAAACTTTGCAGTGCAAAGCCAGGCCGGGGAGCCATCTTAAGTTGAGGCTGCATAGGCCTTGTGGTGCATGTGATTCAGATTCTATTCAGTTGAACCTCTGGTTACAAAGTTGGTCCCAGCTCACAGAGGACCAACGCTAGGCTGTAGTAATGTACAAAAGTCTCTCTTCCCTTTGCCTCTGCTCCTGAGCCCCTTCTCAAAGCTGCCAGCATGAGTTTGACCAGACTGCAGGAGGACAGGAAGACTGGAGTGCCTGGAACAGGTGAGGCTGCATGTTATGTAGTGAAGTTTCACCCTGGGCCAGCAGGGGGATACTGTATATAGTTTTCACTCAGGTCTGTAGATAGTTTTCACTCAGGTCCACGTCAGTTATTTTAGGCGGGAACTCTGGGCTGTTGTTGCTACAATGTTGACAGCCGGCTGCCTATAAAAGCAGGCCGGCTGAGCTGTTTGCAGTCAGTTCTATTCCAGCTTACAAAATAAAGAGCTACTTGGAGAAGTCGCTGTGTCGTCCACTATGTCAACCCACAACTTAACACTGGCGACGAGGATGGGATCAATGGACATCAGAGCACAGCCAGATGCGGCCAGCCTCTGAACTGAGCTGAATCACTGAGCTGAATCACAGAGCGAAATCACTGAGCGAAATCACTGGACAGAACCAATTCAGAGCTGACTGTTCTGGCTAGAGCACGGTGTTCCGTCCATCGCCCTTCACGCCGGCATCGGAATCATGGCTTCACTTGTGCCTCTACCGTCGTTTGCGCCAGCCTCTGAATCATGGGATTCCTACCTCGCTCGGTTCGACTGCTACCTCCAAGCCAACGAGCTGACAGCAGTATCAAAGGATCGGAAGCGGGGCCTATTCCTCAGCCTCTGTGGGCCTGAGGTGTTTGAGACGGCCCGAGCATTGGTTGCGCCTGAAGCAGTCCAGGCAACACCATGGGACACGATCCAAGAGAAGCTCCGCAACCACTACACACCAAAGCCGTCCAAGATTGCTGCCCGCCATGCGTTCTACCACCGGAACCAGGCAGAGGGGGAGTCAATCAACAACTACACCACCGCCCTGCGACAGGCTGCAATGCACTGTGAGTTCCGAGACTTAGATGATGCCCTGATGGATCGAATCGTCTGCGGGGTCCAGGACATCCATCTGCAACGGCGTCTCCTTGCCAAGCCAGACCTCACGCTGCAGAAAGCCATTGAGGAGGCTGTGGCCTCAGAAGCTGCTGAACGCTCCGCCCAGGAGATCCGCAAGTCCAGCAGCCCGCGTCTTGCTAGGGAGCCAGTTCCGGTGCATCATGAAGAGGCCAGCAGTGATGAGGCATCCTCCAGTGAAGACAATGACGTGCACCAGACAAAGCGGGAGCGCAGGAAGTTCCAACAGAGGTGCAAGGGCCAACCGGAATGTGCCGGCTGCGGAGGCAACCATTCCCGTGCCAAGTGTCGATTCAGAGACGCCATCTGTAGGAAGTGTTCCAGAAGGGGCCACATCGCTAAGGTCTGCCGATCGGCTCCGTCTGACACCCCCCTTCATCGACTCGCAAGTCCAAGTCTTCACTCCAGTCTGCCAAGGAAAGTTGTTTCGCTCTCACCAACTGCCGCTGCCCGTCTGGAACCACGATTGGCCAAACCGACTCGCCTACGCGACGCAAGCTGAACATCACGGTGCTCATTGAAGGAGCTCCATGTGACATGGAGATCGACACTGGGTCTGCCCTGTCCATCGTGTCATGGAGCACCATCAAAAGACTGGTACCCAGAGTGTCCAAAAGGCAACTCGACTCTCACCGTGTACACCTGAGAGACTACCAGGGAAACGACATTCCCGTGGTAGGCGTTGGCCGGTTCCGGATCACCTTCAAGGATTTTTCGGGCCTGCTCCGGTTGGTGGTGGTCGAAGGCCAGCGGCCAAGCCTCCTAGGGCTAGACTGGTTTGATGCCCTCGGCATGGAAGTCACCGGCATCAACTGCATCTCTAACGCAGAGACTGAGGGTCTGGTCAAAGACTTTGCCGAGGTTTTTGACGGCACCTTGGGGCAATATACAGGTACGCCCATCTCCTTTAGCCTTGATCCACAAGTCACCCCCATCAAGCTAAAGCCACGCCGGGTTCCCTTTGCTCTCAAGGCTAAGGTGGACGAACAACTGGACAAACTGATCGCCCAAGGAGTTTTGGAGCCGGTTGACCACGCCAAGTGGGAAACCCCCATCGTCACGCCTGTCAAGCCAGATGGGTCGGTGAGAATCTGCGCTGACTACAAGTGCACGATCAACAAGGCACTTCAGCAGCACGCTTATCCGGTTCCTGTTGTCCAACACCTGCTGCATTCCCTGGGTGAGGGTAAGGTCTTCGCTAAGCTGGACCTTGCCCAAGCCTATCAACAACTGCCAGTCGATGATGCCACTGCTGAAGCCCAGACGATCGTCACCCACCGGGGGGCATTCCGTTGCCGCCGGTTGCAGTTCGGGGTGAGTGTGGCTCCTGGCATCTTCCAAAGCCTTATGGAGCGTCTCCTGCAAGGGCTTCCGGGCGTGGTACCATATTTTGATGACGTCTTGGTGTTTGCAGACTCACACCAGCAGCTGTTCGAGCGCCTCCGTGCCGTGCTGACCAGGTTCCAAGAGGCCGGGCTCAAGGTAAAGAGGGAGAAGTGCCAGATCGCCGTTCCACAGGTAGAGTTCCTGGGCTATCTTATCGATGCCTCCAGCCTTCACCCGACCACATCCAAGATCCGCGCTATCCAGCAGGCCCCCACCCCAAAGAACAAGACGGAGTTGCAGGCGTTCCTGGGGCTGCTGAACTTTTATAACATGTTCCTGCCCCACAAAGCCACAGTGGCTGAGCCTCTTCACCGACTCCTTAGCACTAAGACGCCTTGGGCCTGGGGTCATCGGGAGACAGCGGCCTTCAACGCGGTCAAGGCTCTCCTTTCATCAGACAGTGTGCTGGTACAGTACAGTGAATCCAGGCCGCTGGTCCTTGCCTGCGACGCCTCACCTTTTGGCATCGGTGCTGTCCTTTGTCACCGTTTTCCAGACAAAAGAGAAGCACCGCTCGCCTACTTTTCCAGGACGCTATCTCCGACGGAACGGAATTACAGCCAGCTCGACAAGGAGGCACTGGCACTTGTGGCTGGAGTGAAGAGGTTCCATGAATACCTCTATGGCAGGACTTTTGACCTCATCACTGACCACAAGCCACTACTGGGCCTCCTCGCCGGTGATCGTCCAACTCCACTGGTCCTCTCGCCACGCATGCTGCGATGGACTGTTTTCCTGGCTGCCTACCACTACCGGCTCATCCATCGCCCGGGGAAATCGATGGGCCATGCCGACGCCCTCAGCCGTTGCCGTCTTCCAGCATTTGTGGAAGACCCGGCTCCAGCTTCATTGCTCCTTCTGATTGAGGATCTTCCGGCAGCGCCTGTATCGGCTGCCACTGTGGCCTCCGCGTCTGCCCAGGATCGCACCATCAGCCGGGTGCTCAACTGGGTGTGGAGGGGGTGGCCACAAGGGCCTTTTGCATCGGAGTTCCAGCCCTTCACAAACAGACAACATGAACTCTCAGCTCATCGCGGCTGTCTGCTGTGGGGAGACTGCATCGTGATTCCCCAGGGACTCCGTCAGCGCGTCCTGGAGGCTCTGCACGTTGGCCACCCGGGAATTGTCAAAATGAAGGCGTTGGCTCGGTGTTACGTCTGGTGGCCTAATATGGACGATGCCATCACTGCCTGGGTGTCCGCCTGTCAAGCGTGCCAAGAGTCGAGGCCTGCACCACCGGCAGCTAAGGGACACACCTGGGAGACGCCAAAGACACCCTGGTCGAGGGTGCACATCGATCTGGCTGGCCCCTTTCACGGCCGGACCTTTATGGAAGTGGTGGATGCCTATTCCAAATGGCTGGAGGTCGCCCTGATGCCCTCCACCACTACCGAAGCTGTCATCCGGGTTCTGCGAGGCCTGTTTGCAACGCATGGGTGTCCTGATGTCCTTGTCTCTGACAACGGACCACAGTTCACGTCAGGCACGTTTGAGCGGTATCTTTTGGGACTGGGCATCCGCCATGCCCTAATGGCACCCTTTCATCCATCCAGCAATGGGCAAGCGGAAAGAATGGTGCGCTCGGCAAAAGAGGCACTGGCGCGCCTGGACCGGGGAGACTGGCATGAGCGAGTCACCGAATACTTGTTCGTGCAACACATCACCCCTCATGCGGCCACAGGGAGGAGTTCTGCTGAACTGCTTATGGGCCGCCGCCTCAGGTCACCGCTCGACCGGCTACACCCGGACTTTGCCGTGGCTGAACCCCCAGGCTGTGCCAACGCGCCACGGTCATTTGTCCCAGGAAACCTTGTCTTTGCCCGGAACTATGTGGGGGACATTCCTTGGGTGCCAGCCACAGTAGTGGGAGTCACTGGACCTCGCTCGTACCAGGTGGCACTCGAAGACGGACGCTTGTGGCGACGGCACATTGACCAGCTTAGGCGCAGGGTTGGGGACTTGGACACTACCGAGGTGCCCCCAACTGCGCTTGTGGCTCCAGAAGAGACACGTACAGATGGCGAGGCCCCACCTACACCTCCCTCGCAAACTGCCAGCGTGGAGCCGAACCAAGCCGCTTCAGAGGGTCTGCCAGACTTACCACAGACTCAGACCACTCCACTTGCGGAGGCTCCACCCACAGCAGCGGATCCAGGGGATTTGGTTCCAACGCCACCTAGGGTCGCACCACAGCCTCAGCAAGAACTGGGTGGCCCTCCGGACTTGGCTACCAGTCCCCGGCGGTCTACTGCAGGTCCCTTATTTTGGCTGCTGGTCCCTTATTCTCAAGGCTGTAAGTTGACAGCTATGTGTATTTATATTCCAGCTTTCTCCCAAGCTGGGATTCAAGGCAGCTTCCAATATTTAAAAACATAATTGTAAAGTACAAAGCAATTAAAAACAATAGTTGAAATATACCAAAAGAAAAATTAGAACCAGCCCTTAATATCCCATTAATATCCCTACACTTGTCAAACTTCACGCTGCTGTGATGCAGCCAAGTTAAAAGCACAGGAGGCTCTACAGGAAGCTATTGGTTCTAATATTATGAAAGACATCATTTTTAAAATGCATCCCTTCTCCCTGCAATTCTCCCCACTCATAATTACTTCCTAAATGCAATTAGGCTGCTTAATCAGATGCTCCCATTAGGAAGCAGAGACGTGATCCACTTTGCAGCTAGGCCAGGGTGAGCACCTGCAGAAGCCGATGGCCAATAATGGCGAGATAACAGCTGTCAAATTTCCTTTGCTGCATTTCCTCCTTATCTATTTCTTTCTTTCTCTTGGCTGCCCCAGCCCACACTTTGTGGCAGAACACAACGCCCTGGGAGGAAGAAACCCAAGCTCCCTTAAAATCTGAGAAAATTGTCTCCTTTTCAGCAAGGGAAAAGGTACGCCAAATCTCTAGTCTTGAATCCTGGTAGAATCAGGGTCTGGTTCTGCTAAGGAGAAAAGGAACTTTGTGGCCTCAGCCTCTTTTCCACACCACAAGAGCAAGCCCAGATGCCAGTGTTTTTATAAATGGGGTTTTTTGATCCCATTTGCTGAGGGAAGAGGAGAAAACATTGCTTCTATTTGTGGCCCTCTGTCAGGTGTGGGAAACCTGACGTTCTAGGCTTTGCATGGTCCATTGCCATGCTAGACAGTTGATAGGCTCCCAGCAGCTGATCAACCTGCTGAATTATCCCAACCATTTTAAATTATGACTGTAAACCTAGATGGAACAAATTGCTAATAGCAACTCCCTCACCAAAGATTTGGGCTTTCTGGTGCCCCTGTTCATTTCTCTCACCTGTGCTCGACTGGATACAAAGTTACACCTGCTCCTGGGAAGCGTCTGTGATGCAGTCACTTATGGCTGCCACTAGCAAGTACAAGCGGAGCCTTCTTTGTGTTGACACTGTGAAATGGCTTCCCCAAAGACAGCGGGTGGCTCCCATCTTTCAGACAGTAAATTAAAGCACTTTCATTTGCCTGGGCCTTTGGTGAGCAGCAATTAACGAATCAAGCACTTAGAATCATAGAATCATAGAATTATGGAGTTGGAAGGGACCCCAAGGGTCATTTAGTCCAACCCCCTGCAATGCAGGAATATCTGATAAAGCATCCAACCTCTGCCTCAGAACCTCCAAGGAAGGAGAGTCCGCAACTTCCTGAGGGAGACCATTCCACTGTTGAATAGCTCTTACTGTTAAATTTTTTTTCCTGATATTTAGTCAGAATCTCCTTTCTTGTAACTTTAAGCCATTGATTCAAGTCCTAACCTCCAGAGCAGCGGAAAGCAAGCATGCTCCATCTTCCATGAGACAGCCCTTGAGATACTTGACAACGGCTCTCATATTTCCTCTCAGTCTTCTCTTTTCAGGTTAAACAGACCCAGCTCCATCAACCATTCTTCATAAGCCTTGGTTTCCAGACTCTAGATCACCTTGGTCTCTCTCCTCTGCGCATCTTCCAGCTTGTCAACATCCTTCATAAATTGTGCTGCCCACAAGTGGACACAGAATTCCAGGTGTGGTCTGATCAAGGCAAAATAGTGGGACTATGACCTCCCTTGATCTGGACACTATACTTCTGTTAATGTAGTCTAGATTAGCCTTCACTTCTTTGCTCCTGCATCACACTGTTGATTCATGTTAAGCCTGTGGTCCACCAAGACCCCAAGATCCTTTTCACGTGTACTGCTAGTAAGCCAGGTATCCCTCATCTTACATTTTCATGCTTAACCTTGCTAAGCTTTGGTAAAAACTCATCTAGTCTCCCTGCAAACTAATCAGGATGAATCTACAATATACTGTATTTTGGAAAGTGGTTTGTCTGTTTCTCCATTTGTTTGCTATGCATTCAGGTACCTTTCAAGATAACATTGCCAAACTTGGCCCAAGCATTCCTGAGGTGGGAGCAGTGGTCGTCATTGGCATTTGGATGCAGAGACCATTTTGATTCACAATGTCAGACCAAAATGTGAGTTTAGCATGACTTCACCCATTTTTTGGCAATAGGTTCATCCGCCTCTTGAGATATTGCCCCAAAACTTGGCAGAAACTTCCAAAGCTTTATTACTGTTTGAACACTGCATCAAGATAGTGGACCAAAACATGACTTCGCCCATTTTATAGCTTAAGTTCATCTGTTTCTTGAGATACTGTTATCAAATTTGACACGAGGATTCACAAGGTGAAGGCAGTAGACTTTGTCACCATTTGGACTCTGGGCACCATTTTGAAACAAGATGTAGACTGAATATGACTTTGGCATGATTTCACCCAGTTTTTGGTGTGACATATCTGAACTCACAAATTACCCTATCCATTCAAAAATCACTTTTCTTTTTGTTTGTTTCAAAAAATCCCTGGGTGGCACAGGGCACTCCCCACTCAAGCAGGCCATCTGGAATCACTGAATGTCTCCAGTTTCCTCCTTCCAAATGAAACAACCTTAGAGGGTGCTGTGCTTCTGGAATTCCCAATACTCTAAGAACTGGGGTGAGCATAACAGCATCTGTCCATTTGTGGACACTCATTTGTGGGCACTTGCTGACAAGTTGCTGGAGCCAGTTTAACTCTGTGCAGTGCTAGTAATAAGAGCTGACAACGTGTGAAGTGTCAGAATTTGTGCCAGGCTAAGTGCTGGGCAGGAGGCAGAGGGCCAAGTATTAAAACCCAGAGGTAAGAGGTAAAGCGCCATTGCCAGGAATATGGAAGGCCAAAATGCCATTTAAGCACAGGGTTGGGGCTAACTAAGAGGAGGAACTCAGTTTTGTATTTCAGAACCAATTACCGATTTAGGAAGGTGGAGAGAGAGAAAAGGGATGCTGTGGACCTAGCTAAGCATGTTCCTCTGTGGTTGTTTCTTCTCCAGGCTGAACCTACCTGGCATCTACAACATTTTCTCATAGATTTTGTTTTCCATAGCGCTGACCATTCCAATTTGCCCATGTGGCTTTCAGAACTGTGACACTCTCAACAGGACATAGTTCTCCAGAAGAGAGTGGACTAGTGCAAAATAAAGTGGAACTCTTATTTTCCTGTGACGTAGAAACTATTGTTCCTGCAATGCATCCCAGAATCACGTCAGGATTTTTTGCAGCTCCATCACAGATCATGCTGCTGACTTATGTTCAGCCTGTGATCAGCAGCAAGCCTCCTCACATGTGCAAATACCATGCTGGGTATCCCCCCCCCCCCAATCTGTTAATCTGGGCCCTGCTAGGTCTCAGGAACAGTCACAGCCATCAAATGGCAAAGCAGCCATGACAGTCCAAGAAGGATCACAAATCCAGCTGTTACAGATAGGTAGCCGTGTTGGTCTGCCATAGTCAAAACAAAAAAAATTCCTTCCAGTAGCACCTTAAAGACCAACTAAGTTAGTTCTTGGTATGAGCTTTCGTGTGCATGCACACTTCTTCAGATGCACTGAAACAGAAGTCATCAGACCCTTCTATATAGTGAGAAGGTGGGGAGGGGTATTACTCAGAGGGGGGTTGGAAAGCATAGGCACCGACTCCATGGGGCCTGAGGGGGCCCGAGCCCCCTCAAAAATTTGTTTGGGGGGGCAGAGCCCCCCCAATAATTTAAGAAAATTATTACCGTAAATTTCGCTCTATAACACACAGATTTTTTTCTCCTAAAAAGTAAGGGGAAATGTCTGTGCGTGTTATTGAGCAAATGTGTGGTCCTTGGAGCTGACTCGCCGGAGCGCAGGGGCAAAAATAGGCAAAAATCAGGCAAAAATAAGATCGGGCGGGCGGGCGGAGGGAAGGCAGAAGCTGCTGCTTTCCTGCATTCTGCCTCAGGGTCTTACTGCCCACCTGCTTCTGTTGCTGCGTTTGCTCAAACTCAACAATGAGCAGGGAATCCCCTGCCCTCCTGGCAAGCAGAGGGTTAAGGAAAGGATCGAGTCCTTCCTTTTAATTCTTTCCTAGTCACACTGCGTGCAGGCTCCAGCCCACCACCTCCTCCTCTCCGTGCTCTAGGGATGCAGGTGGGAGAGAGAGAGAGAGGGCTGGCTTGGGGGGGGGGGACTTTTGCCTTCCTTTCCTCCCCCCCACCCCGTTAAACTCCTCCCCTGCATTCTTAGCCAGCTGCTTCTCCGCACACCCCTCTTGTGCTTCTTGTCCCTTCTGTGTTTTTCCTTCCCTCCCCATTTAAAATGTGGTGACAAAGCACGGATCCACATGGATCCTCAGGATTTTTGCATTGGGTCACCCCAAATTCACCATGAGATCACATAGCATGTCCATGGCTACATCTTGCACCAAAAAAATCACGCACCCACTGTTGCCTAGGGTCACAGTGGTGCAAAAATGTGGTTACAAAGCACGGATCCACATGGATCCTCAGGATCTTTGCATTGGGTCACCCCAAATTCACCATCAGATCACATAGCATGTCCATGGCTACATCTTGCACCAAAAAAATCACGCACCCACTGTTGCCTAGGGTCACAGTGGTGCAAAAACGTGGTTACAAAGCACGGATCCACATGGATCCTCAGGATCTTTGCATTGGGTCACCCCAAATTCACCATCAGATCACATAGCATGTCCATGGCTACATCTTGCACCAAAAAAATCACGCACCCACTGTTGCCTAGGGTCACAGTGGTGCAAAAACGTGGTTACAAAGCATGGATCCACATGGATCCTCAGGATTTTTGCATTGGGCTACTCCAAACTCACTGTCAGATATTAAAAATCTTTATAAAATAGAGAATTAAATACATACAGAATGTTAAATTTTCAGTTTTGAAATATTAGTACTAGTTTAGTACTGTATTTCTATATTACTATAGTACTGTATTAGTTATTTTCAAATACTTAAATATTTTTAGGGTGTAAGACCCAATTAAAGCCCGTTATTTACATACAGTATTACAGTATTTACATACAGTATAGGCATACTGTATTAACTTTATTAACTGTATTAAAGCATTAACTTTGAGATATTATATTTATTTAATGAACCCTCAGCCTTATTCAAAGTAAGCTTAAATTAGCTATTTCACTTATTAATCAAAGTGCTATTACTGTGCGACAGCAATATTTTATCTTTTATTCTTTTAATGATAGTTTAGGATTTATTTAAATATCATTTCAGTCTTTTCAGAGCTATATATTCACTGCTGTGTAATAGTCTATAAGCATAATTGTTACTGTAAATTAAATTAGCTTTTTACGAAAATACCGTGCGTGTTTTTGTTTTGTTTCTTTTTTCAAAGCCAAAAAGTGTTTCAGGCTTGTCGAGTTTCCCGGAGTGTGGAGTTATAGAGAGTCGAGTTTTCGGGGTTCTAATGTTGATCATATGACTCTAAAATACTTTTTAAAAACTTTAAAACTCACTAATTTTCATCTAAAATTTAGAAAACTTCCCGGGGCAGGACCCCGGTATGGGCCCCCCCAATATTTTTTATAAGTCGGCGCCCCTGTGGGAATGGGTGATTGGCAGATAGCTGTGATGAGACTGTTGACGACTCTTAACGACTGCAATAGGTCTTACAGGAAAAAGCAAGGGGTGAGAAGGTGAAAAATGGCTTTGTCATGTATAATGAGATAAGAATCCAATGTCTTTGTTAAGGCCAGGTCTCTCCATGGTTTTAAGTTTGGTAATAAGTTGCAATTCAGCAGCTTCTCTTTCCAGTCTATTTCTGAAATTCCTTTGTAGTAAAACAGCTACTTTGAGATCTTGTATAGAATGTCCTGGGAGATTGAAGTGTTCTCCTACTGGTTTCTCTGTCTTGTGATTCCTGATGTCAGATTTATGTCCGTTTATTCTTTGGCGTAAGGTTTGGCCTGTTTGTCCAATATAGAGAGCTGAAGGACACCGTTGGCATTTGATGGCATACACAATGTTAGACGATGAGCAATTAAATAGTCCCGAGATGGTATGTGTGATGTTGTTGGGGCCAGTAATGGTGTTGTCCGGGTGTATGTGGCAGCAAAGTTGGCATCTGGGTTTATTTACCCCTCCCCACCTTCTCACTATATAGAAGGGTCTGATGACTTCTGTTTCAGTGTATCTGAAGAAGTGTGCATGCACACGAAAGCTCATACCAAGAACTAACTTAGTTGGTCTTTAAGGTGCTACTGGAAGGAATTTTTTTTGTTTTAAATCCAGCTGTGTACTACATTTGTGCAGGCTGCTTGGAACTTTTTCCGACTCTCAGTAACAGCCAAGAGAAACATTGGCACCTTTGATAATGAAAACTAAGGATAAACAGAATATCAGATAAATGAGTTACTTAAAAAAAAACCATGAAGATCAACAACTTTATGATGGATATTGAATCCCTAATCCAGGGACTCTGATCTGTTTAATTCTGAATTTTAAATTGTTGTAATCCACCCTGGGAGGTGCAACAACAACAACAACAACAACAACAATGATGTATGAATTTAAACTATAATTAGACCACCAAATAAACATCATTCAATATCTGTACAATCATTTTTTTGTATAATTTTTGCATGAAGATATTTTGTTTAGTCATTCACTATGCATTTTCACTGTCATTTTGTCGCTGATTTTTATGTGGTGTATTTAGCTTAACAATAAATTGTCTAGATAAATAAATAATGCAGAAATGTGCATAGACAGCTTTGCTGCTATTCATTTATCTTTACAATTCCCCTCAGCCCAGCTTCTACCTGGGCTACCATTAGTTGTAAGGTCTCTTTTGCATTTTCCTGCTTGCAGCTACTCTCTCTCTCTCTCTCTCTCTCTCTCTCTCTCTCTCTCTCTCTGCTCAAGGGCAGCCCCAGCAGCCTGGCACATAATAAATGAAGGCTGTCCTTCCTCATCAGTGCAGCAAGCCTGGAAAGTGCATTTTGGGGGAAATCATTGCAGGCTTCCAGTTGTCTGCATCTGGGCTGCAAAGCTGTACTATTTTGGAGCTGCAGCCCTGCGTGAGCTGTAGAAGCAAAGAAACCCTTCATGCTTGTGATGGCATGGTGAGTGGGGACAAGGCTTTAAAAACAGGAATGAATTCAATCCTGCTTGCATTTAACCTACACAATTAATACCTTTTGAAACAATGACAGAAATGAAATGCAGCCATCTTTCAAAATGTGATACAGTTCTCCAGGTGAGTAATATGTGCCAAAATGCATTTAAAAACTGACATGAAAATGTGGAGAATTGTGTTTAGGAATTGTGTCTCTTTTTCTGCTTTTTTCAATAAAAACCTAAGAAGACCACCTGGATCAGGCCATTGGCCCATGTGGGCCTGTTTTCACAGTGACCAGATCCCCCAGAACCAAGGGGCGGCAAGCTTTACCACGCCTGGGCCAGTTCACTCTAGTGACGATCCTGCGCCCGCCATTTCTGGCATCTGCATCTGCGCAGACGCAATATTCAGCACCGTGGAAGTGAGTCCCTGGGCCACACTGTGCTGATTTAGCGCAGCGCGCAGGGACTCGCCAAGAGGGCGGCTCGGTTGGGGGGGGCGGCCGGTTAAACAACCCCTGTGGGTCCCTTGTGGCCCATGGGTCTTAGGCTGCCAACCCCTGCCCAGGACTTTCCCCTTCCGTAGTTTCCAGCATTTCTGGAAGCATTTCTGCTTCCAAGTGTGGAGGCGGAGCAGAGCCCCTGTGGCCAGGAGAGAGGCAGCACTTCTGACATGCGGGAAACGCAATCCTCCATGTGGTCAGAGCCCCTGACGCTTCCAGTAATTGTGTATGTTTTGATCAAGAAACAAGCCGCAATCAAGAGGAGCTGCCTATTTTAGTTCGACTTGTAAAGGAAATAACTTAAAGGGCCGAAACCTGTTTTTAGGCAGGGGAGGGAACAGTATCAGAAAGAATTTCTGCTCCACAGAAGCTGCTAAGTACAAGCCTTGTTGTGCAGTGACCCCGGGAGCCAGCAGGCTCCGCGCTAGAAGCTGCTTTTAACCTCCCTGGCCCACAGTCGATGGCTGCAGAGGGCTCAGGCGTCAGAAGGAATTTAGGCAACCCAGAAATCCAGGCAGGCTTGAAATAAAGCCTTAAAATGTAACAAACCTGCCTTTTGTTTTTATTCTGCAAATGAAGAACGACATCCTCCCTCTCCTCCCTCTGGTGTCCTAGATGAGCAGCTGGTTAATCACATGGGATTAATGAAAACCAAGGATTTCCTAACATGCTCAGCTGTTGACACCAAATCCTCAGAACTTCTGCTTGAATTATTTAGAATGCATGAGGTGTTCATTTATTTCAATGGGTCTCCTCTGAGTAGAACTAGCATTACAACCAGCATTGGATGTAACACTATGATTCTTTGATGGGGAGAGTCACAGGAAACATATTGTGTGGAGCTGGTGTAGTCCAAACCAGGTTGGCTACCTCTGCTCTATATACACTGTTCAATGATGCTGTTTTGCTGCCAACACCTTTGTGGAACCTGTATTAGCAGTTCAGGTTCAGCAGACAACATAACCAATGTAAAACGTATCAGGAGAGACTGAAGCCACAGAAAGCCAGTGTCAAGGGATCTAAGATGTCCAGCATTTCAGGGATTCTCTAGCTGAGATTCCTGCATTGCAAGGGGTTGGACTAGATGACCCTTGGGTCCCTTCCAACTCTGCGATTCTATGATTCTTTGAACACTTACTGAGCATCCACAAAAGCTAAAGAGAGATGGGGCAGCCAGCCAACACCTTCTCAGGCTGGGCTTGAGCCGTTGTTCTGCGTTTTCTAAGCAGGAGGAAATGTGTTCTTCATCAGTCCAATGCAGGGAGCAAAGAAGAGGAGGTTATGCTGGTAAATAAAACCCTGATGCAGTCAAGAGCTCAATATGCACCAGAGAATTCAATTTACAGAGCAAGACTATCAGTCTTGGGCCATCAGGAAGGCTTGGGCACAGCACACTAAAGCAGGCCTGACAGCCTGAATTAAGCCAAGCGCTAGCCAGATGTCAGCTTCCTCCAACAGATAATTCAATTCAGTCCTATCAAAATCAGGCCCTCAGGGTCTGGTATTTATGTTTGTCTTTGGAACTCATTTGGAAAACTTCAAGGAAAAGAGGTCTTAAAATCCAGTGCTGCTCAGACCTGTGAATTTACCTTCTGGCTCCGATGCATGAAAAAAGAGCCTTCACATTTTTTCAAATTATGTGACTTTGATAAAGGCGAATGGGTCCTTCAGAGGTTACAGACTTGATGACTGTTCACTTGTTGAACTGGATTTGTGTATGTGGAGGGGTGGAAAGAAGGGGATTGTGCCTGCTGTCCCATTCCTGATGTGATCAACTCCCACCCAGGAACCAATGTCCCCACTGTGGAAGGACGTGTGGGTCCAGAATTGGCCTCCACAGTCACTTACGGACTCATTGTTAAAACCGTATTTATGGAAGACAATCTTACTCGGCTACGAGTGATCGCTAAAAAAGAAGAAGAGTTCTGGACTATAACTCCCACCAGCCCCAACCAGCATGACCAATGGTCAGGAATGCTGGGAGCTGCAGTCCAAAACATCTGGAATGCACCTGTTCCTGGCTCTCCTTCTCGGGTGCAGAACTCAAACCACCATTGAAGGCTTTGAAAGTTTTATTGATGAAATCAGTAGACTGTCCCCATATGGGTCTACAGGTTACAAGCAGGTAAAGCACAGCAGAATGCCAAGATACCTGGCTGGGCCTAGCTAAGACACTGATCTGACCTTTGACATGTGTGCTGTGCTCTCCTTTTGCAGCGTGGGGTGGGCATGGCTTATTCCCATGGCCAGTGTCCTCAGGATGGGGAAGCCAACGGGACCTCCTCCACGGAAGCGGGACATGCATGGTCTGCTCACTGGAACATCGCAACATCAGAAAAGCCTGCTGGATCAGGCCAATGGCCCATCTCACAGTGGCTATCAAGATGCCCCAATGGGAAACCAGGGAGCAGGATTCCAGCCCAAGAGTCCTTTCCAACTGTGGATTCTGAGCAGTCATTGTGACCAGTAGCCATCCATGGCCCTCTCCTCCATGGATTTGTCTAATTGTCTTTTAAAGCCATCTTGGTTGGTGGCCATTCCGGCCTCCAGGCAGATCCATAGTTTAACTCTGCGCTGCGTGAAGAAGGACTTTCTTTTTTTCCTGCATCTCGCAACATTCAGCTTCATTGGATGTCCACAAGTTGTTAGGAAGAACAACTTTTCTCTATCCACTTTCTCAGTGCCAGACATAATGTTATATTCTTCTATCGTGTCACATCATACTCACCTTTTCTCTAAACTGTCACCCCCATCCTTGTTGAAAAATCCTGGGGATCCTTTAGATTTCAGTTTGGTAACTTTAAATATGACCTTTGAGGAGAGATTCCCACCTTTAAAACTTGCTACCAGCATCTTAAACCAGGGATGGGCAACCTTTTTCAGCCAGGGGGCTGCATTCCCCTTTGGATGGGGCCAGAGGCAAAAGTGAACAAAGCAGTTATTTTTAACAAAATGGGTATACCACCTGATTGCAAGAAAACCACAAACTGGTTTAGAAAGGTAGGCTAGGTTCTACACTCCTCTGCATTCGCATTCCAGACAAGAAAAGACAATAAAAGATATTGCCAGAGATCAACAGTCTCAGAGGGAGTTAAGCAAGGGCAGGGAGCAGGGAAGCCAGTCCTAGAAAGCCAAATTCTGTCCCTGGACCGGAGCTTCCCAGTTCCTGTGTTAAGCATTAGGCAGTCTAAAGTTGTATTTTAACACATTTGGCTTGGCTCTGATTTTGAAGGTGCCCCCATGTTTGGCAAGAAGTATCAGCTGGGCACTTGGAGAAAGCAACAACCACTCCTTGATAGGAGAACATAAGAAAAGCCTGCAGGATGAGGCCCATGGCCCATCGAGTCCAGCATCCTGTTCTCACAGTAGCCAATCAGATGCTCCGATGGGAAACCCACAAGCAGGATCCGAGCACAAGACCTTCCTGTGCTTTCCAGCATCTGGCACTTAGAAGCATTTACTGTCTCCAGCTGTGGAAGCAGAGCAGAGCCATCGTGGCTCCTACCTTCAGTAGCTCTCCTCTGTCCATTTGTCTAATTCTCCTTCAAAGCCGCTTTGGCTGGTGGCTATCACTGCTCCCTGTGGGACCAACGAGCAGATAGTAGTTTGAAAACCCCTGTTTTCCTGATTGACCATCAGAAGCCTATTTGGGGAACGGCAGAGGAAAGTTCCTGTCATTTCATATTAGCTGACATCAGGACAGCGTGGGCACCCAGAAGAAATGCCGTGTGTTGTGTGGCCTTGAAAGAGGCAGCAAAAGCCCTTCAGATTGTTTAGACTTGAAAACAGCCTTGCATCCTCGTGGTTTTAGAGTGTTTGGTGGATTTCAAACTAAACAACCACTAGACTAGACAATGTCATTTGCTGTGCCCTGCTGCTCCCACCTGACTCAGGTGAACCACCTGCCCCTATTTACCAGAGACAACCACCGTGTCCTGCTTCCTGTCCTGGGGAAATGACAGTCCCTATTTTAGTTCTGAGGAGATGTCACATTGTTTTTTTTGCCAGTGTGAGTTTTTATTCATTTATTTATTTCTTAAAATTCATATGCCACTTGATTGTAAAGGAAAAAACCCAAAGTGGTTTACAAAAAGAATAAAACAATAAAATTATTGGTAAAAAGAATTAAAACAGCCATTAAAAATATTCAAAAAATTAAAACCAGCAATAAACTTAGAACATATCTCCATTCTAGATATCTGGGTAGGCTTATAGAAGCAAAAATATTTGTAGCAGACACCGAAAAGAGTCCAAGTGATACCTGGATTTTAGGACTTTATCTGGGCCTATGGACCTAGACTACACACACAGAGAGAAGACCCTCTGGGTACAAGTCTGTTTATCCCGCAAACAGCTGCTGAATTGGGTTAAGTTCTAATATTAGCCATCTATAGCCTTGGGCAAGAAGGGGCCCCATTAGCCATCTGCTAGACTCATCCTCGGCTCAAGTCCGCAAACCTCTTCCATTAAGTTAGTATTTACATTAAAAGCCATGTGGACCTGGATAGGAGGTCCGTGTGCACGTAGAAGAGTAGCTAGTAATTTGATAATTATTATTTGCATAGGTAACATTTGCTATCTATAGAAATGCATAGTAAGGATTTAATCTGCCACCTAAAAGGTTGTCAGGGAACTGCCATCAGTGCCGGAGGGAGAGAGCAAAAGCCAGAGGGATTCCAGAGAGCGTCCAGGGATTGGGAGAAGCAGCCCATCTTCTGGGGAAGAGAATCAGCGTAGCACCAGTGGAGAAGGGGGGCAGATGGGGGAAGCGGCAAGGAGGTCCCATGACTCCTTGCCTGGGACCAGCGGGGAGAGTAGGGGTCCTCCGTTGCCCACGCCCTCCTTGCGCAGAAGGCTTTTGCGCAGAGAGAGTAGGAGGAGACTAGGCATCCAAGAGCTTCTTTGCTGGAAGAAGTTTAAGAAACGCCCGCTGACGGATTCTGCCAGCGATTGAGTCAGCCACGGGTGAGTGTCTGTCCGGACAGAAAAGGTTCACTTTGGCAACCCAGCCAGGTGTTTGCACCCAGCCGGGGAGACAGGCACCGGCTTACGCATGAGCAACCCCTAGAACCATTACAGCAATCCGTCAGTCCCTGACGTTGCTTGTGCGCAGCCCCGGAGAGGCAGCACGATGAGCCAAACAGGGCCGGCTGGAGAGACAGAGCAAGAAGCCATGGTGCGAGGTCTGGTCGAGAGGAACCAAGACCTGGAGGCACATGTCGCCACCCTGTCAGCGCGGCGGGAGGAGAGGCGGGCTCAGGATGCACAGGTCAGAGCCACCCCGATAGGGAGGAAGGTCCTGGGGCTGGTACACAAGTTTGGTGGAAAGCCCCAAGACTACAATGCTTTCCGAACGGAAATTCAATACGCTTTGGAATTGCAGAAAAATGACTTTGCTGATGACGGGGAGAGGGTGGCTTACATTGTTGGACATCTACAGGATGGGGCGTGCAAATGGATCAGGCCCTTAATGGCAACAGGGAATGATGCATTGAAAGATCTTAAGAAATTCCACCAGGCAATGGACGTGATGTTCTCCAGCGAGGTTGAGCAAAGCATGACACGGAGGGAGCTGATGGGGTGCAAGCAGGGGGGCCTGTCCGTCAGAAACTACTGGTCGTGTTTTGCGATGTTAGTCCACAAGCTCAGGTGGGATCTGGACTCTGAACCAGTACAAATGCTGTTTGAAGCGGGTTTGGACCCTGAAGTGAAAGATGAGTTGTCCAAAGCGCCCCGCCCGTGGTCGATGGATGAACTTACAAAGACTGTGCTTGCGATCGGTGTACGCCAGGAAGCGCGGGCTCAGGAGAAGCGGGAGATAAGGGCGGAATGTTTCCATGGCAACCGCATTCCTGAGATGCCGAGGGAGCCTTCCCAGGCGGCAGAGCCAATGGAAATTGATGGAGCGCGTGCGAAGTTTCAAACGCTAGTGAAGGCCGGAAAAGGGAGGGGAAGGAGTGGGAAACTACCAATAAGTGTTTCCTCTGTCAGCGGCCAGGACATTTAGCAAAGGTCTGTCCTCAACGAAAGGACTGGCAAGGCATGATGGGGACTACTAACTGTAGCTTCTTGTCCCACATAGAGATTTCTCAGGAGACAGATGAGGTGATCTGGCACTCCCATTTCTTTAAGAACTTGCCATAGTTTGCCGTGGTCAACACAGTCAAAGGCTTTTGCATAGTCAATGAAGCAGAAGTAGATGTCTTTCTGGAACTCTCTAGCTTTCTCCATAATCCAGCGCATGTTTGCAATTTGGTCTCTGGTTCCTCTGCCTCTTCTAAATCCAGCTTGCACTTCTGGGAGTTCTCGGTCCACATACTGCTTGAGCCTTCCTTGTAGAATTTTAAGGATAACCTTGCTAGCGTGTGAAATGAGTGCAATTGTGCGGTAGTTGGAGCATTCTTTGGCACTGCCCTTCTTTGGGATTGGGATGTAGACTGATCTTCTCCAATCTTCTGGCCACTGCTGAGTTTTCCAAATTTGCTGGCATATTGAGTGTAGCACCTTAACAGCATCATCTTTTAAAATTTTAAATAGTTCAGCTGGAATACCATCACTTCCACTGGCCTTGTTATTTGCAGTGCTTTCTAAGGCCCATTTGACTTCACTTTCCAGGATGTCTGGCTCAAGGTCAGCAACCACACTACCTGGGGTATACAAGACATCCATTTCTTTCTGGTATAATTCCTCTGTGTATTCTTGCCACCTCTTCTTGATGTCTTCTGCTTCTGTTAGGTCCTTTCCACTTTTGTCCTTTATTATGGAAATCTTTGTACGAAATGTTCCTTTCATATCTCCAATTTTCTTGAACAGATCTCTGGTTCTTCCCATTCTATTGCTTTCCTCTATTTCTTTGCATTGCTCGTTTTAGAAGGTCTTATTGTCTCTCCTTGCTATTCTTTGGAAATCTGCATTCAATTTCCTGTATCTTTCATCATCTCCCTCGCATTTTGCTTGCCTTCTCTCCCCCGCTATTTGTAAGGCCTCATTGGACAGCCACTTTGCTTTCTTGCATTTCCTTTTCATTGGGATGGTTTTCGTTGCTGCCTCCTGTATAATGTTACGAGCCTCCATCCATAGTTCTTCAGGCACTCTGTCCACCAAATCTAAATCCTTAAACCTGTTCCTCACTTCCACTGTGTATTCATAAGGGATTTGACTTAGATTATATCTTACCGGCCCAGTGGTTTTTCCTACTTTCTTCAGTTTAAGCTTGAATTTTGCTATAAGAAGCTGATGATCTGAGCCACAGTCAGCTCCAGGTCTTGTTTTTGCTGACTGTATAGAGCTTCTCCATCTTTGGCTGCAGAGAATATAATCAATCTGATTTCGATGCTGCCCATCTGGTGATGTCCATGTGTAGAGTCGTCTCTTGTGTTGTTGGAAAAGCGTGTTTGTGATGACCAGCTTGTTCTCTTGACAGAACTCTATTAGCCTTTGCCCTGCTTCGTTTTGATCTCCAAGGCCAAACTTGCCAGTTGTTCCTTTTATCTCTTGACTCCCTACTTTAGCATTCCAATCCCCTATAATGAGAAGAACATCCTTCTTTGGTGTCACTTCTATTAGGTGTTGTAAGTCTTCATAGAATTGGTCAATTTCAGTTTCTTCAGCACCAGTAGTTGGTGCATAAACTTGGATTACTGTGATGTTAAAAGGTCTGCCTTGGATTCGTATCGAGATCATTCTATCATTTTTGAGATTGCATCCCAGTACAGCCTTCGCCACTCTTTTGTTGACTATGAGGGCCACTCCATTTCTTTTACGGGTTTCTTGCCCACAGTAGTAGATATGATGGTCATCCGAACTGAATTCACCCATTCCCGTCCATTTTAGTTCACTGATGCCCAGGATGTCAATATTTATTCTTGCCATCTCATTTTTTGACCACCTCCAACTTACCCAGGTTAATGGTTCTTACATTCCAGGTTCCTATGCAATATTTTTCTTTACAGCATTGGACTTTCCTTTCGCTTCCAGGCATATCCGCAACTGAGCGTCCTTTTGGCTTTGGCCCAGCCGCTTCATCAGCTCTGGATCTACTTGTACTTGCCCTCCGCTCTTCCCCAGTAGCTTGTTGGATGCCTTCCGACCTGAGGGGCTCATCTTCCAGTGTCATAACTTTTATATGCCTGTTGTCTTTGTCCATGGAGTTTTCTTGGCAGGGATACTGGAGTGGCTTGCCGGTTCCTCCTCCAGGTGGATCACGTTTGGTCAAAACTCTCCACTATGACCTGTTCATCTTGGGTGCCCTGCTCGGCATACTTCATAGCTTCTCTGAGTTCTTCAAGCCCCTTCGCCACGGCAAGGCAGTGATCCATGAAGGGGACAGTGATCCATGAAGGGGAATTACATGGAGGGGAATTTGAGGTATTACAGCAGGTTAACCCAGTGGCACTTAAGCTCACTGTATGCCTGACAGCATGAAGATACATCCGGTGTTCCATAGATCCCTACTTTCACCTTATAGGGAGGGGCGGGAATTCCCGGGACGGGAGGGAGGGGTTACCACCCACCCGCGGGTAGAGGAGAGGGAACACTGTAATGAAGCCATGGAAATACTCGATTTGAGGTGGCGAGGTCGCCAGGTACCTGGTAGCCTGGGAGGGGGAACCTAGGTCTGAAAACACTTGGGTCCCTGCAGAATCAATCACTGACAGGTATCTGGTGGAAGAGTTTCATGGTTTGTTCCCGGGTAAGCCCAAACCATTAGCTAGATTCTGGGAGAAAGAATTTGGACCCACAGACGACGAAGGGGACTTTGTGGGTTTTCCTGCCTCCGAAGAGGAGGGAGGGGAAGTGTCCGAGGGAGAAGAATCAGACTAGGAGGTTCAACCAGCTGGAAGAGATCCAAGCAGATGGGAGGCTGGTTTTGAATCCTCAGAAGATGATGATAGTTCTTTCAGGGGATTCCCCGCATCGTCGGTCGAGGAGAGAGAGGAGGATGTATCGGAAGATCGCGCCAGGAGTGGGGGTGGGGGTCCTGAGGAGGAGGTGGATGTCAGGGAACTGCCATCGGTGCCGGAGGGAGAGAGCAAAAGCCAGAGGGATTCCAGAGAGCGTCCAGGGATTGGGAGAAGCAGCCCATCTTCTGGGGAAGAGAATCAGCGTAGCACCAGTGGAGAAGGGGGGGCAGATGGGGGAAGCGGCGAGGCGGTCCCATGACTCCTTGCCTGGGACCAGCGGGGAGAGTAGGGGTCCTCCGTTGCCCATGCCCTCCTTGCGCAGAAGGCTTTTGCGCAGAGAGAGTAGGAGGAGACTAGGCGTCCAAGAGTTTCTTTGCTGGAAGAAGTTTAAGAAACGCCCACTGACGGATTCTGCCAGTGATTGAGTCAGCCACGGGTGAGTGGCTGTCCGGACAGAAAAGGTTCACTTTGGCAACCCAGCCAGGTGTTTGCACCCAGCCGGGGAGATAAGCAGCCGGGGAGATAAGCACCGGCTTACGCACGAGCAACCCCTAGAACCATTACAAAGGTAGATCTGCATCTGGCAAACGCTGATCAAGCAATATTCCTGTGTTGTGTCAATAATGCAGTGCCCTAAGGGAGGGGGTCAGGTGAAGAGTGACCACAAGCCTATCTGGAATTATTTTGGGACGTAAGTGCACACATAGAAACCTGCTGGCCTATCTCAGCTGATTAGATGAAAAGCACTAAATTGCTTAAGTGACTAGAACATGATTAAATCAGGAAACCAAGCCATAGAAGGGGACTGTTAAGCTCTATTTCTGCTGATTTTATCATTTCCACCAACTGGAGGGGACTGACTGGTGGGACATTGTTGTACAACAGTATAAAATGTGTCTTGTATTTCTAACAGGCACTCAGGCTGGATCTACATGGATCTAAAAAAACGCTAAGAAAAAACCGTTACAGTATATAGCTCTCAATGCAAATTTCCATTGACTGCTGTACAGCACCCCCTGGTGTCATATTTTTATAACACATTTTTAACATTATAATTGACCTGTGTAGCTCAGTCTTTGCAAAGAGATCCCACTGAGTAATCTTGATATTGCAACATCGAAATAAACTGCTTTTTCAATTCCTTCCTTCCTTCCTTCCTTCCTTCCTTTTGCCTTCTCATTAATGGCTAAAAAGAGTGAGGGTACAGTGGCAGAGAGTTCCGCCAGTTATACAAGCAAGGCACCTGTTCATAGGCAGGGAGTTCCAAAATGTAGGAGCTGCTACACTAGAAGATTGCAGAATGGGTGTTATGTGGCACCCGTAATAGTGCCAGTTCTGCAGATTTAAGTGTTTGAGTAGGTGCATATGGGGAAAGGCAATCTTTCAGGTAAACTGGCCCAAAGCTGTTAAGGGCTTTCTATAGCAATATAGAAATACAATGCGCTCTATGTGGGGCTACCTTTGAAGGTGACCCGGAAACTACAACTAATCCAGAATGCGACAGCTAGACTGGCGACTGGGAGTGGCCACCGGGACCATATAACACCGGTCCTGAAAGTCCCAGTACGTTTCTGAGCACAATTCAAAGTGTTGGTGCTGACCTTTAAAGCCCTAAACGGCCTCAGCCCAGTATACCTGAAGGAGCGTCTCCACCCCATTGTTCAGCCCAGACACTGAGGTCCAGCTCTGAGGGCCTTCTGGCAGTTCCCTCATTGCGAGGAGTGAGGTTACAGGGAACCAGGCAGAGGGCCTTCTCAGTAGTGGCACTCACCCTGTGGAACGCCCTCCCATCAGATGTAAAAGAGATAAACAACCACCTGACTTTTAGAAGACATCTGAAGGCAGCCCTGTTTAGGGAAGTTTTTAATGTGTGATGTTTTATTGTGGTTTTAATATTCTGTTGGGAGCCGCCCAGAGTGGCTGGGGAAACCCAGCCAGATGGGCAGGGTATAAATGATAATAAGAATTAACAACAACAGCAGCAGCAATTGTAATAGTAACACCTTGAAATTGGCCTGGTAGCAAATTGGCAGACACAGGCATTGCATGCTGCCAAGGCCTCCCTCCTGTCAGCAATCCTGCAGCTTCTGGCTCAAGTGCAGTGCAGTGCAGTAATCCAGTCTCAAAGTCTCCAGTGCATGGACTACTGTGGCCAGGCCTTCCCATTTGCTGGCGAGTGTTCTCCTCGAAAGGAAATGTGTCCTGCTGTTGCCCCTGGAGCTTCTCACGGCTTCATCTTCCTGCTCCCCAAACACTTCTTCTTTAAATCACTGGCTCCTTATCCCTGTCACTTGCTGAGCCTCATAATAAACTCTGCCTGTTCCATTGTGACATTTCCACATGCTGAGCAGTTTCTGGCTGCTGTGGAGCAGTCAGTGCTTGGCCGCTGTTGGGCCGGATCCCTCTAAGTTGTAAAAATGTGCAGGGTGGATATTTCTCACTCTGTTGTTGGCAGTACCCCAACTCAGTCCTGGCACGCTCAGCTGCCTCTCTTTGCTTGCGTTTTCAATTTTCTTTCCATGAAAGTGTCATCTATCACTGACAACCTTTCCACTGGCCATTAATTTTTACCAAGTGCCAGATTGACGGGCCTCCAGCTCCTGCTCCTTGGTTCCTAACTTAAAGGGATGGGCAGAATTGCAAATAGCTCCTGGTATTAGTGATGTTAAATGAAAAAGAAGGTGGTAAAGAGAGGGGACGGGAGGGAGGAGGAAACAAATTCAATAGTGCAGAGTTCATGGGGCTTATACATTTGCCTTCCCTGAATTGTTTTCCATTGCATTTGACTAGTGCCTCTCATACCCTTCAAGCGTCCCAGTTTTCCAGGGACAGCCCCAGAATTACGAAAGCAAGCCATGGGATGTCGAGGGGGCCTGACACATGCCTTGAAACTCCCCCCCCCCCCGATGGTGCTCCTGTTTGGACTTGGCATACTGCATAGGCCAGTGGGACTTGCTGCCAGGCAGGCCAGAGGTTAAGAACACATATTGTGTGAATATTGCGGGGGGGGGGGGCAGCAGGAAATAACCTGAATTACGGATTCTGAGCTTTGCTGCATTGCTGCTGGCAGCTTGCTTTCTCCAAATGCCATTTCCATGTTTATTCAAACAATACTTTGGCCCACTTGTGCTTTTTCAATATAGTTATCTCTCTTTTCCCCTCCAGCATTGTTTATAATTTATATATCTGTGGTGCATGGGATTTCAAGCAGCTTGCAGACTATTTCATGGAACTCATCGAGATATAGTTTGCCTTGCAAATGGAAAGGCAGGCTAAACAAATCTGAAATTTAATTGCTTTCAGAGCTGCCAGCTAGACTGATTTTGCAGTGAATTATCAAGAGCAATAAATTGCATTTTGTGGGCCAGGCTAGCTGTATACACTGCTATTTTCATTTCTTAACCCATTGGTTGGCTTGATTCTACCTAGAACAGTCTTCCTGGGCAGAATACTCTTACTTGTCATGCAAGATTACCAATAAAGACTGCCAACATTTTTTGTTTGCTTGCTTTTTTCCAGATCAGGTCGCCAGGTTAGTCTGTTACAGCAAAAGTAAGCAAGCATTTTGTGGCTGGGGGGGGGGGCGTGGGAGAGGGCCTCCTCAGTGGTGGCTGCTCCCAGACAACTTTGGAACTCCCTCCCTAGAGAAGCCAGACTGGCTCCCTCCTTGCTATTCTTCTGCCGGCAAGTGGAAACCTTTCTCTTCCAACATGCCTTTGGGAACTGGCTGTTTTTGAGGAAATGGATGGTGCTGTGATGTTTTATTGTTATTGTCTGTGTTTAAGGGATTTTTAAATATGATATCAATTCTATGAATGTTTAATTACATTTTAATGATTATCCTTTCTATGTTTATAGCTTGTTCTGTTTCATCTATGTAAGCTGCAGGACGACAACAACAACTAGGGCTGCCTGAAAGCCAGGCTATCTTGAAGACAAACCAGGAGCAGAGGGCTGAGGGATGTTGGCTGTGGCTCCTGGAAGCTGTCAGTATTGTTTGAATTAACATGGAACACTTACTTTTAGGGTTAATGGATACACAACTGGAAAAGGACTCCAACTCTGAAAGGCGAATGTCCGTGGCTCAGTGGGAGGTGCCTGTTTTGCACTCAGCAGGCTCCAGGTTCGATTCCTGGCCTAGCCAAATGAGGCTGGCAAAGACTAATGTCTGAAAGCATTGAATGAGAGCCAGTCTGACAGATAGTGCTGAGTTCAGTGAAGCAAGAGTCTGATTCTCTATAAGGCTGCCTGTGCTCCAGGGTCTGCAGCTACATCTGCTTCCAACCTACTGCAAAAAGCACTCATTCCACACAGCCCCAGTGCAGGTATCACACCCCCCCCTCCTTGGGAGCATGCTGCAGGTCTTATTTTCCACCATATGCCGCTTTTGCTGAAGGTGTGAGTAAGCCATTTGGCAAGAGCACAACAGTCCATGGGAGACGCTGACCACTTTCCCTCTGGGCTTACAGGGATAAATATTTCAGTAATTAAAAGTGGGCTCTGCAACAAAATGTTGCAGTGTGTTTTTCCATTTTCTCTTCTCCCCCCCCCCCCCAGCCTTCTTCTGTCACCACTGAGCATACGCGGTCCTCCTGGGCCTGCTTTTGTGAGTCTGCCTCCCCTGAAGCTTTCTTTTCTAAAGATTTTCTGTTCTTCAGCAAAGCCCTGGGGGTTCCCCCAAGTCCACTGATGTTTTCCTATTGTACATCTAGGCATGTATAGTTGGAGAACTGAACATCTGGCCAGGGTTGGGAATCTTTTTCAACCAAAGGGCTACATTCCTTCATGGGCAGCCTTCTTGGGGCCAGTGCCAGATGCAAAAGTAGGCAGAACAATAGATCTGAGTCTTTCCTTTGTGCAATAGCTTGCATTCTTGCCATGCAAAAGTCACCCCCCTCTGCATCTCCTTCCAGGCAAGGAAGAGCCCAGGGACACATTGCACTCAAGGAGGCTCTAGCCTTTGGTGGGGGGAGATGCTGCCTGGGGAGGATTGAAAGGGCCAAAAAGAGACCTGAGGGCTGCATTTGACCCTGATGTTCTCCACATGCCAGGTGGTATGAGCATCGCTGCTGGCAGCCCTTTCTTCTAAAAGAGGGCCAGTCAATGCTGAAGAAGGGAGAGGGGTGTTTCTGGGTTCCTGGCCCCTCACAGGCTCTGAGACCAGGTGTCTCCACACCACGCCCTGGTACAAGAATGCAGAATATAAGGAAGTGGCGAAAACCTTATGCTAATCTTTGTTCCCCCCACCCCTTCTAGGTTATTCACCACCCATGCCATCCCCCCCCCTCGTTCCTTGTTTAAATCCAGGGATTGGTAACTCTTGGCCTGCAAGATGTCGCTGGACTTCACCATCTTTGACCATTGGCCATCATGGCTGATGGGAGCTGGAGTCCAACAGCATCTGGAGGTCCACAGGTGTGTCCAAAGCTTCCGTTCTCTCTGCAATATAGAACCATAGCGTTGGAAGGTACACCTCGTCCAACCCCCTGCAATGCAGGAATCATAGCTGAAGAATCCCTGGCAGAGGGAGGAGAGCTTACCACCTTCTGAGGGTTTCTGTTTCCATGTCAAACAGCTCTGACCATCAGAAAATTCTTCCTAATGTTTAGCCAGAATCTCCTTCCTTGTCTTTTGAATCCATTGGTTTGGGTCCCACCCTCTGGAGCAACAGAAGACAAGCTGGCTCCGTCTGCCATGGGACAGCCCTTCAGGTATTTGGAGACAGCTATCATGTCTAGGGACGCAGGTGGCGCTGTGGGTAAAAGCCTCAGCGCCTAGGGCTTGCCGATCGAAAGGTCGGCGGTTCGAATCCCTGCGGCGGGGTGTGCTCCCGTCGTTCGGTCCCAGCGCCTGCCAACCTAGCAGTTCGAAAGCACCCCTGGGTGCAAGTAGATAAATAGGGACCGCTTACTAGCGGGAAGGTAAACGGCGTTTCCGTGTGCGGCTCTGGCTCTGGCTCTGGCCGGAGCAGCGATGTCACGCTGGCCACGTGACCCGGAAGTGTCTCCGGACAGCGCTGGCCCCCGGCCTCTTGAGTGAGATGGGCGCACAACCCCAGAGTCTGGCAAGACTGGCCCGTACGGGCAGGGGTACCTTTACCTTTACCTTTATCATGTCTTCTCTTTTCTCTTTCAGCCTTGCGTATACTGTTGTAACAAATTTCATGCTAAATGATCACTGGCAGATCCTAACAGATTATCCTTTGAGTTGTTTTTGTGTCTTCATTTTTACATGCAGAATTTTCATGGACATTCAGGGTACAGTCTGATTATTTATATTCATTCTAATTTTGCAAGATAAGCAACCTAACTGGAGCCATTTTGTCTTCTGGATTTGGCAGGCAGTCTGGCAATTAAAATTACATGGCTCCAGGTTTGTCATCACCATATCATTATCACTGCTCCATTGCATAATCAGTTGTATGGTGGAGGCTGGTCACGATCCAGTGCTAAGGTCTGCACACCTTCCTGTGCAATGACTAGATGACCATTCCCATCAGCGCCTGAAGATTCATTGAGCTCGTTCAACAGGGGTCAGAGCAACACTGCAGATGTCCATCTGCGCACGTATCCACTGCATGAGTGCAAGCTGGCTTTGTGTCTGGATCTCCCTTGGCTGGATTGTGTCTGTAAGTCTGAGTCTGGTCTATGCATTTAGTGAATGGAGTGTTCTTGTAAAGTATTTAAGAATACGTGATTGCTTCTAGTTTCAGGGAGAGGGGGGGTCTGGCAAAACAAGGGACTGTTCTTGTGCAGCTTAGCAGGTGCCCCCAAAGCAGCTGCAGCACCATGGATAGTTCTGTCATGGGCTGGCCAAGTCAGGATTACAATGACTCAATGAGGGATCCAGTGGGTTGGGGGGAGCCTGAGCGGTGGGGAGGGTGGGAATCCAAGGAAGGTTTCTGAATCTACTCCCTCACTCCAATCTTCTTTGTGGTGTGTCCCTCCTGTCCTTCAACCCCTGCCAGACTTTCCAGATGGGGATGAGCTGTCCACCAATAAGTCTCCCAGTGCAGCCAGAGGTTGGCTACAGCTGTGTCAGCCCAGAAGGGGAAAGTTTGCCCAGCACTGGATCAACTTCTGAGGCCTCAAGCTAGTTAGGGCACTCACCTTTGTGTAGCACTGTGTGATTGCCTGAATTGCCTTAATCTGTTTATGTAGTGCAGTACCCTAAATAACTCCTGCCAACCTAGCAGTTCGAAAGCACGTCAAAGTGCAAGTAGATAAATAGGTACCACTCCGGCGGGAAGGTAAACAGCATTTCTGTGTGCTACTCTGGCTCGCCAGAAGTGGCTTAGTCATGCTGGCCACATGACCCGGAAGCTGTACACTGGCTCCCTCGGCCAATAAAGTGAGATGAGCGCCGCAGCCCCAGTCAGTCACAACTGGACCTAATGGTCAGGGGTCCCTTTAACTTTTACCTTACCCTAAATATAAAAACCTTTGGAAAAAAATTTGCCTTGCATTTTTTCCTCCAGGAGCCAGAAGCCAGGACAAGCTTTGAGTGAGCAACAAAGGCTGGGTGTGTGTTTTGTCTTGAAGCATCGCTGCATCCCTCCCAAGCCTATCCTGGTGGGGATGCCATTACCTCTGAATCTAGCAGACACAGAGTTGGACGTTGCAGAAGCACCAGGTTCAAGTTCAGACTTTGAACTGTCTGATGGTGATCAAGGAAACACTGTCCCTGGGGCCACCAGACAGGAACCCCCACTGCACATGGCCAGCCCAGCATGCAACAGAGGAGACGTGTCCATCTTCAGGTCAGAGGGTTTGCCCTTTAAGGTTCTGAAGTTCCCCATGAGGGGGTGGGGCCTGGAGGAGGTAGTCTGGAGACAGAGGCTTGCAAGCTTTCAGTCCGCTGACAACCTTTACAAGAGCACATTGCTCGCTGGGCACTATCTGAGGTCCTGCAACTTCTGAGCTGCCTCCAGTCTGGCCTCTTTCTCTGTGGGCTCTGGCATTCCACGAGAACATGGCCGGCTGAAGAGTGTGGATCCTTCAAGGGCTAACCCCTTTGCCTGAAAACAAACAACTCTCGTGGCCTCCACAATGAACATTTGGGCAGCAGAGGGCACGTCCTTCTTCGGGGAAAGCATTTATGAAGGTACTGGCTCAGGTTCCACAGGCAACCGGCAACCAGCCTCAGGTTCAGTATCAGGCGCTTAGGTCCAGTTCATCATCTGGTGGTTCTGAACCTCTGGACCCTGCCAGTCTGCCCACGCTTGATTCTCAGTTCCAGGCTGCAGCCATGACGGGATATTGGATATCTTGGAGTTATGACCTGCCTTCACTCTGTTTATTTTCAATGATGGAGTTTGCTCATCACCCAAAGTATGAGGGTGGGAAGGAATCTGGATGCAAAGGTGGCCTTCCTTTCCAACAACCCTGAGCAATGCAGGAAGACACGGGTGCCAGAAGAGAGCATCAAGCAGAAGTCCTAAACCAGCTAGGAGAACTGTCCAACAGGATGTGGACAGCAAGAACAGGAACTGAGTCAGGAGATCTGGACCAGCAAGAGAGCTGCCCAACAGTGTCTGGTAGCAGGAGTTGGGTAGCAAAGCTGAGCGACAACCTGCCTATCTGAGTCAACCCATGACTGGTGACTTGCATGAACTCAGTCATGCTTTATCACATTGCGCCTGAGCTTCTAAAACTGTTGCTTATCAGCTGAGTTGTGCATTTGATTCTACTAATAAATGCTGACAGTTCACCAGCCTTCCAACTTCTCTAGGCATATTTGTCAACCCTTGTTCTTGTTACAATCAATTTGAATTTATTGCCATGAGAAAGGGCATGACACCAGCTTAGACGTCTTTAAAAGGGGATTAGACAAAGTCATGGGAGATTAGTCTATCAGTGGTTGTTAGTCTTGATGAATTTCTGAAAGTGTCATGTTCAGAGGCTTGGTTGGTTTGTTTATTTCCTATAAACTGAACAATGAAGTATTTTTATTATTTATTAAATTTGCATACCACCCTTCATCTGAAGATCACAGGACAGTTCACAAAATAAAAACACAAAGTACATATCATAATAAGAACAAAACAGAAAACAAAACCCTCAATATGCTAAGATGGTGAACATCACACACCCATAAAACAGCACAAAAATGCGTAACATTAGGATAGTGATGCGGACTGAGCTATACATAATTTTTCATTATATGCTATTTGAATTAAGTCTATGTTTTATGTGGGCAGCTATACAGGGGGCAAAGTGGTTCCCTCAAGTGAGCTGGTCTCAAGCTGTTCAGAGTTCTATATCCTAAGAGTAAGACCTTGAATTTAGCTCAGTAGCATAGAGGCAGCGTGTGGAGATCCTTAAACAAAGGTGTCATATATTGCTGATGGGAAGCACATTAGGCACTCAACTGCAGCTTCTGGACCAAACACAAGGAAAGCCCTCCCTACAGAACATTGAAGCATTGGTACCTCCAATTTTTAGGTACCAATGCCTGGATCACAGTCGTCAAGCTATCCCAGTCCAGAAATGGCTGCAGTTGTGCCACCAAACAAAGATGCCAGCTTTCAGGAAGCAGCTATGGCTGAGGGCTGTGGCCTTTCTCTCTGTGGGCTTCCCAGGAGTATTTGTCTGGCCACTGTAGGGAGCAGGATGCTGGGTGATATGGGTCCATTGGTCCCTTATGTCCCTTCAAAATGCCACACTTCGTCTCTGCTTGCACTCATGTGACATTTCAGCCCAGTGACCTTGAAAAGCAGCTGTCAGCATTCCAGCAACAGAAGGCTGCCTTCATTCTAAATGAAAAGGCTCCTTTGCTTCAGAAAGCAACAGTGGGTCGCATCCGCTGGGACTTACCAGCAAAGGTGATTGTTCTACTGTAGTTTGGCTCTGTCTTTTCCTTTCCTTCCAGGTCTGTCAACCCTACGTCTTGGGTGTACATGTAACAACTGCAGTGACAACAATGTTGGGTTCGAATCACAATGAAGTCTGCATCGCATCAGACCAGAAGTCTGCCTCCCAACTTCCCCTCGTTCTGACTGTCACCTCCTTGCACCCTTTGCATTTAAAATAAAGTCTCTTGGCAGGAGATCATGGACTGCTCCTCACGCTTCATTTATCCATCTTCCATGCCCTCCTGCACAGGAAAAGAGCCGCCGTTTCCATGCAATGTTTTTAATCTTCATCTCACCTTTTCTATTATATCATGGCCAAAGACTAAATGGCTCTCCAGTCCTTCACTTGAGTTATTGGGTGCATAATGGGAACTCTTGAGGAAGGACTAAGCATGAAGGATAGGCTATTAGAGGAGAAGTGGTTCTGTTCTTGCTTGTCCCCTGGATGCTTTTCTGACTCATTCTAATAACTGGCAAAATTGTGTTTCAGTGACGTTATTCATGTCCATGTGATAGCTGTTCCAAAGATCTTTAATAGAAGATAAAAAATTTATGGCTGTGTTTTAAAGAAGCAGTGAGAATTGTTTATAACACATGTAAAAATACAATCCAGGCTATGGTGTGGTGTGGTGGTACACGATGAATCAGCCATGCTGAAGCTAAGCAAACCCAGACAAGGCTGGTGCCCGTTGCTGTGATAGACTCATGAGTGGGAAGGATTCCCATCGTCCAACCCCTGCAAAGCAGGAATCACAGCTCAAGAATCCCTGACAGGTGGCCCTCCAACCACTGCTTGAATACCTCCATTGAAGGAGAGTCCACCACCTTCCAAGGGAGTCCATTCCACTGCTGAATGGCTGTAACTGTCGCAAAGTTATCCCTAATGTTTGGCCAGAATCGTCCTCCTTGCAAAAGTGCCGCCGCTAACGCGCCACGTCTTTGGTAAATGAGCACACAAAGTTGAAAGTCCTTTAGTGAAACAGTAGGTATACATTTCAGTAATACCTAGGTATATATGTATTTTGTTTTTCTGGCTTGATCAAAATTATTTATTATTTCATAACAGGTAGATAGTTAAGAGCTTAGGCAGCTTCAGCAGCGGGCCTGGCGCCCCCCAGAATTTGGCGCCCGGGTGCCTCGCACCTCTTGCACCCCTGAGTAAAGACGGCCCTGATATGCAAGTTGTTTTTACATGGCGAGTTTGTATAAGTCTTCAATCCAATCGTAGAAGGGAGCTGCATTTTTATTTTTCCAATTCTTCAGTATCCGTTTTTTTGCTGTGGTCAGGGCACGGAGAGTCCACTCATATTGTCCTTTTGTAGGGTTCCATGTGCTTGAAAATGTAAGGTTGTTCCATACAGTTCTGTTGATGGTTACAGTTACCTTCTGCCAAAAATATGTCAGTATAGGACAATGAAATAACATGTTTTAGAGAAGTATTATCCCTATTGCATTTCCAACAGTTAGATACCTTAGATAGCCCTTTTTTAAACAAACGTAATGGGGTCCAGTATATTCTAAATATTATTTTTTGTTGTCTGAGCCGCCATCTATGGACCACCATCTATGGATAGCCATCTGCCTCAGAGAGAGAGGCTCACTTCATTGGCTCCGTGGGACCAGCTTCCATGGGGCTCCTCTCAGAACTGGCTTGCAGCAGAGGGAGAGCTCCCTACATTTCTCAGTGATCTTTCCCTCCTTATCTAGTAATCCTTTGGCAAATACAAAACCATTTCTGTATCCCTCCCAAGGTGCTGAATTCTGACCTCCTAATAAACTCGAGGTGTCCCCCACCCCACCCCGACAGCCTCAATTTATCACCAAAGCTTTGAGTGTGGAACCATTTAACAGCTTTAGAACACCAACAATTCCAGCTTCTTTATTAAAATGTATTATCAAGCTAGCATGGTGGAAACTATCAAAACAGCCCAAAGGCAAGAGAGTTCCACCAGCTCATGATGGAAATCAGAGGGAAATGTCCAAATGTGCTGTAGAAAGGCAGAGAATCTAAACAAAGAGAAAACGAGTGAAAAAGTAAGAGGAATACCCTTGGAATCAAAGATTTCAGTGCAGATAGAGCTCATATCTGGGCCATGCCATTTCCCCCCTGCTATAACAGGAACATAGGAAGATCCCGTCTGTCAGGGATTTTTAGTTGTGATTCCTGCAATGCAGGGGTTAGAGTAGAGGTCCCTTCCAACTCTATAGTTCTATGATTCTATGAATCAGGCCGTTGGTCCCTTTAGTTCAGAATAGCCAGCACTGGGAGCAGTTAATTTGTGGACCTTCAGACATTACTCAGCACAGTCCAAGGCCAGGGATAATGGGAGGGATGGCCCCCACCCCGGGTGAAATAGCTGATATAACTAACTGGCAGTGGCACGGGGGGGGGGGGGAGCAAGAACATGTGCCCCAGGAGGCAGGTTAAGGGCAAATAGCACCTTGCCCTGATGACAACGTGTGACGGGGCAAGAGAAGGGAGGAGCACCATGGTCACAACACGTGCTCAGTGACTCCCACGCTTTCAGCCCTCAGCTGGCTTCCCTCGCCAGCCACTCCATAGGCAAAGGTGGGCCTTTCTATGGCCACACACGTCTTCTAACACAACAAATGGCTATACAATTTGGAGAAAACATCTGTCCGGTTAGGCCATGGGTAGGCAATTCCAGATGATGTTGGAATACAACTCCTTGGCCATTGGCCATGCTGGCTGCAGCTGTTGGGAGAGCACCATGTTGGCTACCCAGCCTTTAGGCTTTTGTCTTTTCCCAGCCACCAAAGATTTGCATGCTCAGTCCAGTCACCTTCCGTGGCAGAAAATGATAGATCTCAAAGGCTGGGGTGAAACTAGGCTTTATTTCACGCAGGTCAAAGACCCAGTTTGGCACACACACCCATGCACATTTGTGTACACGCATGCACAGGCCGGGGGCCTCAATGGTGGCCCTCTGGAGGCTTCACCCGGGGCAGAAAAGCTGGCTAGCCCCCTCACCCCACCCCGTAACTACGACTCTGCTCAAAGGCAGGAGAGCTGCATTGTTGGCGCAAAGAAGAAATTATGGTGCGTATGTTTTTCCTGTGGACCAAATCGGAGCTTTAAATTATGGGAAATGATGCAGAGGGGAAAGCAGCCTTCTGCACTGTAGTTGCATTGCTCTCGTTTGTTTGGGGTTTTTTAAATTGAAGTTTGGGAGATCAGTTATAGTACTTTGGGCATAGCATTTAGTTATGCATGATTCTTTGCTCAGCTATCATTCAGTGCATTAGTACCACTGAGACGTTTAGCGTTAAGATACCCATCTGAATCCTAAGCATCAACATGGGACCACTCTGCTTGGGAAGCACACCAAAAGAAAACCGCATGGGCTGTCTTTCAGTTTCCTGCAGGTAATCAACTGTAGCTCTCTGGGACATTTTCTCCTTCTATTGGAACACACACAGAGGGATGGAGAGAGACGAAGAGGAGGGCTGCAATGCCCCTGTCAAATCCCACTATGTATTCCTAATCGGCAACTTCATTTCCTTGCATATTTTGCAAGTGGAGTCATTCCACCTAGTTTTCCATTCCGCCTCTTGCCCATAGGAACATAGCAAGTTGCCTTATATGGACTCAGACCTTTGGTCCATCTAGTTCAGTATAGGCTACACTGGCTGGCAGCACCCCTCCAGGATATAAGCTAGGAGTCTCACCCAGCCCTATATGGAGATGCCTGGAATCATCCGCTTGCATGGCAGACGCTCTCTCCTTGAGCTCTGGTCCTTCCCCAACAGTCACTAACAATCCATGGCCACTGTGCATGCTCGGTCCTCTTTTCTGGTGCCCCATTTCTGCAAACCTTGGGGTCCCCCCTCAGGCTTGCTGCTGATGTCTCCTTTCATTCCTCGGTATCCCCAAGTTGGCTACATAACCATTGGCACTCAGCCCCTGAGTACCGTTGCCTTGCAGATCATGAGGACTAGTTCCTCTTTAAACAAAAAGCAAAAGGCATGCACTGCCACCTTGGGATGGATCTGATCCCTCATATATTCCTCACTTTGCACGTTTCAATAATTCACCATTATAAACACACAGACATGTCAAAACCAAGAAGAAAATCCTTCCATGAATCCTAACTGGGCTGTTCTTGCTCTCCAAGGAGGTAACTTTGCCGCGCGTCGCTTGGCATCCAGCCTTTTACCACCACTTGAGGGACAGATCCCTAATGAAATATTTAGAAGAGGGATGTTTGGAGGCACAAAGGGGGAAACGCTTCCTTCGTTGAAATGGGCTGCGCTGAGTTATGAAACATTGAGCGGGCACTTGTCAAATGCAGCTATTTTGAAAGGGAGAGGCTTCACACATGATTGCTGCACAGCAGAAGGACAATTTAATACATGGTTTCATGCTCCATGCTTGGGTGGAGAGTTTATGGCTTTTGGAATAAAGTCAGTAAAGGATGCTGGAATGGATCTGTATTTAAAGACTCTGGAGCCCAAAAATGGGGGGTTAGAGTCAATCCATCCCTCTGTTACTGACAGGCCTGGGACAAAAAGGCAGTTTGCAAGGGAGACTGCTGGTGGTGAACAGGGAGAATCTGAGTGCTCAAATAATAGGGAATTCATTTATTTTATTTCATAAGATTTATACATTCACTGCATGATTGTAGAAAACAACTACAAAAAGAAGCAAACCTCAAAGCAATTAAAAGATAAAACCACAAAATTATCACTAAGAAAAATGAACAATAATTTAAAACATTTAAAAAGTTAAAATAACAATAGACTAAAAAACAGATTAAAACTTGCATTGACTTTCCAAGCATCTAAACAAGAATGTTTTTGGTGGGCACCAAAAAGAGTATAGTGGAGGCACCTGACTGATATCAATAGGCAGGGAGTTCCAAAGTGTAGACACCCTCACACAAAAAGATTGAGTGCTCTCTCTAAGGACAAGTTACCCATACTGAGGAAAGGTAGCAAATCTGGGACCTTTTATATGACAGGGTGCACGTTGGTTTTTTGGTATCACCCTGAGCTCAGGAGGAGGTGGTGGCTGCTCAGGCCCGCCTGCAGTGGAGGGGGTGTGGCAATTGACCAAAATTCATCCCAGGATTGACTGGTCGATCATGATGGATGCCTTGGACATGTCTGCTGCAGATCATAGCATAAGTATAAAGACTGACATAACTTAAGAGTTTCCATCATGAATCTTTCTTGGCCTTGGTACCAGCCTGATACCAGTCTCCTCTCCAAAAGGGTCCTGAAGACATTCAGGGGGACATCCTGAGTTCCTCACACCTTGTAGAGGTCAACAAATGCAAATTTTGTTGCCAAGTATAGTATATTCAAACTCCTAAATGGGGTCCATCAAGGTCAAGGTAATGATCAGGCAGAAAGCAGATTGAAGACAGCCAGTTCAGTCACAGCCCACTAGGATGACTTGCGTTCAAACTCTCAACTTGCAATATGGACAAGGTGAGAAATGGGCAGGAAACTCTGGGTAGCTCAGTCTGTAGAGCATGAGACTCTTAATTTCAGGGTTGTGGGTTTGAGCCCAGTGTTGGGCAGAAGATTCCTGCCTTGCAGGGGGTTGGACTCGATGGCCCTTGTGGTCCCTTCCAACTCTACAGTTCTATGATTCTATGAGACACAGGAATTGTTCATCTCACAGCCCCTCCTTTCCCCACTACCATGCCATAACAAGAAATATTTTTTTAAACCCAGATTTTCAGTAGTTGGTTATCATGGCTCTGCTAGCTTTAATTCGGTGCTCACAAGGAATGAACACACACACAGTTAAGGACAGGTATACGCTTCTTGCCCCCACTTCCATTTCTTAACTTACTACAGTATTAGAGTGTCAGCTGGCAAAATTATCACCTCGCGGTGTATAAGCATTGAAAATAGGGATATCATCCAACCCTCCAAAGGCTGTTGGACCCTCCTAGTCCCCTCTCCCTCAGGGATACTGGGAGCTGCAGTCCAGTGGTCTCTGCAGGCGGCCAAGGTGGCCAAGCTTCTGCTGCGGTAAAGAAAGGCAAGGCTGCTGCCTCTCCAGCCCAGCTGCAGATCTACCACATTCTGCAAGTGCTGAATTAAATCTTTAAAATTCAGGTGGCTGAGCAGCTGCCCAAGGGGGATGCTTGAGAAGAACATTGTGGAAGTAGGGCTAGCTGCAAAGAAAGCCCAAGTGAGCATCTCCTGTGTGAAATGTACGTGCTCTGATCTGTACGTGGCACCACTGAACTGTAACAAGCTGAATGATTTATGGGGAATGCAGACTAATTCTGAGCGGCATGGAAATCCCAAAGGCCAATAAATAATGAATGCAAGCAATTCTTCAGTTATTAGTTAGTTGACTGCTTGACTTGTTACCAGGAGCTGATGAGGAAATAGAGGTGTGGACAGAAGCGATTCACTGTCTCCTCCTCTCCAGTTCCAAAAAATATGCCTACGAGGTGGGCTGGAGCAGCCACCGTGGGGAGCAGAATCTTGTGGGGTGGTGCCCCTGTGGGTGCCCCACCTGCCCCTGCCACCGCTCAGGCTTGGACGGGGGTTGGGGGGCCTACCTGTCTTTCCTCGGGTGGTGAATGGGTGGGTGACTTGGAGGGTTGACTTCTCCTGCCTTTCCAGAATATGCTGGGGCCATGCTGCCACTCCCCCCACCCCCACCAAAGCTGACACTAGACCAGGAAGAGTCAACATGTCGCCCTCCTCATCCAACATGGCCAACCATCAGGAAAGATGGGAGTTGGAGTCCACACTATCTGGAGACCCCCCCTGCCCCATGATGCCCCAAGAGAGGGCTGCTATTGGCACTCCCTCCCTTGCATTTAGTGGGGGGGGGTGTTTCCATCTAGCCCACTCCCTGCCCTTGGAACCTGCTGCAGAGAAGGCCTGTGAGCAGCATCATGAGAAGGCTATTTTTGTGTGTTGTTAATGTTCTATTTATAGTACTGTACTGTATTGTTACATGCCACCCCCAATCTCTGCCAAGTGATAGCAAGATTCCAGGCAGTTCCAGGCACTCAGGGTTGTGCTTCCACTGGAAAACCGAGACTCAAGTGTCTTTAAGAAATATGGTTCATTTTACATATAGTTACACCTAAAGTGTAAATGGAGGGGGTGACGGGTGGTGAACATCTGGGCCCAAAGCAGCAGCCAGTCATGGCCCCCCCTCACAGTGCAGTTTCCTCCAGCCAGTGCTGCATGGAGTTCTGCCTTCTTCTCCTTCTTCCCAGCAGCCTTTGCAGAAAACAACTCTTCCGCTTCCAGCATCCCCCCGTCACTTTGGCAACCTCCATTTCAAAAGCCTCCTGCAAAAGGCACTTTTTCCTGTGGGACCTCACGCCCCCTGTAATCCTGGCAGCCTTCCCTTTCTTGTCGGATGCTGAATGTCTCTGGTCTCAGTTGTTTTTGTTCTTGGATGCCACCTCCCTAAGTCCAGCTCCTTGAGGATTCTGGCTTGACTTCAACTTCCACATTTACCCCTTTCAGAAATTATGGGGAGGACCTAGCACCCAGGAATTTTCAGGGATCTTTGTCCACTGCAAACTCATAACAGGAACGGCAAACCTGCAGCTGTGTTGCTAGTCCCATGGACCACATTGGCAAGGGTTGATGGGAGCTGGAGTCTGACAACATACAGAACGCCACTGGTTCCTCATCCCTGCTTCAGAAAGGCACTGCTGGCTGCCTTCTGCTTTTCCTTGTGGATTGCATTGTTTTCTGGGTGGTGCAATGTCTCAGACCTCTGCAGAGCTGAAGAATGCCAAGCAGACCTGAGGCCCGGTGTCAGGAAGACTCCTCTGCTGGCCCATAGAAAGAATGTTTGGCACCTGAGCCCAGAAGAACCAGACTCTGCAGCTGTGTCCTCTCTCCAGTCACCTCAATGCCCTGTAAGCCCTCTGTGGTCTGTTTCCCCAGGTCAGGCAGGCTGAACCTTGGGCTGTGGTTAGAGCTGCTGCTTCAGCAAGGAGGCAGCTCAGACTAGGAACTTATATAGGAGCTGAACTCCACCTTTTCCTGGCTCTCCAGCAACGCTGGACCCGCACATGCGCTTCCATGTAGCCTTTATGGCTCCATCAAAGCATCTTCTGGCTAGGAAGCTGTAAATAAAAATGTTGCCAAAAAGCAGCAGGAGCTGCAGTCACCATGACTATGATGAACATGCAATGGAGACAGCAAAATGAGAGTGAGTGGTAGGAATGCAGATTCCATGAATACTAATACTACTAATAATAATGCATTATTTCTGTGCCACCCATCTGACTGGCTTGCCCCAGCCGCTCTTTGCCCATCAAGAGCTCTCCTTCAAGTCCAAAAGCAAGTTTCCCCGAAGAACTGCTGGAGCAGCTCCAACTACAACTGGTGGGCTGTGTTCAATTTGGTGAGTTGTAAATTGCATAGAACAGCTATTTATTTTATTGGCCCTTTCAGAATTCTGAAAAGAAAAGAAAAAAGACAAAAAAAATAAAATCATTAAGTATCAGAAAGGAGCAATGAGGAAGTTCTCCTCTAATGGAAAATGCTTTAAAGTATGTTACAAATTTAATCAGTGGTTTTATTCCCTGTGTACTCAAGTCAAAGGAAAGATGAGAAGAAATGCCCAGACCATATCCACCCACGTAAAAATGTAATAGCATTAGAAAATACTGCCAGTTCTTTCCACCCAAGGATCAATTTCCGGTGGATTTGGGCAAAGTATATAACAAAAACGGCACAGCTTTCTGTGCAGAGAGTAGTGTCTGAACAGACAAGTGTTCTGACTGATATTGATCTCCACTCTACAGCTCCCAATGGTGAGAAAAAGGCACTTTGCACATGTTCAGAGACATTTCTTTCTTTCTAATGACTTCATACCTTTCCGGAGCATAGCTGCAGCACTAAAACAAATCACAGGAATAAACCCTGTTTCCGATTAACCCCACTGGGTGATGGAGGAGGCTTTTGACCGGGGGCTCCCTGGGATCAGCCTTCAGCACCTCGTTTCCTGAACCGCCCCGCAGTCTAGCTCCAGGAGCAGCCAACTGAGCTCCGTGTTCGAAGGATGCCATCCTTGTAGGGCCTTCTGCCCACCAGGCCTCTAAACCTTGGTCCTCAGCCTGAGCAACCTGGGTCTGGTATTGTGATTTTCATAACCTGCCAGTTTCCTCTAGATCTGGGAAGGATGCAGTTAATCACTAAAAACACTTATTTCATATGATATCTGACAAAAACACAAATTCATGTGTCTGTGTGTCCGTCCAATGGCTCTTTCTGACATATTTATGGTGCTTTCATCCTGATTTGCTTGCACAAAGTTTACAGAGTTTTGGAAAAGAAGAAAGCTAATATTTATTATAGGGAACATTTTTGAAGTTAATTTTAATTATTTTTAAAAGTTGTTGTTTGTTGTTAACTTTTTTCCATTGATAATTTTAATCTTTCATGTAAACCTC
This sequence comes from Podarcis gaigeae, assembly GCF_964106915.1. Lineage (NCBI taxonomy): Eukaryota > Metazoa > Chordata > Lepidosauria > Squamata > Lacertidae > Podarcis > Podarcis gaigeae. The sequence continues at coordinate 2,327,681 of NC_139685.1, read as the reverse complement.
TTAAGAGATTTTACTACAAGGAGTGATAGATATTTTTTGTTAAATGTAGAAGCAGTTAGTGACTATTGAGTATCAAGCAATGCATAAAAATATGAAATAAATGAATAAAGATGAATTATCAACAAAAGATTAAAACATGTCAACATCTATGTTGCCCTAGACAGGCTTGTCTAAGGAAAAATCTTTTAAGCTAGCATTGGTATTTTGCTTCTTTAATAGAATACAATGCAACATCAAACAAAACTACAGTGTGATGCATTTAAAAACAATAAAATGGCCACAAATAAACAAACAAAAACACAGCAGCACATTTTGAAGCATGTTTGCTTTTATTTATGACCCCTTCCACATTCAGCCTCTCTTACCAAGGCCCCGCTCAATTCACAACTAATGCATTCCAAAACATCTGGAGAGCAGCAAGCAGAGGGTGGCAGCTTCTGCATTATTCCAGAAATGACTGTGATGTGCTGGGAAAGGCAACCCAAGTGATCAAGGAACTGAAGCCACTGGACTCATTCTACTGAAAATGTTTGTATTACTGTCACTCTGCTGCCACCTCCTGACCAATTGCTCCACCTGAACCATAGCAGGGTTGCCATATGTCCTCTTTTTCCCGGATACACCCTCTTTTTCACTGGGTATGTAAAATGAGAGTCATTTTAACTTTTAACTATACATAGTTAAAAGTAGAAGTTGGCAAATGTGTCCTCCTTTTTGCTCTTCAAAATATGGCGACCCTAATTACCAGGTTCCAGGGGTACCAGGTGCTGCACCTACCCAGGGTCTGTACTTTCTTGTGGAAAATGAAGCGGGGTGCAGGGGTTCACAGCATTAACACTCCAAGGGTCTGGAGAATGGCTCATATCCTTGCCTTTGTTGGTTTAACAGCTCAGCCATTATCAGGCTGGCTTGGCTATTTCAGCAATTGAATCTCTGCTTGATCTGTGGATTCAGGCGGCTAGATTAAATTCTAACCCTTTAATGGTTTCAGGAACTAGGGGAGTCTGACCCACCTGCAAACTCATAATACTACACCCTCCCAAGAGAGACACATCTGTCCCAGATGAGGAAACAAAACACAGCTTCCTTGCAGAAAAATAACAGGTAGTCTAGCAAAAACATTAGAACACACATCATCATGAATGATAAGAAAGTACAATCACACCTTTAACCCAATACCAGCACAGTAACAGCTTATTCTTTTCATGCAAATTTCCATCCCATCACTGTAACATCAGGCCTTCCTCTTCCCACAGCACAGAGCAGCTTTCAAACACACACACACATACAGTGGTACCTTTGTTCTCAAACTTAATCCGTTCCAGAAGTCCCTTCCAAAACCAACGCGTTCCAAAACCAAGGCGCACTTTCCCATAGAAAGTAATGCCAAACGGATCAATCCGTTCCAGACTTTTAAAAGACTTTTAAAAACAACCCCTAAAAGAGCAATTTAACATGAATTTTACTATCAAACAAGACCATTGATCCATAAAATGAAAGCAATAATCAATGTTCTGTACTATATAATAAATAAGACAGTATCAGACCAAATATCACCTCAGAACACTGCAACTGGCAACAGAAGTCTTTAATTACGATGGGGGGGGGACTCAAATGAGCTGCACAAGGGTAAAAACAGGAGGGAAAAAACCTTAATTATGATGGGGGGACTTGAATTAGCTGCACAAGGGTAAAAATGGGATGAAAAAAGCCATAATTACAATGCGGGGGACTCAAATGGGATGCGCAACAGTGAAAACAGAAGCTCAGGAGCACGTTTGGTTTCCGCAGCAAAGTTGAAAAACCAGAACACCTACTTCCGGGTTTGCAGCGTCCGAGTTCTGAGATGTTTGGGAACTAAGCTGTTCAAAAACTGAGGTACCACTGTAGTTGTCAGAACAATTCCTTAAAAACCATTAAGTGGATCGCATCATCATCAACATTAAATAAAAACAAGTCAACAGCATTTCAAAAAAACAAACAAAAAATACACAGTAGAAAGCAATGGCAAAACTTCCAGGAAGGATCCACACCGTCCCCAAAGGCAGACCCCCCCCACCCTCCAGGCCATGCAGTTCCAAACCCCGACAGTTCTGCATGACACCATCATAGGAGGGGACAGATTCAGGGGGGTTGCTCACTATCTTGCCCAGGAATGTCTTCGTCCTCTGGCCAGCAGTGACTCCCCCAAGTCTTTAATGGAGGTTTCTCATCATCATCATCATCATCATCATCATCATTTTATTTGTAGGCCTCCTTTCCATAGTGAAAACAATGCTCAAGGGGGCTTACGGCATGACAAGATTTACATAATTACGAACTTAACAAAAGTCATAAGCAATAAATAAAGCACATCAAAAGGTACACAACCTAATGGAAAACAATTTCCACATAAATCATAAAATCTAAAACTAAAAAATACAGCATTAATATCAATAACAATTTAAACTACATAGATAAAAAATAAAAACAATTTAAAATAAAAACATTTTTTAAGGATCCATCTCTGTTGAGCAGCAGCAACAGCAGCAGCAGCAGCATCCTTTATGGAGCCCTCCAGGCCCCGCCCCAAGCCAGGGGGAGAGAGGCAGGGTGGGGCCCTTCATAGTCCCCAATACAGCTTCCCTTCTGCTGCCGCAGATCCTTCTAACTCAGGTGTAGGAAACCTTTATCAATCTGAGGGCAGCAGCATTGCCTCTTGACCTTTGAGGGGCTACATGCTGGTTTGGGGTGGGGCCAGAAGCAAGGCGGGTGGGGCAGTGGGTGTACATCTTACCTTCGAACAGAAGTTTACACTGCCACTACAAAATGTATTTGGTTTCTACAGTATACACCCATCTCCCCATCACAGTTTGGGCAGGTGAAAGATGGGACCTGGCCATGTGGTCTGGAGAGCCGCATAGAGGGGTCTGAAGATGCCAGGGCAGGGTTGCTCCGTGATCTAGGAGGCAAACTGAGGCAGTGGAATCCAAGGGGTGCCTCCGTGAGCAGGTGCCCTTCACCACTGATGGAGAAACGAGGAGAAGCGACTGCAATGGCTTCTGGATTCTGGCAAGAACTCATGAGAGCCATGAGAGATCTTGCTTGAACCTGGAAGCCACTGTTGCATGACCCTTGTAAGCAAGGCTTTGGTGGCAGAGAGGGGGGCTTCTTCCTTTCTTTGGCAATCACTCGTAGCCGAGTGTCTTCCATGATCACAGTCTTAGCCGTGAGTCTGTAAGTGATTGTGGAGACCAATTCTGGATCCACACTTCCTTCCACAGGGGGGACATAGGTTTCCGGGCAGGAGTTGATCACGTGGAGGGTTTGCCAAACATGCCTTCCTCTTAGCATGTTTTCCCCTTTCATCCTGAGTTCAAGCGTCTTTAAAGTCCACCATGCCTTTGGTAAAGGCTGTTCTCCAACTGGAGCACTCACAGGCCAGTGTTTCCTAGTTGTCAGTGTTTATACTACATTTTTTTTAGATTTGCCTTGAGAGAGCCTTTAAACCTCTTTTATTTAAAAGCATTACGCTTTCCATTTTTAAGTTTGGAATAGAATAGTTGCTTGGAATACGATAATCAGGCATCCACACAACATGACAAAGTTGATGTTGAAGAATCTTTGCTTCGACACTGGTGATCTTTACCTTTTCCAGTACATTGGCATTAGTTCGCCTGTCTTCCCAAGTGATGTGTAAAAATTTTCAGAGACACAGTTGATGGTATCTTTTGAGGAGCTGGAGGTGGAGTTTGTCCATGTTTCACAAGCGAGGGGGGCGTGCAGTGTGTATGAGGGGCAGCACCTTTCCGTATCATCTTGATATGGAAGTGTGCCTGGTTGCCCCTGTGCCAGGGATCAAACATTGAGCGCTTGAAGCATATGCAAACAAAGCAGATGCACCACCTACCACTAAGGGGCAGGTCTTTTGGCATCTCCCTCATTACAAGTATTTTATACTCACTAGAGGACAGAAGGAAACTGAAGGAAATCAGCCCTGAGTGCTCACTGGAAGGACAGATCGTGAAGCTGAGGCTCCAATACTTTGGCCACCTCACGAGAAGAGAAGACTCCCTGGAAAAGACCCTGATGTTGGGAAAGATGGAGGGCACAAGGAGAAGGGGACGACAGAGGACGAGATGGTGGGACAGTGTTCTCAAAGCTACCAGCATGAGTTTGACCAAACTGCGGGAGGCAGTGGAAGACAGGAGGGCCTGGCGTGCTCTGGTCCAGGGGGTCACGAAGAGGCGGACACCACAAGAAGAAGACAGAATGAACTTGTATAAAGTCTCATTTTCCTCTTGAAGGGGAAGAATGGATAAATACAGCACCAGGCTGTGTTCCTTTCCCCCAGCACCTTTTGCAGTTCAGGAATGAAAATATAAAGATGGCAGAAGGTGCCTCCAAGAGCTACTTCATAGTAGGAAAAAATTGATAGTTTTTTTCTCTCTCTCCCTCCATCTCTCATTGTTAGGACAGACACAATATAAATACTTATACAGATTGTATTTAATTTATGGAAATTTATTCATTGAAGTTTTAGACTGTAAGCCCAAAGGCACCTTGTTCACCGATATTTTGAAAACTGATATTTTCACTTTTACTGATATTTTGAGGAGCCTTTCCAGCTGAAGAGCAGGATAAAAATGCATTGAAATAATTAATGAGGGGACAAACAACTAGTGTCCATTAACACTATGTGGTACTTATTTATATATTTATGTGATAAACCGACAAATGCTGTGCACGAGGTGTTGTGCAAAGGCCACTAGAAAGGGACAAATCTGGATAAATCTAGAATGAGAAATGCCTTTTGTAATAAACCTATATTTATGGAATTAGTGTAATACTAATGAAATATTAAGTGATGTTGGAAAGGAAGTAATTGGCTTAAGCAGAAAGGTTAAAAATGGTTTGAATTTAGAAATTTTAGAGATTTGAGGATAAGATAAAATTAATGATATTAATGCAAAAAATGAAGTGGTTTGAGTAATAAGGGGAAATAAGAATTTGCAAGAATGGCTTGATTACAAATGATAATATGAAGTAATATTACATGGGATTACATAAACAAGGGTAAGAGAAGAGGGTATGAATTTGCTGAATAAATTTTCAAATGGAATACAAAGAGAGAGGTGAGAGGAAGTCAAGAAAATAAGTAAAAGAACAGTGAGAAATTGAAAGGAGGGTTTTTTTTACTTTTCTTTTTCTTTTTTCTTGTTTTTGTGTTGAATTTTTTTGGCTTTTGTATTTCTTTATTTTTTGGTGTTCTTCTTTGTTTCTTTTTTTCTTTTGTTGTTTTTGTAACCTTTTTTCTTGTTAAAATCTAATAAAATATTATTCAAAAAAAAAAAAAAATAGAAAGGGACAAATCTGGCATGCTCCAGATCTGTAATAAGACTCACCATTTTTGCTTTTCTTTCAATAATAGCAACCCCAAACCAGTAGGAACATAGGGTTAACACATGTCCTCTTTTTCCAGGACATGGCCTCTTTTTCAGGGGTAAAATTTCTGTCCAGGTGGATTTTTGAATTTGCCAAAATGTCCGGGAGTGCGGGAGTGGGCCACTTTATATGTTGCATATGCAGTACTAGACAACCAAGTGCAAAACATATACATACTGGTATGAGTTTTGCATTATGCAGGAAAGGACCAGGTCCTTGTTTCTGTATATTTTGAAGGGACATTGTAGAACGCGCCTGCTCCTTCACCCCCTCCCCCAGGAGCCAGCAAATGCTCTTTTTGCTCTCCAAAATGGGCAACCCTAGGACATCCTTATTATCTATTTCTCTCTCTCAACATCCATATGATGTATAATATGTATCAATATCTTGTGAACTGCCCTGAGATCTTTGGATGAAGGGTGTTGTTGTTGTTGTTATTATAATTATTATTATTATTCATCATCATCATCATCATCATCATCATCATCATCATACCACTTTTTAAAGTATGCAGTTTAAACGTTATTTTGAGCCAATACTACCCTATTGTGAGGGGAGGGGCCTTCCTGGATGAGATTGTGTCATAATATCTTTATCCCTTTGTTTCATTGTTTGTTACTTTGTTTACTTTGCATAGTTTGAAGTTGAAAGGTTTCTTCTGACACCCCTTTTTTAACACACACAGACACACATTTGTTGTTGGCATCCATCTATCTCAAAAGAAAATGGAGTGCACTTTTGTAGGTGAAGTCAAACTTACACCAAAATTACCTCCCAAAGGGCCTAAGTCTGGGCAGTGTGTACTGGGCTGCCCGCCTCTTGTCCTCACTGCAGGAATTGCCAGAAAGAGGTTACAAGGCGCCCTCCAACTAAGGGACTCCACTCAGGATTTGTGTAGAGTTTACTTCTTAGCCTTTTCTTCTCCTGAAGATATCCCGCAAAGTAGTGGAGGTTAAGGATCAGAATTTTCCTTCTCCTAGATGGGATACCTTACCAGGTTGATAAGCCCCACCTGTCCCTCACTTCCCTCTACAGAACGTACAGAAACCGCCTTCTCAGTCGTTGGATCCACTACTGGTCGCCTCCGCCCAATAGGCTGGAGCCTGTCTTTGTCTGCAGAGGAAGTCCCTAGCTCACTGAAGGTTTGAGACCCACTGGCTACCCTCACCTGCTTAAGACACCAGTGAAAGCTGTTCCTAGGGTGTGGGGCATGCTGACAGCTTCTAGGAGGCATGAGGAAGAGTCCTTTCCACACCCTTTTAAACTCTCATCCAATTCCCCCTGAGACCCCAATGCAATAAAATAGTTCCTCAAAGCTCAGAATGAACTTAGGCTTGCAAGAGCAGTTTAAAATAATAAAAAAGGTTTCTTCGGCTATGTTTGAAACAATATGATCAAGCAAGTAGTAAGTCCCTTGCATGGAAAATACAGAGAAATATTATCAGGTGACAAAAAGAAGGTGGAACTGTTCAACGCCTACTTTGTCTTCACCCAAAAGGAAAGCAATGCCCAACCTGGTGATAACATAATAAATGATGCAAGGAGGGAGCTGCATCCCAAAATAGGACAAGAGGTGGTAAGGGAACACCAGGCTACTTTAAATGAATTCAAATCTCTAGGGCCTGATGAGCTACACTCAAGGGTACTAAAAGAGTTTATGGATGTAATCCCAGAGTTTCTGTCTATAAAACAGGTGAGGTCCCTGCAGGCAAATGTTGTCCCCATCTTCAAAGGGGAGGAGGCGAAGTCCCAGGTAACTACTGACTGGTGAGCTTGATGTTGTTACCAGGAAAGGTTCAAAAACAGATAATTAAACAGTCAGTCTGTGAGCACTTAGAAAAGGATGTTGTGATTACTAAGATCCAACATGGGTTTCTCAAAAACAAGTCATGCCAGATGAATCTCCTTCTTTATAGCCTTACAAGCTTGGTGGATCAGGGGGATGCTGTGGATGTAGTGTATCTTGATTTCAGTAAGGCTTTTGACAAATGATATTCTTGCGGAGACACAGGGAAAATGAAAGAGAGAGCCAAAGTGAAATAATGCAACTTGGCAGCTCAGACAGTGATACAGACACAGGAATACATGGAGTGCCCTCTCCAAAACCTCATAGGATCAGGAGATTGGCCAAGAAGCGCAAAAGGGACAGGAAGAGAAGGTGGGGAGTTTCCCTGTTGGGGGAAACAGGGGCGGACCTCAGTTCTGGCAACTGTGCTTTCTGAGGATGAAGGACATTAGCTGAGTTCTGACCAAGACCTTTTGATTTGACTAATAAATCTGAAATAATTAACTGCCAGAGTCGTCTCACTTGTGTGGGAAAGAGCCAAGCCATTACAGTATGGAAAGGATCTAGGTGGTCTTGGCAGACCTCAAGCTTAACACACAACAGTGTAATGCAGCAGCAAAAAATGTGAATGCTATTCTAGGCTGCATCAAGACTACTATCGTGTCCCAATCACAGGAAGTCATAGTCCTGCTCTATTCTGTCTTGGTCAGGCCACACCTGGAGTCCAGTGTCCAGTTTTGGGTGCCACAATTTAAGAAGGATATTGATGAGCTGGAAGGTGTGAAGTGGATGGCAACCAAGATGATCCAGGGTCTGGAAACCAAGCCTTACGCTGAGGAATGGTTGAGGGAGTTTGGGTATGTTTAGCATGGAAAAAAGGAGATTGGAGAAGAGATAGGATGGCCATCTTCAAATGGCTGTCACATGATGGATGGGGCAAACTTGTTTTCTCCTGCTTGGGGAAGGCTTATAAGAAAGGAAATGCCGACTAAACCCCACTTAAGAACTTTCTGACAGTAAGAGCTGTTCGACCCTGGAATGGACTCCCTTGGGAGGCTGTGGGGATTTTTAAGCAGAGGTTGGATGGCCATCGGTCCTGGATGCTTTGCACTGTAGGGGTCGGACTAGGATCTAGATGACCCAGCTCTGATTTCCACCCCGCGGGAAGAGGCCGCTTTCTTCCTCCCCTTCTGCGAAGCCCTCCTCTGTTTCGTTTCAGCTTCGTGGGGCTTCCGACCTCCTCGCCGTCTCCCCCCGAAAAAGCGAAACAGCGCGGCCTCCTCCTCCCCCCCCCCCCGAGAGACCCCTTGGGATGCTGTGGGGAGGGCGGGGCGCCGCCTGCTCCTCGGGGTCGGCCCAAACCCTGCCCCGTGGGTGGGTCTGACCCTGCCTGGGAGGAAGGGGCCGGCCCAGCAAGAGAGCGAGCCAGCCAGCCAGCCAGAGAGAGAGCGAGGAGCACGGAGACCAGCCGCCCCGGCCTAGTCCTCCAGAGCCACAAGTCGGCCGGCCGGCGGGCGGGCGGGCGGGCGAGCGGAGAGCGCGGCTTCCCTCAGCGCAGCGGGCCGAGGCGGCGGCGGCGGCGGTGTTTGCGCTGCTCCCCGGCGGGCGGGGGCCTCCCGCGGGGCCGGCCGGCTTCTCCGAGGCGCCCCCGCCGCCCTCGAGGCCGAGCCGCAAGCGCAGGCCGGGCGGCAGCGAGGCGGGCGGGCAAGGCAGGCCGCGTCCGGCGGGCCCCGGAGATGCGGCCAGGATGTCTGTGTCAGGGCTGAAGGCCGAGCTGAAGCTGCTCGAGTCCATCTTCGACAAGGACCACGAGCGCTTCCGCATCGTCTCCTGGAAGCTCGACGAGCTCCACTGCCAGTTCGTGCTGCTCCCCGCCGCCGCCGCCGCCGCCGCCGCCGCCACGGCCCCGACCACCCCCGCCGGCCCCGCCGCCAGCAGCCCCGCCAGCGCCGGGGGAGGCAGCCTCCCCGCGCCCCCGCCGCCGCCGCCGCTCACCATCCACTGCAACATCACGGTGGGTGCCGCCGCCGCCGCGCCTCGGGGGGCCAAGGGGAGCCGCGGGAGGCCTCATAGCCTGCGGGGGGGGGGCACACCGAGGGGGGGTTGCCCAGCTTTGTTTTGCATTTCTCCCTCCCCCCTTGCCCCGGCTCTCCCCTTCCTCATCCTCACAACAGCCCTGCCATGTGGGGTAGGCCGAGGGGGGCTGGGCTCCCACGGAGCTTCTTCCCCCCGTCTGGAGGGGAGGGAGGGAGGGAGGGAGAGTTCCTCTGGAGTACTTGCTCCGGGGCAGGAGCCCTAGGAGGGAAGAGAGGCTCTGGCTGCCTCCCCGCTGCCCCCCAGGAGTGTGAGAAACTGGGCCCGTGTAAGAGGTGAAGGCAACGCAGGCGTTGAGGAGGGGGGCTTCCTCACTTTCTCTGTTCTCTTTTTGCATTTATATCCCAACCTGTTCCTCCAAGGAGCACAAGGTGGGGTACCTGGTTCTCCCCATTGCCCAAGGGTCACCAAGTGAGACTTGAAGGCTGGTCTCTCCCACTACACTGCGCTGGCTCTCTCACCTGCTTGCCCAAATTTTCAGAAGAGGGGTAACTCTCCAGGATGTGGGGTAAGGAGCCCCCAGGAGGGCTGGTGGGTGCTGTGTCCTCAGCCCATCTAGTGAGGAAGCAGGAGGTAGGGAACAGTCCAAGGACTGAGAAATGGGGTTGGGAGGTGGCCATAGCCACAGGTTTGGGACACCCTTCAAGGGACCTGGGGGATTATTTATTTGAGGCAGACTAGGTTTACTATGCCAGGGAGTTGGAGATTGGGGCTGGCCCAGGTTTGGGCTTGTCACTTGGGGAGGTAAGAGTTCTGCTTGGGGGGGGGGACACCCCACAGTGGTTTGATTTGGCCTCCTAGAAAAGGGAGCTTTGGGGACTGGGAGTAGGAGGCAGCCCAAGCGTCAGGGTGGGGTAGAGAACCATGAGCTCAGGTTGTGAGGCTGAGTCACTCCAGAGTCTGGAGAAGGCCTCAATTTCTGGGGATTAGAATGAGACTGGTGATGGTCCAACCCTTTTTTGACATAATTTTTTATTGATTTTCATACAATTTAACAAATTCAGTTTTCATACAATATTCCCTTCACATTTTGATTTCCCATCCTCACTTCCATGATGTTTCTGTTCATATCCTTTGATCTACTGCCTTAGATATAATACATATTTCTATAACGTATATCCTACATTACATTCCTTTATTGTTCTTATTCCTTTGCTTATATTTCCAGTTCTGCCTGTGATTTCATTTGGCTATAATATTTTATCAGATAGTCTAAAAATTGCTTCCACTCTTCCACAAACATTTTATCTCTTTGGTCTCTTATTTTTGCCATCTCCATAGAGTCTAAATCTCCTCTTTTGTTGGAACTTCTGTTCATTTCTGCATATACAATATTCTGGTTGCAGTGGAAGTATACATAAACATTTAACCAACTTTTTTGAGACCTCTGCCTCAATTATTCCCAAAAGAAATGCTTCAGGCTTTTGGGGATGACTGTTTTAAAGATCTTTTTTAATTCATTGTGTATCATCTCCCAAAAGCTTGTTTTTTTACAAGTCCACCACACATGAAAAAATAACCATTGGGACTGTTTTAATTTCCAACATTTACTTGATATAGTCTTATACATTTTAGCCAGTTTGTTAGATATTAAATACCATCTGTATATCATTTTCAAATACTTTTCCTTTAATGTGTAGCAAGCAGTAAATTTCATATCTACTTTCCACAACTTTTCCCATACAGCCATATCAATATTATGTCCCAAATCTTTTAGCCCAGTGTATCATTGCAGACTTAACCAATTTGTCTTTCGTTTCCCATTCTAATAACATTTTGTAGATTTTCAAAATCATTTTTCCTTTACCTTTTAACAGTGTTAATTCAGATTCAGATCTTTGGTCTGCTGTCATACCTCGGGTTGAAGTTGATTCAGGTTAAGCGTTTTCGGGTTGTGCTCTGTGGCGACCCGGAAGTAATGGAACGCATTACTTCCGGGTTTCGCCGCATGTGCAGACTGTCAAAATGACGTCACACACATGCGCAGAAGCGGCGAATTGCGACGAGTGCAGATGCGGGTTGCGTTCGCTTCAGGATGTGAACGTGGCTCCAGAACGGATCCCGTTCGTATCCAGAGGTAAAAGGTAAAGGTAAAGGTACCCCTGCCCGTACGGGCCAGTCTTGACAGACTCTGGGGTTGTGCGCCCATCTCACTTAAGAGGCCAGGGGCCAGCGCTGTCCGGAGACACTTCCGGGTCACGTGGCCAGCGTGACATCGCTGCTCTGGCGAGCCAGAGCCGCACACGGAAACGCCGTTTACCTTCCCGCTGGTAAGCGGTCCCTATTTATCTACTTGCACCCGGAGGTGCTTTCGAACTGCTAGGTTGGCAGGCGCTGGGACCGAGCAGCGGGAGCGCACCCCGCCGCAGGGATTCGAACCGCCGACCTTTCGATCGGCAAGTCCTAGGCGCTGAGGCTTTAACCCACAGCGCCACCTGCGTCCCATCCCGTATCCAGAGGTACCACTGTATAAAGCCATATGTCCTATCTTTCTTACATAGTTCATTTACTTGATGATATTAGAGCCATCACTCACTTTTGGACTTCTTGTTGTTTCAACTCACAACAGTCTCCAGAAAACCTTAATATGTAAAACCTCTATATGTACCCCATTTTGCTTCCACATTCAATTTCTTTTGTGCACATGCCTCTATTGGAGATAACCACAATGGTGTTTTCCTTTCAAATAAATTTTTATATCGGGTTCACACACTACTTGCAATTTAAAAATTCTTTGTGAACCTTACCCTTCTCATACCATAAATATACATGCCACCCAAACCTTCTAGATCAAATAACCCAGTGGTGTTCAAACTTTTTTCAAAGAGGGCCAGATTTGATGAAGTGAAGGGCCATGAGGGCCAACCAAAGTTGTTGATCCTTTTTTTAAGGACTGAAGTTGTTGTTTTTTTTAAAGGAAAGAAACTGCCACTTGGGCCAGATTAAACCAACCGACGGCTGGATTAGGCCCCCGAAACGGACTTTGGACATACCTGAAAAAACTATTGTTTTTCAGTACCAGCCATTCCCTCTTCCAACTCATACAGGCAGCTTTATAACATAGTTTTAAGTCTGGCAGTGAAAATCCTCCTCTTTCTTTAGCATCAGTTAATATTTTAAATTTAATCCTGTTTCCCTCCCCATCCCAGACTTTAGGACCTTGCCATTCTAGAGAAAGGGTTGGGGGAGGCATCCTTTCTTGAGGTAGGGAAGATTGATATAGGGTAGATGAGGAGGGGTGATTTCTTATGTTACTCTAGGGCTTGCTTAGTTATGGGGAGGCAGAGAGTCATTCCTAATGAAGCAGAGAAGAAAAGACACCCAAGGTTCTTTTCCCTTCCTGTTGCTGTCAGATGAGCTGGTGGCTCATCCGTAGCTATTGGGGGGGGGACGACTAGCCAGGTATTATGTCCCAGAGGGGCACCATTGAGGCTCCCAGTCTCTCTGTGTGTGTATTCTAGGTGTTCCAAACTGGGTCTTTGAAGCATTGGGTGGGTGGGTGTGCGCGTGCGCACCTAAGATCAATAGTCCTGTGGTGGAGCATACATGGGGGCTACTCCCCGAAGATCAGGTGGCGACAAGAGAGGCTCTGTTGAGGCTGTGTTCTTAAATATGAAGGGAACTCCGTTACTACCATCCAGATCTCACATGGCTACACTTGGTTTTTTTGTGTGTAAATTCTGAATCTTCATAGGTTAAAAACTTCCTACTCAGGACTTCATTTTCTCCTTCAAAGTTGAACAGTTATCACTTTGTTAATTTGTTTTTTAGAACCTTTCTTTGCTCTTCTTCGACTACGCAGTAGGCATATTGCCTCTCTTTCCCTCTTTGTTATTCCCTTTGTTTTCTCTCTGGAAATATGATTTGCATTACAGTGGTACCTCGTAAGACGAAAAACTCACAAGACGAAAGAGTTTTTCGTTTTTTGAGTTGCTTCGCAAGAGGAATTTCCCTCTGGGCTTGCTTCTCAAGACGAAAACATCTTGCAAGTTTGTTTCCTTTTTCTTAAAACCGTTAATGCAATGCATTCCTATGGGAATCTGTGCTTTGCAAGATGAAAAAACTCGCAGAACGAATTAATTTTGTCTTGCGATGTACCACTGTACTGAAGTTTTGGGAAGGGCAGTCTGAAAGGAAATGTACTTCCCTCCTCTTCAGCCATTCAACTTATTTAAGTATAGGAGTGCTTGCAACAGACAGCTTTGACAAAAGAAGCCAGAAGATTTTGTTTCTTTAAATTGAAACAAAAGTGTTGCACGGCGGGTGTATGTGTGTGAGAGAGAGAGCAGAACGTGGGCAAAGTGCTCCTCCCTGATTAGTTGGAAGTTAGATTAAGTAAGTCCTCTTTACCCATGATAGGTGGAAGCCCAGAGAGAACAAGGAGTGTGCCCATATTGTTGAATGTGTGACCTGCTTTTAAAACAAGGCATGAGCTGAGTAACTTGCCTCTCCACCAGCTGAGGAGGTACTAGCTTGAAAGCAAGTCAGGAATTCTCTGTTTGGAGTAAAAAGGTAAAAGGTAAGGGGTCCCTGGATGATTAAGTCCAGCCTGGACTGTGGGGTGCGGCGCTCATCTCGCTTTCAGGCTGAGGGAGCCAGTGTTTGTCCACAGACAACTTTCCGGGTCATGACTAAACTGCTTCTGGTGCAACGGGACACTGTGAGGGAAGCCAGAGCACATAGAAACGCCATTTATCTTCCTGCAATATAGTGATACCTCAGTTTTCTAATATCTTGGAAGTCGAACATTTTGGTTTTTGAACATCTTGGAAGTCGAACGTTTCGGTTTTCGAACACCGAAAACCCAGACGTAACTCGGTCCCAGGATTGCTGAAGAAGGCAGATCACTTAAGGAAAAAACCCAATTGAAGAGAGGTGGGCAAGGTAGAAGGCTAGAGTTGCCCCCTGGCCGGACTTCTCTGCCATTAAACCCACACTCTGCTACTGGCTCTCTCTCCTCTGAGAAACTACATGTATTGAATTTCTGCTTCCTATTCAGCATTTAAAGGTCTAGGAGCCCTACTAGAAAGAAATGGGTAGCAACCCAATGTAGGACCATGAAGGGCTATGAGCTGGGAACATTTTCCTTAATGTTTATAGATTTAGAGCCCACCTGTTTAAAAGACAACTTTCTCATAAGGAAAGCACACAGATATATCACTCAGACTGTTATGTCGTATAACTATATATACGCACACATACATAAAAACATAAAGCAGAGCACTAAAATTAAAAGTTCTAATGAACATGCAGGCAATGAAACACATTAAAATAAAATCAGCTGCAGCAGAACCTTAGAATTATAATGCAACCACAATAAAACAGCATCACAGATTGCAGGTCCAATTAAAATAATTACAAAAAGGCCACGGTAACCAAATAAGTTTTCAAGGTCCATTTGAAGCAATGGAGCCTGTCTGATCATGCTTGGGGGAAAAGTTATTTAGATACAGCATGCAAATTTACTACTTTTGTAATATGACATAAATTTAAAATGTGATTTCCCCCCACCGCGTTGAATCTCCCTCTTTTCTCAGTTTCAATTTGTTTGGTCTATATACTAAGTATATATATATATATATATATATATGCTTTCGTAGATTTTCACGGGTACAGGAATGCAGGTGTATATATATACACACACACACACACACACACTATATACTAAGTATAACTATATACTAAGTTGGATAGTGTTTTCGAGGTGACCAGCATGAGTTTGACCAAACTGCGGGAGGCAGTGGAGGACAGAGGTGCCTGGCGTTCTCTGGTCCATGGGGTCACGAAGAGTCGGACACGACTAAACGACTAAACAACAACAACATATACTAAGCATCAAAGGTGAGTAAGAGCAGAGGTACACAAGTTTGAAACCATCAAAAGATTTCTCAGCCAAAAACTAACACTAGAGTTACAGGATTTGATAAACCCTTGTAGGAGTGGTAGGTACCTGTTGATGGGAGCCACTAGTGCAGCCTACTGAATCCTGAATTGCCACACACCATAGTAGTTCCCACCCCTTTTGAAGTTTTCTTCTCCCACAAGGCAAATGTCATATGGTTCCTATAGTGTACATATTGTTGTACGCTGCCTTGATAGTTTATATGAAGGCAGTATATAAATGCTATTATACATAAATTTAAATTAATGTTGGCTAACAGCTTGCCACCCCTACTGGTAAAACAGCCCTGTGACACTCAGCTGTGAAGTGGCATAGCTCTTTTTGGAGGCTTGCACGTTGGTGCCATACCTTCCTGCAAAGCTGTAAACATTCTAGGAATTCAATGCCACCGGTAAACTGGCAAAGGGTTTTGAGCCAGCAGTCCTATGCACACTTCAAAGTAAGCCTCAGTGAAATTGGTGGAGCTTGTTTCTGATTAAACACAGATAGGATCAGTTTACATATTGGTTGAAATGGCTGTGTATGGCACTGGGCTTCCTTGATGAGTCTTGCTTATTTTGTGGAAGAAGAGGTAAGTTCATGCCAACAACCGTTCATTTCTCCTGTCCTGCCCAGGGTGGGAAGGAGCAGTTGTGGTGATGCTCATGGCTTACTGTCATTGTGTAGGAGAAACTGAAAAGGTCCCTGCTTGCTTGCAGTGTGTTAGGACTGTAGTTTTATAGAACTAATGCTCAACTTGGCTCAGTGCTGTTTTAATGTGACATGTGATGAAAGTGAGCTGTTTCAGATAGGAAAAACTCAGGATTGTTCTATACAAACAGAAATTCTAGCCATGTCAAGCTGCTCTGCAGACTAAATATCAACCATCGCTGTTGATATTTAGAAATGCAGAAACTCTGCTTCTCTTTGTGTAGGAGAGGAATCCCTATTGGATCTTAACTGGTTGAGATCCTTTATTCCAGCCTTCCCCAACCTGGTGCCCTCCAGCTGTGTTGGACTTCAGCTTCCATCAGCCCCAGCCAAGGGAGCAATGGAAATCTCCACCTTATTTGGGAATTTGCTAGTTACACTTCTCTTAAGTACTCAAACTGAATATAAGTTCAGCTCCCTGATTTAAGCAGCCATAACCATTTATTTGACTTGGATTGTGCTTCTAAACCCATTGAACCAAAGTTGGGTTTATTTCTGAGTCAAGGGCCAAGTAAGTGTGCTGACACCATAAACAGGTTTATTATGCTAAAAAGCTTTCACTGTCTGGCAGCCACACTTAACAGCACGAAGCCCTGTGAGTCCCATGAGGGTCTCAAGAGCGAAAGGAGTCAATAGTCTTGAGGTGCCTGTTCCTCCCCTGCTCCCCCAAGGGGCCTGTGCACTAGAACTTGAGTGCCATGTCAGGCACCTGCCCTACTTTGGGAAAAGCTGACTTAAGCTGTTCTTGGGACTTCCTTAGCAATGTCAGCGTGCCTTTGGCACAGAGGTGTTGTACTGTTTACAGCAAACAAGATGTACTTTAGCTCATGCTGCTTCAAGAGGGAATTGTCTGTTCTGCCTGGAACTACTGTCCCTGCTGCACAGAATTGTGTTTGTATGTGGTCCTTACGCAATAAACAGATGAAGGCGTTGACACACTGGATAATTGAAAATGGCTGTGCCAGCTTGTCATAGGCAGTCAGACTCATTTTATGCCATGGGGTGTAATTCTAATGCTGTGTTCTTTTTTTTTCATGGCCAGTAAGGCATTTTGGGACATAGGACTACTGGCAGCAGCTGGCCCTCTGAGTGTTTACTGGCCCAGGGGGACCTGCATCATGATCACATAGCCAAAAGTCGGGGAATTAATCTTCTTCCTAAGAGGAGACTCCTGGAGGTAGTTTGTGTGAACCCAAAGGCTTGATAGTTTGCAGGCAGCATCAGTAGTACTATAGAGCTCGGAGTTGCAGCAATTTCCCTTCAGGGGTGTAAAGCAATCTGTAAAAGCTGCCTTGATTGTTTCTGCACCTACCCCAAAAGAGATATTGGCATGTTTAGCTATACCTGTATTTACCTATACCCATAGGAAGGGGAGATATTTTCTGCATTCTAAACATCCTCTGTGGACTGGAGTAGGTATTATCAACTTGTTTCTTTGGCAGAAGCCTCTGGGCCTCCATAGAACTGCACAGTGAAGAAATGCAGGTATTCCAAAGGAAGGAGTGGGCAGTTGCTAGCTGATAATAAATATCCATTCATCCTGCCTCTCTTCCACAAGGGAGGGAAGCTAAAGGAGACTTACAGTGTTCACAGTCATTTCCCATCCAAGCACAGACCAGGCTCCATATACCGTACCTTCTGACCATAGTTCTAAATTGTCAGACACCCTAAATAGCTCCTGCTTCCTTCAACATGTTTTAATAAATAGCAAGCATCCTAAATCATGGCAGGAGTCTTGCAAAATAAAAACTGGTGCCAAGCAACATGACCCATCTGCTTCTAATATAAACAGTGGAACTTGGTGCAACCTATGGCAAAAACTGTGAATCTGTTCCCTTTTTGAGAACGGCAGACCGCCTTGACTTTTGCTGAGACCTGTGCTAAGCGTTACATGCTTCCTTTAAGTATTTCTGCATTCAAGTAGCAGAAATCCAGTATTAAGGGAAACAGGAACTCTTTGATCTAAAGGTGTGTAGAACTGTTGGTCATTAGGGATGTTTGTTTTAGAATATGCTAGTGTTGCAGAATAAACTTGAGCCTTTGTTATGTCTTCAACGGGGTTAGTTCTGATACACAGCAGTTCATTTGTGACTGGGCTGCACAGGAAGTCTCTGTATAGATATTTCCCTGCACATAGGAAAGTATCTAAAACTCTTCTTTCTGATCTATTTATTCTTCTGTATGGAGGAGCATTTGATCATTTGGGTCCCCTATCTGCAATCTGATATAATGTATCGCAGAAACAGATTTAGCACATCCATCTGCTGTTTGTGACAAACTTGACAGATGTTTATCTGGGAAATCATTTCATACATATAGTAGCAAGGGAGTGGGGGAAACAAGTTCACTAACAAAGCAAGGAGAGACCTTCTTGTGCTTGGTCATAATTCATTTTCAGATGGGATTTTTTGAGGATACATAATTAAAATAAAAATGTTGAGGGCCAGAAAGCAACATTTCTGTGCACAAGAAGCTGCCCAGTAGCAGACCTATCTAGCTTGTCTGCTGCTGCTCCCCAGAGTGTTAGACAGAGGCTTCCTTTGAAGATTTTGCAGATTACATGCACTGAAAACAGTCCTTCTGACCTGGGATTCTCTGCTCCAGTTGCCACATCTCTCTGGAAACAATTGTTTTGTGTCCCAAGTGAGCAGCTATTGGTAGATCTTCCACTTCTAGCCGTTAAGATACTGTATGTTAGACATTTACTAAGGGCCAAATTAGACATAAGATGTGTGAATGTGTTTGATGCATATTTTTTAGCTGCCAGGGAGTAGGGCCTAGGCAGCATTGGAGCCAGAGCGAGTGGGGTGGATGAGTTTAATTCTTCCTCCCTGACAAAAAGTGGCAGCTCTGAAGGTGCTGTTTGCGTGCAGTTTCAAGGGAGCAACCTTTTGTTGTTGGGACAGTGGAAATGTTGAACTTTTCTTCCTTCTCCCCTGTGCTCCCAGTCTGTATTCTTTACATTCATGTCAGTCAGGCGTCGTGTCTGGTGTTCTCCTGAGCCTTCTCACTTTGGGGTGCCAGTGTCCACAGACTAGCAAACAAGCCTCAAGAGTTGCATTATATATATATATATATATATATTTTATATATATATATATATATATATATATATATATATATATGCAGGTTTTGGTGTCCTCGGGTGTCTTCCCGTGTAAAAGTTGGGGTGTCTAGGCGACGTTTCGACGAGGTCTCACTCGTCATCTTCAGGCTGGTGCTTTCGGCTTCTTGTTACTGGAACAGAGCGGGATCTCAATGTTTGAGTTCCTATAAATACTGTAGAGGGGGTGTGGTGTCTAGCCTCCAATGTTCTGGGCAGAGAGGAAGTTCCCAGGCTAGTGTGCCTTTTCTTCTTTTGTTCCTTAATTACTTGAGAGATACCTTGAGTGATTTCTTGAGTGATATCCTGAGTACCACTTAGGTGGGTCATTAGGTGTGGATTAGTTGCTAAAGTCTTTGTGTCTTGACCTCTTGAACTTTGTGAAGAGTTTTCCTGAGAAGATGGCTGTATTGCACTTAGTTGTGCTTTGGCTTGGCTTCGTGTATAGGGGCGAGCTGTGGTTTTGTGGCTTGTGTCAGCCAGATCTGTGTAGGGATTGCAGGGGGGTGCAGCATCCGGAGGTGCCACCATGGATTGGCACACTAGTAATTAAGGAATTAATTAATTGTAATTAGTAATTAATTGTAATTAATTAGTAATTAGTAATTAATTGGCACACAAGTAATTAAGGAACAAAAGAAGAAAAGGCACACTAGCCTGGGAACTTCCTCTCTGCCCAGAACATTGGAGGCTAGACACCACACCCCCTCTACAGTATTTATAGGAACTCAAACATTGAGATCCCGCTCTGTTCCAGTAACAAGAAGCCGAAAGCACCAGCCTGAAGATGACGAGTGAGACCTCGTCGAAACGTCGCCTAGACACCCCAACTTTTACACGGGAAGACACCCGAGGACACCAAAACCTGCATATATATATATATATATATATAAAATGATATTTATTAGAATTTCCAGTAGTACAAAAAAGTAAAACAGAAAAAAAGAAAAATTCAACATTTACAATCCATATTTTCAATAACTTTTTTCCACAACTTCCCCACGCCTCCCCTTCTTGTATTCCATGTCCAAAAATTTGTTCAACAAGTTCTTATCCCTAAATTTTTAACCTTAATTTGTTGTTATATTAAATTCAATTTGTATATCAACTTTTAGCTTATATACATCAATCATTATACTTAAAGACTTTTTCTAAGATCGACCCAGTTTCCCTTCCATGAATTCCCCATTTTAATACTAGTAACAACACAAAAAGAAAAAAAAGATAGAAAAAATCAAAATATTTTTGTAGACCCTTTGGATTTCCAAACCCCACCCTCCCTTCCCCGGTTTCGATCCCCGAACCATTGTCCATTAGTCCATCTATTATCAGCCTGGCAACCTCACGTCTGAGGCCCTTAGATCTCTCTCAGTCCCTCTCTGCCGGTTTCTTTGAAATTCCTTTATGTTAAACACCAAGTCTCGGAGGGGCACTATCCCTATAATGCCCATGTTCCTTCCAGCCAGACCTCCATATTTAAAGGTGGAGCTCAAGTCTTGTTTCTCAATCCTTTTAAGTCCAAATAGCCGATTTTCCAATTCAAACCCAGTTTTTATCATCCAGTTCTTATTTTCTTTAATGTCCATCTTGACAGGCCTCCGGCTCTCCTTTGCCTTCTGCAACATTGCAGCCCCTCCTTCCTGCTCCTCCTGTTCAACATGTATTTCTTTCTCCACTTCCTCAATTTTCTCAAGTTTCTTTTCTTGTTCAACTGCCTGGGTTATGTACATTGAGTCCTTTTCCAGCTCAGTAGATTCCTTTACTGTTGGCTTCAAAGTTATGGCACTTGTAGACAAAACATGACCTTGCTCTTGTAACTTACGCAACTTTCTCACGAGAAAAATAACCTCATCCAGGTCAGCTAGTATTTTTCGACCTATTTCCATTTTTGTGATGTCCCTGAACCCCCACTAGAGGGATTCTGGTTATTCAGTATTCCTTTCACTTTCAACCCAAAAGCCAAGTTAATTTGTTTCAGTTCTTCTTTATTTTCAGCGATTTGTAACTATATTGTATCTAATGTAACCAGCAAGAACATCAGAAACAAAGTTCTCTATTTTTTCCAACTTTGACAGCTAACTTGACAGCTGTCAAAATCTTCTATATCTCCTCAGCAGGCTCCTCTCGCGGATCACTCCCGGTCCCGGGATGGGTGGCACTTTAACTCAAAAAATTAGCTCTCATCCTCCAGCACAATTACTTATACTATCAATCCGTGCAATTAATAGCTTTTATCCAATAAAGAAAAGGCTCTTCTCTCGACCTTAGTTGTCAAATCCTTGCTTTAAATTGTATACAATGGGGGGAGACGGACTTTCTTTTTGCACCTCCCCCGCTCGTACCAAATCCAAGAAAGTTTTTAGTCCAATTTCCCAATTACTCACGGGTTGTTGTTTTTAGATTTAGTCCCAATTTTCAGAAGAAGAAGTCAGCGCTCTCCGTCGAATGGCATGCGGCTTTGCTCGGCAGGGGAAGCAGAAGACTCACAGCACAGCACTGCATCGCTCCCCGTCCCCCGCTCCGTAGCCTTTAAAAAGGCTCCTTCGCGGGTTGGGGGCGCAAACGGTGCCCGCCGAGTCACCAGGTCCACGGGCTTCCGCGCCCGTGGTTTTTGGGGGTCCCCGCGTTGCCGGCGCGGCAGGACCTGACCCCTGTCGAGCAGATTCCCTCCGGAGCTTGGAGGGAATCCGCCATTCGGCTATGGCGCCAACCCGGAAGTAAGAGTTGCATTATAAATGAGGGTGAGCCTGGATTGTCTCTTGAATGTGGTACAAAGCCAAGCTGCTTTGCTTTTTTTATGAGCAAACAAATCTTATTTTAGGTTTTCCTTGATTCTTTTCTTTTAGCATTAGGCCTGACATCTCATTTAGGAAGAGTGTGTGTATGTCTGAGATGACATACTTTTCTGATTGGAATGAGGGTTGTTTTTGAGTTCCTTCAAGATAGGTTAGTCCCATATATTTTTAGCCACGCTTAACCTGTTCAGTTTTTATATAATTACTTACTGGAGTAATTAGTGGCTCAAGTATGGATTCTCCTCCAACAAATTCTGTCTCTCCAGTGAAGTCTTATGTATGGAGAGTATTAATTAGCATTGGGGAGGGTGAGGAAAGAACAAGAGGGAGCTAATTATGCCTGAAAACTTCATCTGAAATGGAAAGAAGTGTTATATTACTTATTCCTATAAGAAATTTGCTGCTGTGAAAGTATCCACATTCTGTGTTACCTTAGAAAAACCCTGTTAGGCTGAGGGGACAGTGTTTGGCCCAAGGCCCTTTGGGGAGCTTCATGGCTATCCAGTGATATGTTTCCATATCCATATCCATATATCCATATCCAGTGGATGTTTCCAGCATCCAAACCTTGCACCAGCCCTGCCCTGCTCTGGGATTCCTCATTCATTTATTAGTGCCATTTCTGAGCATAGGCTTGTAAATAACCACTCTAATTGGGATGGGATGAGACCTTGGAGGAGGAGCTCCGAATGGAATGCGTAGTCTCATTTCAAGTTGGAGTCAGCCCCCTTCAAGCTGGATCTGGGATTCACTCCCTATCTCTGCTGCTGCTCTGCTTTCTTTTACAGACCCTCCCCTCCCCTGCTGGAGGGAAAAGGCTTCACCTTGGGGAAGTAGGCAAGAAGCGGTAGAGGGCTCACTTTGACACAGTTCTGAGTAGTGTACCAGCCAGAAGACAAGGAGTGAAACAGACACAATTTTCACTCTTGATCATTCTCACTAAACCATAGTTTGACTTAGCTTTATGTGCAAACTGAGCTGGAGGCAAGGCCTGTGTGGTACAGTGGTTAACAATATCAAACTAGGTTGAAATCCTCACTCTGTTCTGAAGCTCACTAGGTTACCTCAGGCCAACCTACTTCACAGAATTGTTGTGAGGCTAAAATTAGGAAGGGGTGTGTGTTCACAGTTCTTATCTCTTTGGCGGGGGATAATGATGCATGGAGCACCCATTTTCGGCTAGGACAATGGGGCTCCTGGTGTTCACTGGTATGCTCAAAAAGCCAGTGGAGGGGTTGCACATCTCAAATTGGCCAGACGCAAACTGCTTCCTGCTGACTAGCAGGAACACTTACCTTCTGATTTTGGCCACAAATTACTACGATATGTAGGCAGGCAATTTTCCACACACACACACACCCTTGGCTAGTGGCTCATGTGAGCATAATTTGTACAACTGTCTTAGTGACCCTTTCCTAGAAGAAAGTGGTGTACCCTCAGAAAAAGAAGGAAAAGTTGAGGTGGTGGTTGAAGAAGTTGGTGCTTTTTCTCTTCAGGCAATTAGTTAAATCTTCATAGCCAAGTGTGCTCCCTGCTTTGGAAAACAGTTGCCCACTCTACATAACTGACTTTCTGTGTCTGTCTGGAGTTGAGATGGGGAGCTGCAGAGGTCTGCTTTATTGGTTTTTTAAAAAGCATTCTTTCTCTCACCTTGATAATGGGACATACTTTATATTTTAACAAGTGCAGTTCTCCAGAAGCTTTGAAATATGAATGTGTAGTTCAGGCATATTTATTTATTTATTTATTTATTTATTTATTTATTTATTTATTTATTTATTTATTTATTTATTTATTTATTTATTTATTTATTTATTTATTTATTTAAAGCAGGAGTCTTATCCCTCTTCATCGCCAATATGGTTCGTGGACTCAGATGACCCCAACTTAACTTCAGTATTGGAGCGTTTAGATGATATTAAAAAGAGCAATACTCTGGTAAGTGATCACCTGTCCTCCTTTGCTTAATCTGGCATTTTGTTATAAACTAGGTATTAGGTCAGAATCCCACAGCCATGCCATTGTTTGGTGGTGCCTTTTTTGTTTTAAGCAAAAATATTGCTTGTGGTTTCACATGTAGCACTCCTTCACCAGCTGGCCATCTAAAAAGATTTGATCTAGAATAGTGTCTCTTTCAGTTTGCAGAAACTATTTAGTCACAGTAAAGGCTCATGCAGGGTAGCTACCACAAATGTTTTAGCAATTGCAAAAAGCAGAAGCCAGAAAACAAGTGTGCTTTGCGTGGAGAGGGGGGCATGTTATAAATAACAAAATTGTCCACTTGTATGGGAAAAAGCAGGTGGGATTGTTTATGCTTTCCTGTCAAAAATAATTTCTAGATATTGTGACAGTACGTCTTAACACATAGTGCCAAAACTGAAACTAGCGCTGCCTCTTTTCTTATCATAGCTGGCTGTATTATGACTTCCAAGCAGGAGAAGAAGAGCTTCAGATTGTGATTCTTTCATGCTGCTTTCTCTGACCCAGTTCCCTCCAGTTGTTGTGGGACTGCAGCTCTCATTGGCCCCAGCTAGCATGACCACGGAGGGCATCAGGTTGGGAAAGGCTTCTTCAAGAAATCATAGTGGTTTCTCGTATTTAGTTTTAAAGCTACCCTGCCTTCACCTGTGACCAAAGCAGAGGGCTGAAGTCCTACTGGGCTTTCCAACGTATGTATTTCTACCACCAATTCTTGAAATCAAATTGGGGGTGTTAACCAAGGGGCAATTCATAATATGCACTACTGGGAAAGAATATTTCTTCCTAGCCTAAATTCTTGGCTTGTGGGACTGCCGTCTTCTGGATGGGTGGTGTACACATGCAAAGCCCAAGCAGCCATGATTTGATGCTACAGTCACAAAAATCTTAACCATGGGAATTCTGGAGCAGCAGTAGGATAGTAGAGCATCTGGAAACAGGTGTTGCTGCTGCTTCCCTTATTTGGCTGCTTTTAGGAAGGAGACAGTTGTCCTGTTCAGGTTGTCTTCTGATGCTTTGGATTAGTGTTCTGGTTGATATCATTTACACTTGCCTGTTGGTGAGAGAGAGTGTAAGAGTCTAAGCAGAGCTGGCAGTGTGTTGGAGTTGATCACAAGTTATAATAAAAAGAAGTATAGCAATAATAGCATTCCAGAAAGAATGTTATAACTGGAAAATCTATTAAATGATTTTTAGTATTTATTGGCAAACCCCTTCATGATTTAATTTTGTTCCAACACATCAAGAAGGCTCTCCAGCTGCTCTTGAGCATAGATTCTGTTTTCCTGGAGTCTCTTGTAATGAGCAATGTTTACCATTCTCAGGGTTTGCCAAGCACTGTGAAGCCAGTTAAGCTGAAAACATTTGAGACACATCCTGCTTCATAGTATCCTGAATTGTCTATAGATCCACAGCAACATAGTAGTACCAAATGTTACTCTCGCTCTTACTCTGCACTACTGGAGTTAAAACACTTTTGGTTAAACATTTTCCAGTCTGTAACTGCTTCATACTGCATCTTAAATCTGAACTGTGGACTATTGATAAGTGTAGCATGTTTTAGACCAATGCATACAGTATTGTGTAGGACATCTAATGCTGATGTGTAGATGTGACATCAGAGTTCATGTGTCCATTGCCAGGCAGGCGGGATAGGCTGTTCTAAAAATGAGATGTTGGGGCATCTGCTTAAGTTTCTTCATGCATATTTTGAATAAGAATAGATTACAAAGATGAAAGGGTCTGGACTAGACTCATTCTGTTAGGCTTTGCAGCTTCAGATGAGTTGGAAAGAGTCCTGATGCAGTAGCAAGCTCATCTGGAAAGTTGTGTTTTCAGAAACAGTTCCAAGAAAGATAACTGTAACATTTTGGCACTATTATCCCAGATTCGCCTTGTCGGACCTGTACTAGTTCTGCCTCTTTCAAGGCTGCCTGGGAGGTAGCTGGTTCTAAATAGGAGCAAGCGACACTGTTCATTCCTATCCATGAGTGCATTATGCTTTCTGCATCCAACAATTCTATGCTTGTTTCCTAGCCTGTGGCTTCACCTGCTGCTTAATAGCATCCCACAACAGAGCCACATTTCCTGGTTATCTGAGGTTGCTGGGCAGGGAAGGATGTGACCAACTTTCTACGACATGAGTTTGTAGCTCAAACTGGGGCCTTAGCTAGTTTTGCTTCTGTAAGCCAAGCATGTTACCTTCCCAAGCAAGTGTTGGTAGAGGCCCTGCCTTGACCTAGAGATCCAGAAGCTTTAATTCTCCCTCCTCCGTCTGCCATGCTCTGCATACTGTCGTACCTTGGAAGTCGAATGGAATACGTTCTGGAAGTCCATTTGACTTCCAAAACATTTGAAAACCAAATCACGGCTTCGCCAATCAGAAGCCATGGAAGCCCCTTCAAACGTTCAGGTTCGAAAAGGACATTCGCAAACCGGAACAATCATTTCTGGGTTTGCAGCATTCAGGAGCCAAAACGTCCAAGTTTCAGGGGGTTTGACAACCAAGGTGCAACTGTACTCAAATTTAATTAATTTGCCCGCTAGTATCCTATGCTATAGTTAAAATCTACTGTTTGGGTTGCAGAAGCCAGTGCCTTCTGTTGGTTGCTTAAGCATTTAACAGTAGCTGGTCATTATTTCTCCACAGTAAAAATGAGGAGTTGAAACCTGCTCACTCTTATTTAAAAAGGAGCTTCAGGTGCTTGGGAAAACAGTGGCACTGCACGACGAAGCCAGACTTGACATGGGGTCTTATGGATGCCACTAAATCTGCCTTGTTGTTTAATCGGCTAATCCTAAAGAAGTCTGAAAAACCTTGAAAGTAAATCATACTTGATACAGTGGGATAGAACTATCTAGTAAGCATGCTTAGGGTTGCAGCTTTAACATTCATAAAGAATTATACAGTAAGTGCTGTACATTTTGCCCAAACAAAAATCTGCAAATTGGTCTAATAGATCTTTCATTGACACTTCCACGCTGAATGTTCCATTCCTAAACCTGTCTTTGAATGGGGGGGTATTTAAAGGGAAACAGCATTTTGCAGGCTAAAAATAGTATCCTATGGGCTCTGAGCAGGGTGTCAAGATGCAAAACACTGATGTATTGCCGGAGATCCATAGGTGGTCACAGGTGGTCATGTTATTCCCAGCTCTTAATCTGTGCTACCATAGGTGCAAAACTCAGGTTACATGTAGCTTATTGGGAGACAAAATTCTGTCTGTTTTGGGCTGCCGCCAGCAAATGGACCCTCTCCTCTTGCCCTTAACGCTTGATAAAAAATAGGATTTATGTGTATGTGGTAAAGGTAAAAGCACTTAAGGCCAAGATGAATAGGTGCTTTAAGTGTGTGTGTGTAAAAGTGGTAATTTTCATAGGGCTGGAAGGAAGTGCAATTGCCAGGCCAAGGCAGAATGCTCTGCAGAGCAGGACACCTGATCCGGGCAGCAAAGGGCTGGAGTAAGCAAGGTGTTCCATTTCCAGGGTCTTGCAGGACAGGTGGGTCCGGATGGCACAAACAACAGAGAAAATTTATTCCTGGTACCAAATATTCTGTCAGACACTGAATTTCTTTAAATTTATTTCTGTAAACAAACTAGATGTTTGTTAGTTGAAGCATATGGCTAATGATTCTGTCTGTTGCGGTGCATTTAAGACTAGGGCTGGGTGATGTTTGGTTTTCAACATCATGATATATCAGCAGCTGAATACTGAAATATGCTGATATATCACGATGTCTGCAAATCCATTGCCTTGAGTCCTACCCTCCAAAGCAGGAGAAAACAAGCATGCTCCCTCTTCCTTATGACAGTCCTTGAGATATTTGAAGATAGCTAACATATCTCCTCTCAGTCTCCTGTGTGTATGGAACTCTGATACATCATGGAGAGAAGGGTTCAAGCGAATCCTTGTCTCTGATGTGCACACTTCAATGCTCAGGGTATGTGCTTTCAATTGAGCAGTTCCTCCAGGTGGTGCTGGCAGGTCAAGAGGACCGTCCTGCGTGCCCTCCCAGAATAGCTGGATAGATACAAGATGGAAGCTGTTGCTTTATTAAT
This sequence comes from Podarcis gaigeae, assembly GCF_964106915.1. NCBI lineage: Eukaryota > Metazoa > Chordata > Lepidosauria > Squamata > Lacertidae > Podarcis > Podarcis gaigeae. The sequence goes on along the minus strand of NC_139685.1, from coordinate 2,299,849 downwards.
CTGAGTACCAGGAAATCTAAGACTTAACAACTTATAGCCTTTGTATATTATAGGGTTTATTATAGTCATTTGTTTAAGAGGTGGGTATCCTCTTTGTTGGGCACAGGATTCAGGGCACAGCACGGCAAACTTTCATTCAAATAAAACATTAGAACAAGCCATTTTACTTGTTTTGTAGCTTCTCCAACAATTGAAACGATTGATATGCGACCTCTGCAGACTATATAATCTTCCTCAGCATCCTGATGTTGAAATGTTAGATCAACCATTGCCGACCGGCCAGGTAAATCCTAATGTTCCTCTGACTCACAGGTGCTAATGGGTCTGCTTGATGTTTGGGCTGTGGGCACAGATTGTTGAACCTCCATTAAGCATGCTGCTGACCAGACATAGGAGTGCAACATGGGTTATTTTTTGTGGTGTGTAAAGATGACTAATTCACAAATCATTTCCATGCAGAGCAAGTGGTACTCATTGTCTTGTTAAGGAAAACAACATTCCTCATTGTTTGAGATGAGTATTGTGTTTATCTTTGTGATGGAACAAAGCAGGGTAGGCTTATAAAGAACTTTCAGGTTCTGCTGCTTAGTCAGTTCCAATGAGGGCGAAGCTTTCCTGTCTTCTTGTTCCTCCCTTACATGCAAGATGCTTACTCTCCTCCAGCTTTAAGAAGTTCACTGTGGCCTTCATAGCGCTGCCTCATTGAGAATTTAATCTCTCGCCACTAGACACCTCTCTGTTTCTAATGTTTTTTCCAAAACTGATAGTTCTTTATCAAAATGCAGTCAGTGTGTGCTTATGTTTGCATCTTTGTGTGTGCTTCTTTATAGCTCATAAGCTCAATTCCTATTTTCAGTAATGGTGTTTAGCATTTGTAACATGCTTTTGAGTGTTCAAAACATATCATGTGCATTATCTTGTAAACCCTACGGGACGAAACCTCCCTGAAAAGTAAGTGAGTGTTGTTATTGGGAATGGGATGCTCAAGCTAGCATGTGTTGTGGCCATCTAGTGATATTATAGCAGAGGTCGAATTTAAACTTACTCAGCCTCTTGGCCGCTAGCATACTTTTTCTTTTCTTTCTTTTTTAAACTGAAAGTGATAGTAACAAAGAATCTGATTTTGTTATGCTCCAGAATGGAACAACGGAAGAGGTTACATCAGAAGAAGAGGAGGAGGAAGATATGGGTGAAGTATGTGTGTGTGCGCATCTGTGCACGCACGTCTGTGCATGCACGCACATGCTTTCCTTGTAGTAGTAGTAATAATAATAATAATAATAATAATAATAATAATAATAATAAATTTATTATTTATATCCTGCCCATCTGGCTGGGTTTTCCCAGCCATTCTGGGCTGCTCCCAATCGAATATTAAAAACACAATACAGCATTAAACATTAAAAACTTCCCTAAACATGGCTGCCTTCAGATGTCTTTTAAAAGTAGGATAGTTGCTTATTTCCTTGACAACTGTTGGGAAGGTGTTCCACAGAGCAGGCGCCACTACTGAGAAGGCCCTCTGCCTGGTTCCCTGCAACCTCACTTCTCACGGTGAGGGAACCAGCAGAAGGCCCTCGGAGCTGGACCTCAGTGTCTTTGTTATTCTTATTCTGGCTTCTATCATTCTTGAATCTGTCTAGGGAAGGAGGAGTGGAAACCATGGGGAATCAATTGAAGATCTGCCTTCCTAAAGTTCAATAACCCTTTTGTGTGCAATCCTTATCCCACCCAAACAGCATTGTGTGTATCTGTCTGACTGCCAGGGGCCTTGCAGTAGAGCTTCCATTCGCTCCTATGCACTCTCCTCCCTGTGTGCATATTCCTGAGATAACTGGGTTCAAAGCTTGTGCTTCCCTTTCACCTGATCCAATAGTGCACATTTAGGGCAGGGTGAGAGAAACAGCCATGAAGTCTCAATTGCTTTTGTAAGCATTTTGCCAATGAGATACACCCGCATTTTTGCCCTTGCTTGTGTTCTCCCCCATCCCTGCCCTGTATGAGAAACCCTGACTGATGCAAAGCACTAAGGCACATGAATTTTGCTTTTGTTGGCTTGTTCTTCTTAAGTAGTATAGTAATTTTGTCTTGCAGGATATTGATCTGGATCATTATGATATGAAGGAGGAAGAACCTGTTGATGGAAAGAAGACAGAGGATGATGGCATTGAGAAAGAGAACCTGGCAATCCTAGAAAAAATCCGAAAGAGTCAAAGGCAAGACCACCTAAATGTAAGAGGCAATTAAACAAATAAGAGCATGCTGTAGAATGCATACAGCATTTCATTTTCTGCACCGTTTCTTGCAGGAATATATGTACTTTTAGCACACTTCCGTAAATTTCATAGCTATATTGGGAGTTATAAGGTTACAGTCTCTCCATGCTTTCTGTGTATGCACTTATTTTGCTTATACATATAGAAAGAATTTAAATCACTTTACCAAAAATGTACTTTTTTTTCTACCTTCCAACTTGTTAAATATTTAAAATTAGTGTCCTAAATGATTGTGCCAATTTTGCAATATTGATCATTGGTAACCTTCTTTTAAACAGCCTTTTAATGGCCCTGGTACTGTTCTTTTAAGAGTTTTATCAAATCAATCTAATCTTAACTTATTTTTAGGGTGCAGTCTCTGGGTCTGTCCAGGCTTCAGATCGACTTATGAAAGAACTCAGGGATATATATAGGTCGCAGAGTTACAAGTCAGGTAAGTATCTGCATCTTTTATGAGCAAAATCATAACGTTCTATTCTGATCAGGGCTACAATATGCAAAATTAAGGCTGCAATCCTATATAATGTATGGCAGGGGTGGCCATTGTGGTGCCTTCTAGATGTTTTTGCCATGCTGTTGGGAGTTGGAGTCCAAAACATCTGGAGGGTGTCAGGGTGGCTGCACTTGATGTATAGTATACTTGCTTGTGCTGAACTATCTGGGACATAGCTATGAGTAGACATGCATAGATTTCCATTGTAAATGTGCCCAAATCTGAAACTGAGTAAGTGGCTTGGTTTGTCCTCTTTCCTAGTGTCTGCGCTATCAGATTCTGAGCTATTCCTCTGTTGCACTCAGTTCAGCATTCATACTTTTAAGAATATTTTTTTAATGAAATTATAAACATTGTGCACTTTATCAAAGTGTCTCAGGTGAAATACTAAACAACCATCAAACAGTTTGAAATCAGTGTTAAGTAAAGAAAGCACAAATGCCCTCAAATTTCACAGTCCCGTCCACCAGTCACAGGACTCCCTCTCTGAATCAAAAATCAATTGCAAATTCCCACACAGAAAGAAAGTGTGGGAAACCCCAGCTTTTATCTGAAGAGTGTAGTATCTAGTCTGTCTCAGTATTTGCTTACAAATGGCCTGGCCTTGAAAATGCTTTTCCTGAGAAAACCATTCTCTCTCTCAAATCACAGTTGACCGTTTACTCTCCCAGCTTACCAGAAAGTCCTTGTGTTGCATTCCTAGTATGTACTCCACATTCTGCAGGTCTAAATCACCAGTTGATTTCCTCCACTTCTCATGGCTGCTGCGTATTTTTAAAGACAGCACTCCCTAACTTTGCGTATGAGGGGGTGAAGGCTGAAATTTTCTGCCATTGCGCGCGCTCTCTCTCTCTCCTTAACACGGAGCTAAAACCTTGTCCAAAGACTACAGCATGATCCTTCCAACATAATACAACGAGTTGTGCAGAATCCTTCAGTTCCCTATGTTTATTAGCATATATGAAACTGGCATGCTCCAGGGCTTTTGCCCTATGTTCTCTTGAGAAAAATTGTGCATTAACTTGGTAAACAAATGCTTGTAGATTTTCTCCTGTAGATCAGCACAGCCAGCCAATTATCTGACTGTCCTCTTCATTCTGTACGTAGTTCAGTTCCTGAAATAGCACAGTAGAGGAGTAAGACATTGTTTGAGCTGCCTCCATACTGAGTTTTAAGGCTTTTTTCCAGTAGTGATTTTTTCACAAGGTCAGGCTGTGTCTAGGAGCCTCAGTGGCATTCAGAAATATCACAAGGGTTCCCAGAGGCTGTCAAAAATTGGCCTTGACTTTTGCGCTTCTATGAGAGTTTGAATTGGGTGGCTACCTTAACTTATAAAAAGGGTAGCTAGATTTTTTAAAATTTTATCCAGACATCTTTACTGAAAGTTCAAAAAGTACATACTTATATGTGCACTAAACATGATGAGACATAAATAAAAGAGAGAAAAAGAGAAACAGCCCCCGCGTAGAAGGGAAAATCAAGGGGGGAGGGGAGGAAACCCAAAATTATACTTTACAAAGTTGTTATTGTACTCCACCAGATCTTAACCTATTACACTATTTGTAAGAATGGATTCCAAATATCATTGAATTTGTCCATAGCAAGTCTGTGTTTATATGCAAGTTGTTCTTATGTTGCGATTTTGTATAAGTCTTCAATCCAATCGTAGAAGGGAGCTGCATTTTTATTTTTCCAATTCTTCAGTATCCGTCTTTTTGCTGTGGTCAGGGCATGGAGAGTCCACTCATATTGTCCTTTTGTAGGGTTCCATGTGCTTGAAAATGTAAGGTTGTTCCATACAGTTCTGTTGATGGTTACAGTTACCTTCTGCCAAAAATATGTCAGTATAGGACAATGAAACAACATGTTTTAGAGAAGTATTATCCCTATTGCATTTCCAACAGTTAGATACCTTAGATAGCCCAAAAAGGGTGGCCATAATAACTGGAAAGTGCAGCCCACTGAAGATACGGAAGGAAGGAGAGGCTTTTGTAGAGTAATACTTGGATTTATTGAATTGAGCTTTGAGTCTTCTTAATGGATATTGACAAAAAGGTAATTTAAATTAATTGCGCACATTTAAAAAAAATTACTCTTTGAAATATGATTTGTGTTTGTAGGTGGCTTTAATTTCTTATATTAGATTCGAACACTTGTGCTAAGGTTTTATTAACAAGAGATATGAAATGGGAGTAGAAGAGTGGGGGGAAAGGTTGCTATAACTTATATAATGGCATTGCTTTCAGGGATTATACGTCTCTGCGGGATTTAGAAACTTAAAAACCCTTTAAAATTAAGAATTTTTTTAATAAGCCTTAAAAGGAGCCAGGATTTTCCCGAGGGTCCCTGCCTGTCATAAAATCATGGAATTGTAAAGTTGGAAATAACCCCAAGGGTCATCTAGTCTAACCCCCTGCAATGCAGGAATCTCAACTAAAGCATCCATGACAGATGACCATCCAGCCTCTGCTTTAAAAGTTCTAAGGAAAGAGTCACTACCTTCCAAGTGAGTCCTGTTCCACTGCTGAATGTTCTTCCTGATGTTGAGTTGGAATCCCCTTTCTTGTAACTTGAAGCCATTGGTTCGGGTCCCACCCTCCAGAGGAGGAGAAAACAGGCCATGGGATAGCCCTTGAGTTATTTAAAGATGGCTATCAGATCTCCTCTCCCTCTCCTCCATTCCAGGCCAAACATGCCCACTTCCCTCAACCTTTCCACATGGTTTCCAGACCCTTGATCATCTTGGTTGCCCTCCGCTGCACACATTAAAGCTTGCCAATAGTATTCCTAATTTGTGGCGCCCAAAATTGAACATAGTATTCCAGGTGTGGTCTGGCCAAGGCAGGATAGAGTGGTATTATTACTTCCCTTGATTGGGACACTATACTAGTGTTGATGCAGCCTAGAATAGCATTAGCTTTTTTTGCTGCTGCATCATACTGTTGACTCATGTTAAGTTTGTGGTTCACTAAGGCACCTAGATCCTTTTCATGTGTACTAGCCGGGTACCCCCCATCTTACATTGTGCAGCTGGTCCTTCCTGTCTAAGTGTGGAACCTGACATTTGTGCCTATTCAAATTTATTTTGTTAGTTTGGGCCCAGTTCTCCAATTTGTTAAGGTCATATTGAATCCCAGTTCTGCCTTCTGCAGCATTCTGTCATAGAAGTTGTTCAAATTTTGCATTAATAAGGGTGAGACCTGTTTTATGGAAGCAAGCCTGGTATGATAGTTGTGACTGGTAAGAACATTCTAGGCAGGGCTGGAGGATATCAAGTGCTTCATTGGTGTGGCATCTCAAAACCGGAAACATGTCTAGCCCTTCAGCCTGGCACAAGGGGCAGCTGAAGTATAAAAGGGCTATGTGATTGGAGGAACAGACATTCCATGGGAAACTCAGGATGCCATGGATACATGTGCAAAGCCCCCCAAGGCAGCAAAAGTTTTGGATCACTGGATGGTTCTCAGTAGATGGAGAAGGGTTTTGGGTTTTTTACTCCTAGCTGTTTGACAACAGCAAGAACACATGGTTGCTCCCTCACCCCTTCATTCTGTTGAAATGAAGGCAGCTTGGGAGAAACCCAGGAGTGGGTTTTTGTGTGGCAGGACTGTGAGTTTATTCATCCCAGTGCATTATGGGACACAGGAGGCAAATGCCGCAGTTCCTTGCGCAATATTTTGCACCTGACTTTGCCCACTTGCTGTTTCTGCATGTGATTCTAGATGATGATCCTCTTAGGATTATTAAAAAACAAACTGGTCGATCCCACAAGTCTGGTTCAGGTAGGGATGTTGAAAGGTAGTCTCTCTAGTTTTTGACTTTAATGTGTCTAGCTCTGGAATAAAGACTATCCAAATGCATTGCATCTGCTTTTAATAAGGCTTGCATGGTACTTGTGCTTCCTGGGGTGTTCCTGGTTTCATTTCATGTCTGGGGAATTACCTATCTGTGCTAGAAAAGAACGCATCCTTAAGATGCGGCATTCTTAATCAGTGCCAGGGTGTTTGCTATCTATAGATATAAGCTCTTGACACACAGTTAGCTAGTAATCCCGAGGTAGTGTTGTGTTGTATTTGCTCTTACGAAAGGCCCCCATATGAACTGGTGCACCTTCGAATAGAAGTGGCTTGAGAGTGGAGATTCTATCAGCTGTGCATTTTGGATCCATTCCATTCGGGATTCAGGCCTCACCATGGGACTGAAACTGCCTTGGTCGCGCTGGTTGATGATCTCTGGCGGGCTAGGGACAAAGGTGAGAGCTGTTTCCTAGTTCTGTTGGATCTCTCAGCGGCCTTTGACACCATCGACCATAACATCCTTCTGGGCCGTCTAGAGGGGCTGGGAGCTGGGGGCACTGTCATACAGTGGTTCCGCTCCTTCCTCCTGGGCCGTGTCCAGAAAGTGGTGGTGGGGGGTGAGTGTTCAGACCCCTGGGCTCTCACTTGTGGGGTGCCTCAGGGTTCTGTCCTCTCTCCCATGCTTTTTAATATTTATATGAAGCTGCTGGGAGAGATCATCAGGGGGTTTGGACTGGGTGTTCATCAGTATGCAGATGACACCCAGCTCTACCTCTCCTTTAAATCAGAACCAGTGAAGGCGGTGAAGGTCCTGTGTGAGTGCCTGGAGGCAGTTGGAGGTTGGATGGCGGCTAACAGATTGAGGTTGAATCCTGACAAGACAGAAGTACTGTTTTTGGGGGACAGGAGGCGGGCTGGTGTGGAGGATTCCCTGGTCCTGAATGGGGTAACTGTGCCCCTGAAGGACCAGGTGCGCAGCCTGGGAGTCATTTTGGACTCACAGCTGTCCAAGGAGGCGCAGGTTAACTCTGTGTCCAGGGCAGCTGTCTACCAGCTCCACCTGGTACGCAGGCTAAGACCCTACCTCCCCGCGGACTGTCTCGCCAGAGTGGTGCATGCTCTAGTTATCTCACGCTTGGACTACTGCAACGCGCTCTACGTGGGGCTACCTTTGAAGGTGACCCGGAAACTGCAATTAATCCAGAATGCGGCAGCTAGACTGGTGACTGGGAGTGGCCGCCGGGACCACATGAACACCGGTTCTGAGAGATCTGCATTGGCTCCCAGTACGTTTCCGAGCACGATTCAAAGTGTTGGTGCTGACCTTTAAAGCCCTAAACGGCCTCGGTCCTGTATACCTGAAGGAGCGTCTCCACCCCCATCGTTCAGCCCGGACACTGAGATCCCTCATTACGAGAAGTGAGGCTACAGGGAACCAGACAGAGGGCCTTCTCGGTAGTGGCACCCGCCCTGTGGAACGCCCTCCCATCAGATGTCAAAGAGATAAAGAATTACCTGACATTCAGAAGAAATCTTAAGGCAGCCCTGTTCACGGAAGTTTTTAATATGTAATGCTGTACTGTTTTTAACACTGATTGGGAGCCGCCCAGAGTGGCTGGGAAAACTCAGCCAGATGGGCGGGGTATAAATAATAAATTATTATTATTATTATTATTATTATTATTATTATTATTATTATTATTATTATTATTATTTTGACAGTATCCAGCTGCTTCATTTTCAGATGGCAGTCGTGAGCTGAGCACCGACACTGGAGATAACAGTGAAATATTCACAAAATGGAAGGATTCTTGTTTTTAGGGGCCTGGCCAGCCTAATTAAAAATACAGGAGTGCTTCTGGCATCCCACCTCCACTAAAGTTCCCAATTCATTTTCCCACTTTGACCACAAATCCGCTCTTCCCTCTATAGCTGAGATGGGGAACCTGTGTCCCTCCAGATATAGTTTGGGGCTGATGGGAATTGGGAGCCCAACATCAGCTGGAGGGCCACTGAATCCCCATCCCTGCTCTAGAGCGCCTAGGTGAGTGTGAAAAGGTAGATGTAAACATTCTTTCAAGTTCAAAAGATGGCAGCCCAGGAAGACAACCCACAAACAAGGGAGTTGTCTGCTGATCATTTGCATGGTGGACCATTATATGTATGGACTGGTGGTTCGGCTGCCTGGCCCTTAATCCTATGCCTGCCCTTTGAATTAATTTGTTGTTTATTTGCTTAAAATTTGGAACATTAATAAAAATCAGTTGAGGGGAAAATGCCATGCCTGTTCAAGGAGGCCTACTGCAGTCATTTGTTTGGGTAGGTGTGGGATGAACCAGTGCAATCTTACATAGACAAAATTCTTCATTTCTTTAAATAATCTTTCAACCACTTGATGCCTCTGCAACTCTGTTTCCTTTAATCCTTAACCAGTTGTTATGGGAAACTTAGTTTTACAGAAACTCCCTTCCCAAACTCGTCTCCTCACCCCAAGTGTAATATTGTGTTCAACTAAGGCCAACAGAATCTGAGATCAGAAAAGGCAGCTTACAACTGTAAGGCATGATGGCACTGGCAAGAACTGCAAGTGCTACTCCTGAATCACTGCCTTCTTCTATGCATTTGTAACCCGTTCTTCACTAAAGGAACCTAGCAGCCCCTTGCTCTGGGTATCTCCCTCTTGGACCCCTGCAATGTGCTCTACGTGGGGCTACCTTTGAAGGTGACCCGGAAACTTCAGCTAATCCAGAATGTGGCAGCTAGACTGGTGATGGAGCGGCCACCAAGACCACATAACATCGGTCTTGAAAGACCTACTTTGGCTCCCAATACTTTTCTGAGAACAATTCAAAGTGTTGGTACTGACCTTGAAAGCCCTAAACTCTCGGCCCAGTATCCCTGAAGGAGCGACTCCACCCCCATTGTTCTACCCGGACACTGAGGTCCAGCTCTGAGGGCCTTCTGGTGGTTCCCTCACCGTGAGAAGTGAGGTTACAGGGAACCAGGCAGAGGGCCTTCTCAGTAGTGGTGCCAGCCCTTTGGAACACCATCAGATGTCTTCTAAAAGTCAGATAGTTACTTCCTTGACATCTGAAGGCAGCCCTGTTCAGGGAGGTTTTTAATGTTTGATGTTTTATTGTGCTTTTAATTCTGTTGGGAGCTGTCCAGAGTGGCTGGGAAACCCAGCCAGATGGGCGGGGTATTATTTATTTATCTGTTTGTTTATTTATACCCCCGCCCTTCTGGCTGGGTTTCCCCAGCCACTCTGAACGGCTCCCAGATATTACTATTATTGCTTGAGCAGGCAGAGAGAGGCCTGCCTACTTTTCGCAGCATAATCGCAACTCGTTCTGCTAAGACCCCACTTTTTATTATTTGTAAGTCATTTTAAACTTACTAGGAGAGTTGCCTCTAGAGAGAACATCTCTCCAGGACTTTCTTCTTTAGTTGGGGCTGGCAACATAGACTGTTTGGCACTGGAAAGACTGCATAAACCGGCTAAAATTTGTAGCTTCTATTAATACAAATGCAGGAAAGAAACTGAATGGGATTTTCCTGGCCTTTTTATTTGCTTTATCTTCTCTTCCACATATTTGTGTGTGGCATTTTGAAAGCCACAGAATTCACTCGTTTTAAAAATACATTCTTGGGGATTTTCTATATGCTTATTTGCCTGATTCAGTGGCAGGTGCTGCCCCAGGAACCTCAGCTGATGTGTCTGCTGCGCAGACCAGCTGGGAGAAGGCGCAGTCGTTCAATATGTGCACAGTTGCTGCCGTTAGAGTGTTGCTGTTATTATTTTGCTGAAGGTGCAAGTAGAATGAATCAATAAGCTCTTTCCCTGAGACATTCTCTACAAGCTGTTCTTTCCTGCAGCAGGAGGTTTCCCTGGTGTGAATTTCTGCTGCAAAATAGAGGAGAGTTTGTGGAGGAAAGGTGGGGAAAGAGTCATGGAAACCCTAACTTGTCGTGGAAAAAGGCTGCAAGAGGTTGTCCAGGCACATATAATTCATGGTACTGTAAATAGTGTCAAAACAGATGCTGTAGGTTTTCTGAAGCTAGGCACATGTGGAGCCAGTCAGTCTTGTAAAGGAGGGTAATAGGAGTGCCACGTAGGAGCAAGATATAATTTTGCCCTCACATACAAAGGTCGGATTGCTCTTATTTGTGAAGTTCTGCTTTCATCCAAACAGCTCTGTGCTGCTGAGGAAAAGAGAGGGCCTTGCTCATTCAGAACTCAGCATCTCTTTGCATTCAACCTTTGTGGAGTTCCAGATTGCTATCTTGGGTTTGGGTGTGGGTGTGTTTTCTAGTAACAACGGAAGCAAGCAACCCTTTTCATTTCCATTTTCTGCAGGGATTTATTCAGTGGAACTTGTAAATGACAGCCTATATGACTGGCATGTAAAACTTCTAAGGTAAGTTCCCTTTTCCCCACGCCAACACTGTGCTAAATCAGTGAGTGGTTTTGCTATTGATGGATAGCTGGGTTGGTGGATGAAGGTGCATGATGATAATCATTTGATGTCCGCACCTAGGAAAGTTGTATACTATGTTGCAGATTAGAATATTTGCTTAAGGTTAGGGTTGTCACTCTAGACTTTTTTGTAGATCTAATTGGCTAGGTCACTTGATTAGCCAGTGCATCTCTTTTCAAAAACAGACTTTTAAGTGCTTATAAAACTGCAGAGGGCTGATACTCTTGCAGGAGAGGCATTCCTTCCTGTGTAAAGTAAATCAGTCCCCATTGTGGCACAGTGTACAGTATGGTACCTTTAATTCTCAAATTTAATTAGTTCCGAAAGTCTGTTCCAAAACGTTTTACAATCTAACAAGATAATTGATCCATAAAATGAAAGCAATAATCAATGTTCTGTACTATAAAATAAATAAGACAGTATTGTAGATGATAAAAATTATTTTTTTTCCCTTGCCTGCACTGGTGATAGTCATTGGGGGGGGGGGCTTTTATCCATTTCCACAGTCACACAATCAATCATGAAATGAAATGAAATGAAAAACACAGTCACAAAAATGAAAAAGCCACACAAACAAAAAAGCTAAAAATAGCAAAAACAAAAGCCCCAAATATGACCTCAGAACACTGCAATCAGAAACAGAAGGCTTTAATTTTGATAGGGGCGGGCCTTAAATTAGCTGCTCAAGGATACAAACAGAAGGAAAAAAGCCTTTATTACGATGGGGGGGGGGACAACTTAAATTTGCTGCGCAAGGGTAAAACGGGATGAAAAAAACCTTAATTACTATGCGGAGGACTCAAATTAGCTGCGCAACAGTGAAAACAGAAGCTCAGGAGCATGTTCGGCTTCTGGGGCAAAGTTCAAAAACCGGAACACCTACTTCCGAGTTTGCGGCATTCAAGTTCTGAGTTGTTCGGGAACTAAGCTGTTTGAAAACTGAGGTACCACTGTATATTGTCTAAACCTTGTTTTTATTCATACAAGAGGTGCTAAACAAGACGCAGCAGCCCTGAATGCTGCATGTCATCTATTCTTCTCATCACCCAAAAAGCCCTTCCTCCTCCCCAAGGCTACAAACTGTTCCTTATACATTTCAATAAATACATAAGGAGTATTTCAAACTGCTTGCTATTTATCTAACAGGTTTATAAACTGTTCTCAAGAAAGAATTCTTCCAAAAACAGTTTAAAAAATACGCACCAAAACATAAAGAAAATAAAAATTTTAAACTGTTTAATTCACATCCATCTTTAAGAATGCAAAGCCTAGAGACTTGGTGGGCATTTTTTTAATCAAATCATACATTCTTTGAGATTCCTGTGAAACAGAGAGTCTTGGGATATGGAATCTGTTCCTCAAGACTCCTAAATCTGCAGCTGATGTGCAGGAATATTCCCTATTCTCTGATGACTTCAGCATTGCCCTCCAGAGAAACACTTGCCTGCAGCCAGGATGTTCATTAGGACCCTTAACTGCAGGTGAGCCACACCCTGTAAACAGCTGGCTTTTCGTTCTGAAGGAAATGCTTCACTCAGCATGGCATGGCCTAGTTGTTTGTGAAAGGTAGTGACAACCACTCAGAACTGAGCGACTCACTCCTTCTGCTTTTCCTCATTCTCCATTGGTAGGGTTGATCCTGACAGCCCTTTGCATAGTGATCTTCAAGTCTTAAAAGAAAAAGAAGGTGTAGAATATATTTTGCTCAACTTCTCTTTTAAGGTAAGAGGAAAATAGTATCCAGTGTGAAAAAAAATTCATTGCTATGTAAATCCAAAGCAAATAGTTAACGAGAATTATGTTCTTTAATTTTATTGAGTCTACTTTGAGTAGAACTTGGTTGGATACAATCCCATATTGCAAATAAAAATAATTAAAATATAGGACTTCAGAATGATGTATTTGCAACAGGGCATCAAATTTAGAAAGGTTTTGACTTTTGGATTTACTTTTTTTTGTTCTTAGGATAACTTTCCCTTTGATCCTCCATTTGTGAGAGTGGTCTCTCCTGTGCTCACTGGCGGGTAGGTGTTGGGTTTTTTTAACACATACAAACAAACATAGTGTTTTGCAAGAATGCGCGCGCACACACACACACACACACACACACACACAGTGTTTCTTAAGAATAAATCACAAAGCTGTTACATTAACATTTGGGGAGTTATGTTTTAGCGCATGGTTCTGTGGCCACCTGATGTTGAACTGGAAGTCTTATGCAGTGCAAACATCTGTCATAGACAGCAGTGACCTAGGAGGTTTCCTAACTTGGCTCTACCAGGATAAGTGTTCTTATTAGAATCATAGCGTTGGAAGGGACCATGAGGGTCATCTAGTCTAACCCCACAACTGTGCACATTCTTGGGCAGGAAGACAAGCATGGTACAGCTGTTGCAGGTCACCTTGCCATCCATGTCTCTTGGTCCTATGTACCCCATGAGACAGCACCCCAACCTCCCCCTCAAAACACCCCTGTTTACAAGTCCTGGTCATGAGCTCCCAGAGACTGCAATCAACTAACTAGGACTGTTGTTTTAATGGAATTTCTGTATTTCCACCCTGCAAATGCATTCAAGGCAGCTTATAAATATCCTGAAACAGCAGTTGTACAGCAATATCAAATCTAGATAATTTAAAACAGCAATACCAAAAAAAGAACACCAGGAGCACCAGAAAAACTAAAGCCAGGCTGCCTATGAGCAGTTATTCAATCAGGTGGCACTGAGGGCAACAATAAAAACCATTTGGGAGGGAGTTTTACAGTTGGGAGTTCAACCCTAGGAAAGCCACTTGCCTCTCTTCCAAGGGCGGAGTAAAACATACAGGACCTCCAGTGACTGACTCTCCTGCCAGGCTGGTTCATGTAGGAAAAAGCAACCCATAAGGTACCCAGTCGGGACCAGGTTACTTTAAGTCACCTCACTTGCCTGCAATGAGGAGAAGAAGATGAGGCTGACTTACATTAATGTCTCTTTTAAAATGTGTTGCTTATACACCAGCCCTCTTCTCTCCAGAGTTTTAATTAATGTTCCCTTGCTGTGCTTGTGCCTTTTGAGAGGCTGGAGCGGGTGTTGAGCACATTCTCCCTTTTTTGCAGCAGCCATAGGCCATAGCCATAGGCTCATACTACTTGTGGTGTAACAAGAGTTGTGCTAGATCAGACCAAAGGCCTGTCTTGTCAAGCCTCTTTTTTTCCCAGTGGCCATGCAGTTGCTTCTGAAAAGCTTGCAAACAAGACATGAGGGCAGTGGCTCTCTCATGCTGTAGGTATTCTGAGGCATCTAGGCATCATGATTTGTATTCAGATTACCTTCGTCCCCTTCTAAAGGCATATTAGATAGTAGCCATCACCACATTGTGCAGCAGCCAGTTCAAGAGCTGTAACTGTGGTGTGTGGTTTTGTCTATCCTAACGCTCCCAGCAGTTAGCTTCTTTGGCTGCTCCACCTTCTAGTGTTAGGTGAGAAAGTGGTGAACTTCTCTCTGTCCTGGGAGACCCCACACTCAAATCCCCTGTAGCCTTGAAGCTCGTTGGGTGACACTCACGCTGCAAACCCACTGGTGAAATTGGCAGGATAAAACGGGTGGGGGCAGGGACAGGGAGAGACCATGTTTGTGACACTGGTCTTCTTGTGGGGAGGTCAGCATAAAGTAACAGACCAACCACTTTGCCGCCAGTGAAGCTGACAAGAATTCACCCCTATAAGGACTATGCCACTTCATAAACCGAGGGCGGAGGGGAATTGAGTTGCAAGCTCATGCACTTCTACTGTGTCAAGCCCTGTGCCTTTGGAAAGCTAGCATGTCCATTAATCTCCTTTGCAGAAGGCATTTGCATGGGGCGGCTGAGGGCATGCAAACATGAGATCTCCATACTTGCTTTCTCAAATGGCACAGTGCCAGGAGCAGTGTTGGCCTTGATATTTCTTCATCTTTAATGGTGGGCTAGCTAAGGCCATGGTACAGCCTGTACCAGTTCTGTAGTCTTTTTGTCACTGGATCTCCGTTGCAAGTACTCAGTGTCATAGAGCCTTGGGACTTTCCTTGTCCAGCAAGCTATGCATCTTTGCATGATCCCCCATCCCCATTTCAACATCATGGAGCTCTAGGAATCAAAAGGAGCTGCCTTTGGGTCTTCTGCACCTTCCCACAGACTTGTTGGGAATAGTAGAGGGAGGGCAGAGTTCCAGCTGAACTCTGTTGGCTGAGAAACTGTGTGAGGCCGACCTCTCCAAAGCCACCAGCTGATAGGGGGATGTGTGGGTATGAGAAGAGCAGCAGTGGTTCCCACGGCTGTGTGAGAAGAGTTGCTATCAAAGCAAAGCTCCGTGTTTGTTTGACATTTAAAGGTTTTGGAGAATGGTGGCACCAGACTTTAGTGATGATGCCCCTTTGCCCAAGGAAGGAATCCAGCAATTGGCTGGAAGAATAAAACTTAAAGCCCCCAATCTCTCGATTGCTACTTTCATACACAAGCTTGGCAGAAATGGTTTGTTTTGCATTGTTGTCCATATCAGTTCTGATGCGCGTGCCAAGAGTTGACAGCTTTATCGCTCAGGTGCACAAATTCAGTTCCCACGCGTTGTGACCTGTCCCCGCTCCTGCCTTGTCTTGCCTCCTACTGGAAACCTTGGATACTGTTCTGAGTGCAGCATGACTGTCAGTTGCCTGTAAGGACCACCTGGAGTTGGTTTTTGTCTTGCTTCCTTCCAACTTTGGTTCATACCTCCCAGCCGGCTGACTCTGAGAGAAGGTTTGCCCCCTTCCCCCACATTCACACATGACACTGAACATAATGAGCCCAGTCTTCACTGCAGTTGCTAAAGCAGAGGCACAATGATGGATGTTTTGGTGACCAGTTTCTCTGGTCACAAAGATGCCAAAAGCACAGCCGTGTCACCTGAAAAAATTCAAGCATGATTTAAACTCTGACTTGGTTCAGACATGGCTTCCTGTTATGTGAATGAGCTGCAGTGACCCTCAGTCTCACAATCCCACTGCCTCCTTTTTCTGCTGGGAGGAGATCAGAAGCTTCTGAAAGTCTGAAACCATGGTTTTGAGCCTGGACTGTCCTCCATATCCAGAGTTTAAACAAACCAGTTTTGCAAAATCTGATATACAGTGGTACCTCGGGTTAAGAACTTACTTCGTTCTGGAGGTCTGTTCTTAACCTGAAACTGTTCTTAACCTGAGGTACCACTTTAGCTAATGAGGCCTCCCTCCGCTGCCACACTGCGATTTCTGTTCTCATCCTGAAGCAAAGTTCTTAACACGAGGTACTATTTCTGGGTTAGTGGAGTCTGTAACCTGAAGCGCCTGTAACCCGAGGTACCACTGTAAAGAGAAATGGAGGTTTGCTTAAAAGTGGAACAGCTGCTTCTGATACTTCAGCCACAAAAGGGGGGGTCTTGGCGACCTGTACTTACCTTTCATGTGAATGGACTCCTCTTCAACAATATCCAGTTTTAAGCAAAAACTGGTACCTCGGGTTTCTCTTTACAGTGGTACCTCGGGTTACAGATGCTTCAGGTTACAGACTCCGCTAACCCAGAAATATTACCTTGGGTTAAGAACTTTGCTTTCAGGTTGCCAATGAAAGAAGAAATGTTTGTATTCATTTTATGTTTCCGCTTATGTGCTTATTTATGTTAATATTTTCTTACATTATCTGTTGTCAGTACTTAATTGAAAGCCTCAATAAACACACACACACACATTTTAAGGGGGACTAAGCTCTAGATTTGTTCGCATGATGGGAAGCCATGGTTTCCTCTTGCATCTGAACTGGGCCGCCATTTAGTAAAGTGGCTTTCTTTGTGGGCCGTTTGCATACATTTTGTAACTGGTGGTAGTGGCCAGCTGGGGGAAGGGTTGATCTGATAGCACTTCCACTCTTGACTCTCTGACATGTATAACTTCAGAATAAATCATGTGAGAGATTAACCAAAGACGACTGTGCTAATTTTCTACTCCAGTTGGAGGGAAGTGAACAAAGGTTAAAAGTGGTGATTGTTTTTAAATGTTTCCTTTGTTGTATTTTATAAACCGCTGACAAAGAGAACAGCAAAGTGTAACGGTAATAAAATGCACTAAAATGAGGACTGGATTGTTGTCAGAACAGTGATATCAAAACAGTGAATGCGCAGTGATTATGCACAGTTGACTAACTCTTTCAGCTACATCAGGGCTGATTATAGAGCTGATGCCAAAGGGGATAGCTTGGATGCCAGGGCCTGGCCCAAGGCATTTTGGCACCTGAGGCAAACCACAAAATGGCACCCTCCTCCCTGCCAGGGAAGAAGGGGAGAGGGAAGCTCTACACCTGCCTCACCTGGTCTCACGGGTAGTCTGTTTCTGTTTGATTCTTTGAGTTCACATAGCTTCTCATTTGTACATTCACGAGCTTTTATTGTGTCCAGAATAATTCCAGTAGACCAAGCCAATGAGGACAGCTTGACATTGGCTCACCAATATTTAACCTTTTTAATACTCCTAATCTGAGCGTGCTGTCTAAATGGCTGGCTCCCATCTGAATGACATAAGCAGACAAAACAGTGCTGGGAAGATCCAGATCGTACAACTCAGAATAACCCTTCTGTTGAATATGATTCTAGTACACAAATGCTTGTCTCATAATTAATATGTTAGTCTTTCCAAGGTCTTACTGAAAATCATACTCTAAACTTGCTTTTCTGTCCTGCAGGTATGTTCTCGGTGGAGGTGCATTATGCATGGAGCTGCTTACTAAACAGGTACATGCAGAATCAAAAGTCTTGCTCCAGATTTGTCTGCTCCTATGGAAGTCCTCTGCAGCTGGTTGAACAGACCCCCATTTCCAAATTCTTATAACGTCCAGCTGACTCAGAATGGCATCTTACAGGGCGACTAAAGCAGTTTCTGTGCCAGACTGGGCCCATACCTTGATTGAAATGAATCTAGAAAATCAGTTACCTCCAAGAGTGCCTGAATTGGGTCTCCGACCACTCGCTCAAGAATGGGAGATTAGCACTGGCCAGTAGTTGCTTAGATTTTCTGAATCAAGGGGTGGTTTCTTGAAGAGTGGTTTTACCACTGCCTCCCTCAAGCAGGCAGAGACCGCCCTCTCTTACAAGGAGGCATTAATCACCAGCCAGCTGTCCCCTCCCTGCTAGTTTTTATCAGCCAAGAGGGACAAGAGTCCACAATGCCATGACCAACCCAAGCATTTTGTCCACCCTCGATGCCTTCTTTGCTGCCTTCACTGCTACTTAGGTAAGCTCGATGATGCAGCCAGATCTTTCCTAGAGTTGTTTGAGCTGTCTCCCAACTTGTTTAATCACCCTAAGCTCTGGAGGTTGCCAGGGAGTCAAATGGGCTCCCACGAAGTGGGAGAGAGCAGTCAAGCTGATCATGTCAATGGCCTGAGCCATTCATATATTCCCGAGATTGCCCAGGGCTTCAACAGGAGTGCCAGTCATATCAGCTGCAAAATCCCCCCCCAAAGCCACCTGGAAACCCATTGCATCCATCAGCCTCCAAGGACAGACCATCCTCATAGGTCCCCACCTCTGCAGAAGGGAAAGAATGCTGAAAGCCTCAAGAGGAAGTGACTGGACCATGACAAGGGTCAATACCCCCCCCTTTCAGAGCACCCTGTTCCTGCCCAGTGGAAAAAACAAAGTTCAGAGTGTGGCCTCCCACCTGCTTTGGACTGGTGACATGTTGAGACAGTCCCATGGTTATCATGGCAGCCATGAAGTCCTGAGCCACCGCAGAGCCAGTCACCTTGGCATGGGTCCCTCAGAACCAACCGTCTGAGAGTCCTCAACATCAGCTCTGTCAGCTCAGGCAGGGAAACTGCTGAGCAGGAAGGTGGGCAGTAAACCAACAGAATCCCAATTCTGTCCCTATTGCCCAACGCCTGGAACACACACTCTAGATTCTGCCCCGCCCCGCCCCCCCGGCAACTGGACAGTGAGAGAATTTCTTTACACCACAGCAGTTCTCCCTCCCTGACCCTCAAGTCTGGCCTGATGGGGACAACTGGGTGAGACCACCCTGCTCACCCACCCAGGCATCAGTGATACAGACCAGATGGGCTTCCTTATCCACAACCGGAGAATGCTTCGAGCTGCATTCATTCATGCTGGCATTCAGCAACAGCAGCTGCAGACCAGGCAGGCTGATATGACAACCACAGTTCCTCAGGTTGGAGGAGGGGCTGGCACACGACATAGTCACCAACTGCCTGCGTTTGTGCCCCTTACCTGGCCTGCTTTACCTCCTGTACCGTACCTCTCCCTACCCTGAACCATTGTGATTGGTTCTCCCCCTCTCCCCTTTTCCCAGGTACATCCCAATAACAGTCCTGAATTTAAACACAATTTAAAATTGGTTAAAGACAAATAAAAATAATTAAAACAAAAACAGTTTAAAATACAAACTAATCAAAACAAAGTAGCTGAAAACAATTAGAAAGATAGACCAGAACACTAGACTGTGTGTCACAGTAAATCTTTCTTTCCAGCTAGAAGTAATGAGCTCTGAATATATTTTTAATTTATTAAACAAACATTGTAATTGTTATGAATTTTCATGGCATTTGGAGACATGTGCTTACGATTTTATTTTTTGCCTTGCCAGGAAACTTTGACTTTTACTCTTCCTTGCTCCCCTGTAACGTACTCCTGTTTCATATTTTCTCCTCTTGTGGCAAATAATTGCCATTTTCAAAAGTTAGAACATCAACCCAAATTAACCTGGTTTAGTGTAGAGATGTCTGTTTGGGATTGAATGTTTTCTGCAAGACAAGCGGACAAAATGCAATCCTATTCTGGAATTTTCTTTTCTTTTTTTTCAGGGTTGGAGTAGTGCCTATTCAACAGAATCTGTCATCATGCAGATCAATGCCACATTAGTCAAAGGAAAAGCCAGAGTACAATTTGGAGCAAATAAGGTAAATACACGCCAGTATTCTTTTTCTGCTGTTCATGTATTGTGGTAGAACAGCTAGTGTAAGAGCAGTCCTGGTGCCAAATGCATTGCTTTCCTTTCCTTTGGACCACATCAGCAGCAAGGCCAAGAGGGGGTTGTGTCTTCTGGGCCCAGGACTTGCGCCCCAGTCACTTTCGTGCCTCCAACGCAGCAAGAACAACATGGGAGGCTGTACTTATGAATTAAGCTCAGCCTGATTGGCACTTTTTTTCAAAGCTGGAAAAGCACTAACTAGGCTTGGGGAGGGAGGTGGGGAGCCTCAAGGACCCTGTCAGAGCCCTCCTGCCTCCTTCTCAATGCCACTGCTGCCCCAGGAGCTGCTGCTTGCTCCCTGCCGTGCCTGGGGCAACCAAAAAAGGCTATGTTAGGCCACCCTGGTATGAATGTGTGTGACCCACAGTAAATGATCAAAACAGGCACGCAGTTGGCAATATTTTCTTGGCTAGTTGACTGCAACCCCATACCTGTGAAATAATGTAATGTGTGCTGAAGAACGGTTGTTGGGCTTTGGCGGTTTTTAGATGGGGCTTATTGCAGAAGAGGCAACCTCCTGTTCAGGAAACTTAACCATTCCAAGCAACGTTTATGTCCCCCAGGATCCCACCAGTTGGGAAATCGGGGAAGAAAAACACTTTAAGCAGACTGTGGGGAGAGCCTGTCACCAGCAGCGTAAAAACTAACCAGCATGCATCCAGGCTGAGTCAGAACTACTCTGTCATGGTTGGGATATTAACTTCAACCATTCATCTCTTTCTTTCAGAACCAATATAACCTAGCAAGAGCACAGCAATCCTATAAATCTCTAGTACAGTTACATGAGAAAAATGGTATGTATGGTATGTATGCATGCTATGGTAAAACACATAGTTGTGTAAGTATAACGTCAGAGGAGAGAAGCCACTCCGCTCCCCATATGCATGTTTTTCACAGGCACCCAGAGCTGCGCATAGCCTGGTTCTGTAAACAGTGTAATAGTGTGTTGGGAAGTTGGTCATAACTTAACTCCTATTTCCCCGATACATAAACATAATCGCAACCCCCACCAAGGTTTAATCTGAAAATTAGATCAGCTAATTAATCTCAGTAGACTGGTAGGGCAGCAATTTAAGGTCACACTTTTTGCGGAGGTCTAGTGAATTAAATAAGTGGGGGAAAGAAGTTAAAATTTACCTTTCTAATAATGAATTGTAGTTTTGATTTGGTTTCATTGTAGATCCTATCAGGCCTGGTGCTAGTGGTTGACAGTTGTCCCAGGGCCCCTCACGCTGGCCCAAAGCAGCTGTGCCACCCTACCACTCTCCTTGCCAGGCTCCCGGACAGCCATTTCAGTATTGAGCAGGCCGTGGTACCACTTCTCTGTGCCCATCTGTGACAGCCAGCTGCCATTTAGCTTCTCCAAAGTGCAGTGCAAAGTGCAATGCCCAGCAGACCCACACTGGGGGGAGCTGGAGGCCCATCAGTGGCACCGTACTGAGAGCCCCCTTAAGACTGGTCCTGGTATTAGATACTGGTAATATAAAGGTAGGGGACACAGGTGGCACTGTGGTCTAAACCACTGAGCCTAGGGCTTGCCGATCAGAAGGTCGCGGTTCGAATCCCCGTGACGGGGTGAGCTCCCGTTGCTCGGTCCCTGCTCCTGCCCACCTAGCAGTTTGAAAGCACGTCAAAGTGCAAGCAGATAAATAGGTACCACTCTGGTGGGAAGGTAAACCGCGTTTCCATGCAGTGCTCTGGTTTCGCCAGAAGCGGCTTAGTCATGCTGGTCACATGACCCAGAAAAACTGTGGACAAATGCTGCCTCCCTCAGCCTATGGAGCGAGATGAGCGCCACAACCCCAGTCGTTCGCGACTGGACCTAACAGTCAGGGGTACCTTTACCTTTTAATATAAAGGTGGGTTGATAATTCTTTGCTTGCATGTTTGATCATTAGGACAGTCCGTCAAGTAAGTTGTTTCCAAATGTTGCTGGTTTTTGCACAGTATCTTCCAATTGCAGAACTGGATTCCTAAGCACCGAGTTATTTATATGTAGACTGAAACACATTAAACAACTCATGTTGTCTTATGTGGATGCTCAGAACACCTGTCTGCACTGGTGCTTCAACCAAGTGTCATGGTATATTATATAGTTATTAAGCACGTGTGCAATTACAAAATGGGTGTTACCACCACTGCTGCACATTTGTTAATGCCAAATCTTTTTTATACCTGCAGGCTGGTTCACACCTCCTAAAGAAGATGGTTAACATTGTGGACTTTTCATACACTTGGACCAATGTCAGTAAAAGATTTTCCTTCCAACACAGATTCAACTATGAATGCCCCCATAACAGCCATACTGAAGATTCCAGCTCATAGATAACTAGTGGATAATCTGTTGACTGACACATCCAGTATAAGCTACAGCTGTACAATTCTGCTCTTCTGTCAAGTATCTCCAACTGAACAGTTTTGAAACTCTATTGTCCCCATGAATTAAGCATACCAATCCCCACTCCATTTTAGAGTGTGAATCCTTCAAACTGGGCTCGTGGGGTTTACTAAAATACCAGTCATTAAGATCTCCCCCCCTTTTGTATGCACTTATTTGTTTTTCCAAACTGCAGACAACTGCAATATATTTTATTTAAAGCCAACCAAGTTGAATAAAGTTAGTTTAATAATATGTTACAACATTTTTAGGTCTCATTAAATCAGACTCCTTCCTCCTCCCCTTGGTCTAAAACTGAGAGCATTCATAGTATTGCCAAATTTGATGATGATAGGAGAACGGTAATGTTAAATCATTAGAACTTTCCTTCTTCTTTCATGGCTGTATTGAGGATATGAACTGTTTCTGGGCAGAGATGCCCTTGAGGTGTCTTCTGCTGCAGCAGAGCCAGGCTGTGCCAAGAGAACTTTGTAACTAGTCATATCCACTGGGGCATCGGTTTTTTGCTGGGCTACTTTGCTACTTGTTGGCTCTTGTTGGCTCCTTTGAAAGGAGGAGCCATAGATATAAAGCTTGAAGTTATTTAAAATACTAGAAACCTTCTTAGGCATTCGATTCTATTAACGGGTTGTTGCAATCATTTGTAGAGTAATGAACTTTAAAAAGCAATTGGCAGAAATCAAGAAGACACTCCTTTGAAAATGTTTTTTTAAACAAAAGCTACAGTAACAAGTCCCAGGGATCACTTGATTCAGAATTTTTTTAAGAAGGTTGCTATAGTTGTGACCATGGTTTCGTTGAAAAACTAATGGGGAACTGCTCTTCCATTTAGGAAATGAATCTGGATCTGTAACTGCTGTGGGTCGGGAACTGCTATAACATTGCCTTACCTTTTTTAAAAAAATCAGGTGTGATTTTTATTTTTTGGTAGCTGAAATTGACTAGACCTTTTTGTTCACAGGAAATAAGGGTATAAGCACTTTTTTGGAGGGAGGGGGGGTCTCCAGAAATGTCTCTGGCCCTCAGCCCTCCTTGACCTTGGAGAAAAAAATCCTAAATTTGTGCTTTTTTGTGCCCAGGCATTTGGTCACATATGCTGTTTTTGTTTGGATTTTTTTTAGCTTGGAGGATTGGATTAGAAGGATTTGGCCTGGTCAAAGACTGTTTCATGCAGTCTTTTAGGGAGTGGATGACTTCCAGCTTCCCTGCTTGTTTGATTGTACATATTATTCCAGTGAAATCCTGTTAGCAGCCATAAGGCAGAGGCCGAATTCTGTAAGCATTTCTGCAGCTCCTTTTCAAACCTGAGGCTAAAACTTTGAATACATTATTGAATTCTTTAGTATTCTAATGGACAAGCAGAATGACAGGTGCACCCTTGGCTTGCTTTTTATTGTTTCTGAGTTTCATTTTTCATTGCAGAATTATTTAGCAGTGTACGGTAATCTGTAAACTTGCATCAAGTTTATGAATAAAGAACCATTTTAAGAATTCTTTTTGTCACTTTATTTCTGGGAGGAGTCTGCTTTCAGTGACTGAGTGTGGTATCTTGCAGCTGATGTTTTGTAAACATGAGAAATGGCACACAGTACTAAAAAGGGGATCTACTATCACCTTAAACTAATACAATAGTTTAAAAAGCATAATACCAATCTTTAGTAGTGGTGTTTAAGCCCATCGTGTGGTATTCAACCCATGAATAGACCCACTGAAGTAAATAGATATGGCTAACATAGGCTCATTAGTTTCAATGGGCCTGCATAAAAGCTGCATGTTCACATTTGCAAATGAAGAAGCTAAGTTATTGTCTTTTTTGTCACTGAATTAGAAACTAGAAAAAACCAAAATCATGAATCACAACTTGGCGAAAGTGAGAGAGCACTGTGATAATTTTAAATGACCTACTTCTCACTCAAAACTTCTCATGAAGAGTTGGTTTTGTCTTTCAGTCTCACACATAACATTCTGTGATACAGATTCATATAGACATGACATTAGTGACTGAAGTAATTTTGAAGCTTTGTTGGCTGCTTTAAAGAAAATATTTGAAGTTGTTTGTCTGCAGTCTTGAGACAATGAATGCAAAAGTAGAAACCAGAGAGCCATGCAGGGTTTGGGGGGGGGGGGTCTTCAGTTTACTCAGGGTGGAGTCCCCTCAGTGCCCCACAAAACTTTCGGCAGGGGGAAAGTTCCCTCCGGCCTCCAAGGGGAGGGAAATCCTTGGCAGCAGGAAACAGTGTACAGATTTATTATATGGGGCATTTTAGTTTAAAGAAAAGTTAAGTAAAGGGACATCATAGAGGTGTGTGAAATTATGTATGGCATGGAGAAAGTGTATGGAGTATCTTGTGATACTGAACCTGGGGCCCCAATGCAGCATTAGTATCTGAGGATTCAGGACAAACACACAGTGTTTGTGCTATGCAATTTGCTATGCAAAGTGCTATGCAATTTGTCCCTTCAAGAGGTATTGATTCCCACCAGCTTTGATACATACACACACACACACCCCTCCACTGTCAATGACAGTATGCCTGGTTTCTGGGATTCATGGGGAGGTGAGTAGTGAGCCAGAATACTGGGCCAGTAGAGAGCAAAATGTTGGCCTTTTCTAGGTATTCTGAAGACTGCATTCTTGTCCCTTCTTAGTCTTCTCCAAGCAAAATATATCCAGTTCCTTCAGATATCACTTTTAGGAATTTTCTAGTCAACACACAGCTGCGACTACATCCCAGGGTGGTTCTCATGATAAAATTGGGAGGGGGGACCTTGACCTTCTTGGAAGAAAAGTGGGATACAAGTGTAATGCATGAAGTCTCACTTGTGCACAATTTCCTCTACTTTGATTGAAATTGAAATACTTTATTGTCACTTGTACAACTTGTATACAGTGAGATTACACGGGCACAGGCAAAGCATGAGGATAAAAAGTGCCTCTCAATAAATTCCCAGCAACTGCTGTTCAGGAGCTTTCTTCCAGTGATCCCTGTTATACCATGAAGCCATCATGACTTGTAGTTGGTGGTGGTTGTATCCTCCACAAATTGTATAATCCCCTTTTAAAGCCATCTAATTTTGCACCCATAATGACATTTTGCAATTACAGTGGTACCTCTGGTTACGAACTTAATTTGTTCCGGAGGTCTGTTCTTAACCTGAAACTGTTCTTAACCTGAAGCACCACTTTAGCTAATGGGGCTTCCCGCTGCCACCGATGTGCGATTTCTGTTCTCATCCTGGGGCAAAGTTCTCAACCCGAGGTACTACTTCCAGGTTAGCGGAGTTTGTAACCAGAAGTGTTTGTAACCTGAGGTACCACTGTACAAACTTCATAGCTCAACTATGTGCTGTGTGAAGGACTTCTGTTTGCCTTATCCAAAATCTCTTGCCTGCTACCTGAATGAGCCTGGATTCCAGTGTTCTGTGAGAGGGGATTTTTTCTGAACTAAAATACACCCTCCATACTTTGTAACCTTTTCTTATAACTTTACCTTCATGGTCTTGGTACTCCTTTCCTAGGTCTACCATTTAGAGATCTACAACAAGAACTGTGCTGTTTTCTAAGTGGGGCTAAAAATACTAGTTTCAAAGAATATGGGCAGCTGTATTAGTCTGCTACAGCAAAACAGACAGAATTTTGGACACCTTAGAAGCCTGGCATGTTTTATAAATCTCCATGCGGAGGTTTTCATGCATCTCATGAAATGATCTCTAGGAAAAGTTAGGCCATACATAAGAAAATTGGTTAGTCTTTGAAGTGACGGCAAGAGGCCAGGAGAGCTCCCTGGCGGCTCCCTGGCGAGAGTGTGTGGCAGCTATGAATAGTTTCATGCTGGGATCACAACCCGGAGTTTGAGAAAGACATCGTGATACTGGAATCGGAGGGCTTGAGTTTGCATGGCGCCATCCTGCCCCTCCCTGCTTCTTTCCCCCCCAGTTGGGTCCTGCTTCCTTCTGAAGAGGGAAATGGTCCTCCCTTCTCTCGGGTCCAGAGGGAGGCTGCTTTCCTCCGCCTCACTCCTTTCCTGCCTCCTGTCCCCCTTTCCTCCCGCGAAGCAGGCGCGGCCAAAGGGGCTCTTGCTCGGCCTTTCCCTGGCAGGGAAGTCTCTCCGGCGCCAAGGGCGGAGCAAGAGCGCCGAGGAGCCCCTGGGCCGCCGGAAGCGGCGCTCCCCGTTCCCTTCGGCTCCGTCTCTATGGGCCGAGGCTGTCGCAGTTCTGATGACGCGCGCCCAGGTCGCTTCCGGCTCCCGCTCCGCTTCCGCTGGTTGCTCGGCTACCGGCGCGGCCTGGCGTTGCTATGGAGCCCGATCCGAAAGGGGGCTACGTGCTGAGCAACCTCGCCGAGGTGGTGGAGAGGATCCTGGGCTTCCTGCCGACGAAGGCGCTGCTGCGCGCGGCCTGGTGAGGGAGGGGCTCCGAGGGGCCGGCGGCGGGGATGCAGGGGTGGACTAGATGACCCTGGGCCCCTCCCCTGCGGGACCCGCCCTCCGGCCCAGCGCCCTCTTCTCGCAGGTGCCCCCGGGGAAGCCCTCGCCCCCCTCCAGGGGCTCCCGGAAGCAGCCCCGCCACTGATAGCCTCCCCACCCATGAATTCATCTAATCCTCTGAGCTCCCCGGGGTTTGCTTTGCTGGAGTGCAGGAGTCTAACCTGGGGAAGCGGGTGGGAAAGCCTCCCCTGGGAGCTGTTCTCTTGGATTGGAAATATACGATTTGTCTCCAACTAAGTTTCATTTGTGGGGACGCGGGTGGCGCTGTGGGTAAAATCTCAGCGCCTAGGGCTTTCCGATCGCATGGTCGGCGGTTCGAATCCCCGCGGCGGGGAGCGCTCCCGTCGTTTGGTCCCAGCGCCTGCCAACCTAGCAGTTCGAAAACACTCCCGGGTGCAAGTAGATAAATAGGTTACCACTTTATAGCGGGAAGGTAAACGGCATTCCGTGTGGTGCGCTGGCTCGCCAGATGCAGCTTGTCACGCTGGCCACGTGACCCGGAAGTGTCTCCGGACAGCGCTGGCTCCCGGCCTCTTGAGCGAGATGAGCGCGCAACCCTAGAGTCTGGCAAGACTGGTCCGTAAGGGCAGGGGTACCTTTACCTTACATTTGTAGCAGATTCTTGGATCAAAATTTGAAATGAAAGTCCATGGGCCTACTCCGAGTATGACCAGCATTGGATACAGCTCTCTTTTTATTTTATGTAATTGTTGTGTTTGCCATCTAGAGAACTTCTGTTGCAGGAAAGTAAGATAAATTAATTTATTCGTTTTCTAGCTGTGCTAGTCTGCAGTGGCGAAATTATAATTGTTCTTCTTTCCTTTTATTGCCAATTTTAAAAGACATTATATTATATCATACCATATTATAGTGAAAGCAGAACTTGTTGTGGCACTGCAAGGCATTTTACAGTCTGGCCATCAAAGGAGGTGAAAGAGCAGATGGTAGCTAGCTGTGTTTGCAAAGCATTTTGAGCATAAAATCACTTGCATCTGCTGAGACCTTGACTCCACAATTACAACAGATGACTCTCAAGAGGTCTCCAGAGTACTGTCTAGTCCTGTTATCCTGGATTAGTTTCGGTTACTAAGGCTCAAGGATGTGGACAAAGTGCTTGGATCGGTCAGGGCATTGTGGACTCTTGGCTGATAAAAACTAGCAGGGAGGATGCAGCTGGCTGGACCAGGGAAGTGGTTTGTGCCTCCTTGCAAGAAGGGTTGGTTCCCGCATACTTGGGGGAGGCAGTGCTGAAACCACTCCTCAAGAAACCGTCTCTTGACTCAGAAAATATAAGTCACTATCGGCCAGTTGGTGATCTCTCCTTGAGCAGGTGGTTGTGGACCTGATCCAGCCAATCTTGGAGGAAATTGATTTTCTAGATCTGTTTCAATCGGGGTTTAGGCCCAGTTTTGGCACAGAAATTGCTTTGGTTATCCTGAATGATGACCTCTGTCAGGAGAGGGGAAATGTATCCTTAACCTCTCCTTGGCCTCTCAGAGGCTTTCCGTACCATCAACCATGGTATCCTTCTGGCGCAGCTGTCCAAGTTAGGGGTGAGTGGCTCTGATTTGCTGTCGTTCTGGTCATACTTGGATGGTCATTTCCCCAGGGTTTGATTTTATCCCCCATGCTGTTCAACATCTGCATGAAATGGCTGAGCAGAGTCATCCGGAGTTTGGAATACGTTGTCTGCAATCTGCTGATGACACACAGCTCTGCTTCTCCTTTACACCTGGAGGTGTGGCAGTGGTTGTCCTGGACAATTTTTTAAAATAATAATAATATTTATTAAGTTTTCCATTTTAACAATCCAATAAAAACCACATTAATAACATTCCAAATTATAAAATAATCAAACGATCCAAATTTTATGCCAAATTATAAGTCTTTGGTTGGCTTCCTATGCTCTGAGGTTCGGGGGGTGATGATGATCTCACATTTATGCTTCTCTTAATTAGTCCAGGTAGTTCCAATAAAACAATCAGATGTTAATCCTTCATTTATTTTTAACAGCCTCTGAGTTCGTCTGGCAAGCGAGTTAAGCCAATATCGTATGTTTCTCTGTGGGTGTTTGTTTGTTTTTTATTTCTCTCTTTATATTCTTTGTACTCCAACAGTCTGTCCATGGTATTTCACTTTTGCTTTCTCGCTCTTGTGATTTTCCACTGCGACACATCCCAAGATGAAGGAAATCTGGCTTTCTGCCAATTGTACCAGGCATATATCCAAACTTCTTTGTTTTATCTCATTCCAAGACAAATAAGTCTGCACTTTAGCTAGAAACCATAATTTCCATCTTCTATTCTTAACAATCTGTTGAAGGTAATTGCAAATTCATAAATCATTTCCACACAGTTAATAATTGGACCAAAATTATAACTATAATAAAATACTCTCCAATCCCGTTTGTGTACATAAGCAATCCGGCAGTCAGTCCTTCCAGGAAGATTTGCCAAGTAAGATAGCAAATACGAAGTATATCAAAAAGAAATAATGGAGGCTCACCCCCCCTTCCGTTCTGACATACCAATCCCGTAGTGATGCTAATCCTTCCACTCAAATCCTTTGGCACCCCAGTGGCTGAATCAGTTAGCAGTGTAATTTGCCTCCGCTCGCTCAGAGCATGCCTGTTAATTAAGTCCAAATTCCATCTTTAAAAACAGGTGTTTGTTGCTCAAGGCGGCGGCTTTGGAGAGTTGCCAAAAATACGCATGGTGCTTTCCACCCAGTGTCCCCTGCCCCCTCATTCCTTCCAGATTGGGAGCAAGTGTTAATTGGGGGTAATCTGCAGGCGAGGCTGCCCTCCCCAGCCCTGGCGGGGTTTGGAAGGATGATTACTCTCATCTCATCCTCAAAATCTTCTGTGTGAGATGGCTCCGATGTAATGGGCAGCCGTTCATCATAGAGGCCAAGCAGGAAGTGGTTGTCCTGGACTATTGTCTGGGGCGTATGAGAGCCGACAAACTGAAGCTCAATCCAGATAAGACTGAGGCACTATTAGTTCCCTAGACTGGAAGGGTGAGCACTTCCCTGCATGTGTTGGCGATATACTTCCTCTGAAGGATGTGGGGAAACTTCTGAATCCATTGTTGTTGCTTGAGACTCAGGTAGCCTCGGTAGCTTTGGCTGATGGCCCAGCTGCACTCCTATCTGCACAGGGATAGCCTATTGCAGGCATGGCCAAACTTGGCCCTCCAGCTGTTTTGGGACTACAACTCTCATCATCCGTAGCTAACAGGACCGGTGGTCAGGGATGATGGGAATTGTCGTCCCAAAACAGCTAGAGGACCAAGTTTGGCCATGCCTGACCTATTGTCTGTTGTCTATGCTCTAGTAGCCTGTAGGTTAGTTTACTGAACCTTTGGGGCTGCCTCTGAAGATGATGCAGAATGCAGTGGCCAGGCTGCTCACTGGGGCAAGATGGGTGGAGCATATTACACCAATCCTGGCTTGACTGCAGTGGCTGCCAATTAGTCTCCAGGCCCAATCAAAGTGCTGGTTTTGATCTACAGTATAAAGCCTTAAATGGCTCAGGACTGCAATACCTCGGGGACTGCCTCTCCCCTTATGAACCAACCCGGATCCTGCAATCATCATCTGAGACCCTCCTTCGTGTGCCTCCACAAGAGGTCCGGAGGTTGGCAGCATGAAAACGGGCCTTTTCTGTGGTGCCTCCCCATTTGTGCAATTCTCTCCCCAGGGAGGCTCACCTGACACCTTCGTTCCATATCTTTAGGCACCAGGCAAAAACATTCCTCTACATGCAGGCCTTTGGCTAAACAATCTATGGCCTTTAAAACTGGGTGGGTGGTTATTTCATTGTTGTGATATGTATATTTGTGTGAACTTCCTGTGATCCTCAGACAAAGGGTCGTATAGAACTTTAATAATAATATAAGTTTATTTGCAATGTAAGTTACTGTCTGCTTTCACTTCGGGAAAGGGAAACAATTGGCTGAGCTTGACACAACTTAGGTATGTTACCATTACTTGTCCCATGCTTTTATGCTTCACTCATCAGGGTAAGCGTTTGATGGGGAATGAAATTAAAAATGGAGTTGTTTCTGTCTCATATATCTCTTGAGTTCTTGGAAGATGCTCTGTATAGCACCTGGTCCCTCATGGGGAAGAGAGGTGGACAAAGGTTGCCCTGTCCTGGAAACTTTGCTCGCCAATGCCTGTCCCTATTCAGTGCAGGTGGCGGGGAGTGGAATCGCAAGACTCCCAGCAGCAACTCCTCTGAATGCTGCCTTTCAAATGGAGCCGCTGGCTGACATAAGAGATGCTTTGGCCCTTCTCTTGTTTTCTAGGCAGTGACAGGTGAAGCTTGATCAAATTCCAAGACAGATGCTGAACTTCTCTCTTAGAAATGCAGGTGTGACTAGGAGGAAAAGGAATGTCAGATTGCCAGTGGAGTTGGTAACTGGGGGTACGTAATATTTTAGCAGTTTTCCATGTGAACTGCATGAAGCCATAGACTCCTGTAAAGGAACCTGTTAAAAAAATTCTGAGATTGAGACAGCTGGGCTTTCAAAGTGGTTCATGTTTAGAAGATGCAAGAAGTGTTGGCTACCACTGAAGGTGCATGATAGACATTTCCAGTTAAGGAGTCAGCTGCTCTTGCAGGGCGTGTACAGAGCTGGTAGTTGCTGAAACAGTGAGCTGCAGTGGGGAAGCTCAACCACCAACATAAGGAGTCTTTATTAGCTCCCTCCGCCCCCACCTGCCTTCTGGGGGGAAATGCTGCCCTCACTTACTGGGCTATTGCAAGGGGGACATATTCCTTGAATCCTCCAAATCGCTATCTTCCTGCCTGTAGTGATGCTGACTCTGGGGTTTTTTTTAGTGTGTGTCGGTTATGGAGAGAGTGTTCCCGCAGAATCCTGAGAACCCAGCAGAGTGTTGTCTGGGTCTCCACAGTGGAACCCGGGCCATCAAGCAGTCATGCTCTGGTTCAGGTGTTAGCAGAGGAGCTTGAGGTAAGTGAATGGAACATCTTTGAACAGTTATATACTTGGATCTTTATATATATACTATATATCTTGGATCCTTGGTTGAGATTCCTGCATTTGCAGGGGGTTGGACTAGATGACCCTTGAGGTCCCTTCCAAATCTACGATTTTATGATTCACAATTGGTAATTTCACAAGTACTGTTCCTCTGCTCCTCTTGGTGTACAACCTCCTAAAATCCAATTGGTGCTTCCCTGCTGATTCTGTAGCATTGCTATGTATTTTGCTTTAGGTGTGACAGTGCTTATCATACTTGTAACCTATTGCAACTTGCTACTTGGTTGATTGTCAGATTTGGAGAAGCTGAGTTCTTAAATGCTTGTCCTGTCCTATAGTATCAGCTGGCCTTTAGGTTTAAGGAGGTGTTTGATACTGACATGGGGTTCTCAGCTCAAATTCTGTGCACATATACCTTTGAGTAAGCCAGTTGAACACACTGGAACTTGCTTCTGAGCAACCATGCATTTATCTGTATGTGATATAGTGTTTTCCTGAATGTATCTATGTAAGTCCAGCTAAGCTCAGTGGGAGTTGCAATAGGCAAGTGTCCTTAGGATTACAGTACTAAACTATAAGGGTTTACAGTGGAACCTTGGTTCTTGAATGCCTTGGTACTAGAACATTTCGGCTCTAGATTGCCAAAAACCTGGAAGTAAGTGTTCTGGTTTTTGAACATTTTTTGGAAGCCGACCGTCTGGCTGTTGGCTTATTTCCGGGGAGCTGCGCCACTCGGAAGCGGAGCCTTGGTTTCCGAATGTTTTGGAAGTCGAATGGACTTCTGGAACAAATTACGTACGAGAACCAAGGTACCACTGTATAGTCTTTTATGTATGCAATATTTTAATAGAAAAAAATATGTTGACCTAGATTACCATATAGAGTGGTAGAACATAAAACATAGAGAATTTAAAACTGCTTCGTATGCAGACTGTATCCAGAACTGCTTCTTGACATTAGATAGTCACTCTAACAATAATATTTTAGATATGTGTTGAAAACTTTGGCCCTGAAGAATCATATTTTGTAAAGGATGTGTGTGAATGATGGTGTAAATACATATAGGAACAGACACACTTTCAGACTCTTCTGGGCCAGCCCAGTACATTTTGCTGCCTGCGGCAGAGCAGGTAATGGTGCAGTGCCCCACCCCCCTCATTTTCAACACATGCAGTACTCAAAGTATGTCACGTTATTTGGCACCTGAGGCATAAAATCTCTCAGGCACTTCTCTTTCCCCTCTCCTTTCAGCAGTAAAAAAGCACCATAATAAATTAAATACTAACTATTTGGCAGTACTCCAAATCAGCTGCTTGAGGTAGCCAAGTCACTTCACCTCATGATAGGGCTGGCCCTGGAGCTCTCAAAAAGTAAAATGATTCTTTATGCTCAAAACCAAGCATGTTTTGTATTGGGATGTCTATAACTTTAAAAAGAGACAAGATATATGTTAGGGGGTTTAAATAGTCCCCCCCCCCCATTTCCTGCTCTGCTTGTTCTTCCTTTGAAAGAGAAGTTCCTGTTCATTCACCTCTCCAGGTTCTGTTTTCTTATACTCAGCTTTTACTTTACAGAAGGCTCAGGTGCTGCCCCAGACAGTCTTGTACATAGCAGATGCAGAGACTTTCAGTGAACACGAAGAGTGTCCAAGCCACAGGCAGAAGAAAGGTGAGCAGCTATGTTGGGTTTCCTTCTGCCTTGAAGAAGCTTTGCTCCGCATCCTTTCTGATTTTATACATTTATACATGGAAGCACTTGTGTGAGGGATCTGGTTTTATCCAGTGGATGAAGTACTGTGTTTAAATAGCATTGAATAGCCTTGGCAGCCAGCCAGAAGGTTTAGTCTCCACCAATGCTGTGGGAAGAGGTAAGGTCTGAGCTCCAAGACCCAGGATCATTGTAGCAACAAGTCCTGGCCCTGATCAGTGGAGATGGGGGACAGCTTGACACTGATAGAGATCAAGCTGCGGAGAGGCTTGAAAAACAAGACACATTGGTGCTTTTCAAGCCTCTTGCTGGCCCAGCAGAAAATGAGGCTCCTTGTCTCTTTTCCTGGCTCAGGAGCAGAGCAGAGAAGCCTCCAAGGTCACAGGAAGGCTTTGAAAGTAGCAAGTTATTTCCCTGCTTTCTTCAGACATTTGTAGAGACATGGTTATACTGGATGGCATGATACCTCCCTGTTTTAGCCACTTATAATTCTGGCCCTATCAGAAGCCTGAACCAACGCCTTAATGTTCACACTCCTAGAAAAAATGTGGACAGATTGCCAAGTGGTTAAACATACCTGGGGAGTACCCATGTATGCTAAAGCAGCTAATTAAAAATATCATGGAGACCTGGCAGTTTTTTCCAGCTGTACTGCTGATTCAATGTGAACTTGTGCAAATTGTTTTTTCTTGTAGCACGAAGAAGAAATAGCAAAGAAACAGCCACTGCCTTAGAAAAACTATTGCCCAGACGATGCCAAGTCCTTGGTCTAGTGACACCTGGAGTTGTAGGTAAGAAACAGCAGTAATGCATTCAGCTGTCTGCACCTTGCCCAATGTTAGCACACTTGCAAACCACTCCTTCCACTGGCCCAAAATACAATGGTGTTCTGTAAAAGTAAATGAGGGAGGGGCAAATTCCGACCCTTCACAAAGTAAGGAACAGTTCACACTAGTTGATGGGCCCCATGAGTGCATGCCCCCCCCAGCTGCATTTATACCAAGCCAGACCATTGGTCCACAGGTTGCCACAGACGGCAACCATTTTGCCCACATTCAGGTGACGTGTGACCACCGATCTGCAGGTCTTTTTTGACCTGGAAGAGGGTGGAATGGAGTAAGGCGGGCTTATGTGTGCTCTGCTGCCGTGCGTGGGGGCCAGGTACACAACCCCTGCACAAATTGGGGGTTTCCCTAAACTTTACCAAACACAGAACCTCCATCCCTACCCTCCCTCCAGTTATGCTAATGAGCCAAGCCAGCTCAACAGAGCGAGCTGGATGGGCATTAGCAGGGGACAAAGGGCATTGATGGAAACCATCAGAGGACAAGACTGCCAGGCAAGGTGGAGTGGAGCTCCTTCTTTGTGGGGCACTAGTGGGCAAAGGCAAAGGCCAGGTTTAGGATTTCAAGTCTGAATGATGTAGACTAGGGGGAGGTCCTTGGAGTCGGTTGGTACCAAGAAGGAGATGTCTACATTGACTGGCCTTCTCTCCAGTTTCAGGCATGAATGTTTCGCAGCCTGGCTGAGATATGTCAGGGAACAAGCCTCTTGATACTCAAAGCATCTGCTCTTGCCCAGAGGTGTGACACCCGCCCCTTCCCTTCTGCTCATAGGTTTGCCTGGGAAATGAACCTAGGACCTCTCATGCCCCAAATCATTCCTAGCTGTCTGAAATCCTCTTTAACCAGAGAGTAAGCCTGCCTGGGACCTTCTGCCTACTAGGAATGTGCTCTTAACAACTGCACTGTGAGCCTCTTGCCTGTGGATTTTAAAGTCACATGTGTGGGTTTTTTTAAAACTTCCTGCAGGATGTGTCAGAGATTAGTAAGAGCCTTCTTGGTTTAGCTGACAGTGCTTTGGGGTCATATTGCTTTCAAAAAGGAGACCATTTTTTAAAAAAAATCTTGTGGAACTACATGACTAGGGGATGGGGAAGCAGCAGCAAACAGATGTCAAATTTCCCCTGCTTTTGAACTCTCCTCCTTAGTTACTCCAATGGGGTCTCGCAGTAATCGGCCTCTGGAAGTCGAAGATGGTGAAGCTGGCTTTGCAATATTGTTCCCCAAGATTGATGGGGTGAAGATTCAAACCTTCCACTTTTGTAAAGACTTGAAGACCAGGGTCTTTGATGAAAGCCAATTTGCTGAAGCAGGTACCTAATGACTTAAACACTGTAGTAGTAAAATATTAAAGCTTAGCAGCCAAATTTGCAATTTAAGCTATTGACTGAGTATGGATTCAGGAGAGAACTATGAGGGTGATAAATACTTTTAAGTGTGCATTGAAAGAGAATATTAGATATACACCTAAGTGCTTACAGTGTGAATGCAACAAAAAGTGTTTGGATGTGTGTGTGCCATGCAAGTATCTTTGGAGAGCTAGAATTGGGGCCATTGTATGCATTATGCAGCCACAGAGACAAGCACCATGAGCAAAAGGTGAATGAACTGACGTTATATTAGACAAAGGAAAGGAAGATTGTGACAACAATGCAGACACATCATTTTCAAATATTTAAAAGCCTCTTTGAAATGAGTGAAGGGGCAGGTACTTTCTGTACTGCCAACTGATAGAAGAGGCGGCATAATAGTTTTATGCTTAAGGGAGGGGGATTCTGGCAAAACACCAGGGAGAACTCTTTTTAAATGTGAAGGTCAGCAGCCAAATAAACCGCCTTCCTCCTTCAGTGTTTCTAAAGGAAACAGGCCCTTGTCAAGGGTGTTTTAGATATAAAGTATCCAGGACTGGGGAAATAGCCTTGGATTGAATTATGCAGTGGATGCTTTCTCGGCAGTCTCATTCTAGGTTATTTTGGTGACCTTCCCTGTGTCCTGTGCAAGCCTTAGAAGTGTCTGATTACCCTTATATAAATGTTTTGTAACCAGTTCTCGAGAAGAAGCAAATTTGCATTGTTTCCCAAGCCTCTTTTCCCCATGGTATTTTTCTCATGGGAGTTTTTGAAATATTCTGTGTTGTCCTGATTATCCTGGAAAAGGATATTCTTTAAACCCTCAGGAATAATAGCATGGAGATGTTTTGTTAAAAATGTTCTCCACAGTCTTCATCTTCCCCACCAGCCACAGTAAAAAAAAAAGGGGGGGGGGAGAAGAAGAATCTTTCCTCCAGTGGACATGCAGTTTAACCTAAAGCATCTAATAGATTTGTTGTCCAGGTTGGAGCATCTCCCTTGTGAAGAGTAACAAGTCCAACTTGTTTTTATAGGCCTTTTTAACTTTGGGGAACGTAACTTAGATATGCTGGGATTGTTGTTTACCTGACCTCAAAGGAAGTTGGTTACTTCCTGCACTATGGAGTTGGTGCATTCTGACACGTAAAATGCTAGTAGCTACTGGTTAAAATCACCATGTGCCGAGCAAAACAAAACACAACATACAATTAGGGGCTGCACGAAACCTTCAGGATTATATGCTGAAGAGGAGGTCATAAACAGCTAGAGGGCCTTAATGATAACAACAAATCTTTATAGAGCCTCTGCCTTTATGATATGCATTCTGCTCTTTGAGCCTTTGGGGAGAAGTAGCCCAGAAAACAAAACTGATGCAGTTCATCCAGTCCAGATGCAAGGCTGTCTTGCCTGTTCTTGTTCCTGCCAAAAGACAACATTACAGAGGTTAATCCTTACCCCCTTCTCTTTCTGTAACCAGGCCTGAAGAATAATCCCGATCTCAGAGTGGTTCTTCTCTTTGGGTACAACACATGGAAGTCAGGAGGAACCCGATTTCTACACCAAATAGTCAATCGCTTGAATGAAAAAAGCATCATCTTGGCTGGCGGACATGTGGAGAGCTTTACATCTCTAACTTCTGAGAAGTGGGTATCTTTGGAAGAGTGGGGATCTCTCTGCCCTCAGGTGTCCACTAGAACCCTGGATTGCCTAATGATCTCTTGTGTACCAGACAGTTAATTTAGTTTCCACCCATTTCTGAAAATCTCGGCTTCTGTTTATTTAAAAACAAGTTTCTGACTCTCAAGGTCTGCTGAAATCTCTTGAGGCTAGAGGTGGTGATGATTGCTTAATAAAAGCCATGATGAATCAGAACAAAGGTCCAACATCCTGTGTATCGCATAGTGGTCAGTCAGATGATATGAGAGACCTTCTGGCAGACATGAAAGTAGTATCTCTCTTCTGTTATCTCCTCAGCAACTAGCATTCAGTGGCATATAGCCACCAAACCTAGAAGTTCCA
Source organism: Podarcis gaigeae (assembly GCF_964106915.1). Classification (NCBI taxonomy): domain Eukaryota; kingdom Metazoa; phylum Chordata; class Lepidosauria; order Squamata; family Lacertidae; genus Podarcis; species Podarcis gaigeae. The sequence goes on along the minus strand of NC_139685.1, from coordinate 2,261,989 downwards.
TGATCTCATGTGCTTTGTTTGATCTGTTCTCATTCTCCTGTCAATTTCATTGGGTTAGAAGAGGGAATAAAACTGCTATCTAATTTTTCCATAACATGCCCTCCCTTAGAACTTTGTGATCTCCCTAACAGCCACATCTGTCTCAAATAATAATTGGTTTGGTATGTAACAGGGCACAATGGATTCATTGTTTTTCATTGTCTTGGAAAATAGATTATCTGGGTATTGGATCATGGTTATTGGAGTCATAGAATCATAGAGTTGGAAGAGACCACAAGGGCCATCGAGTCCAACCCCCTGCAAAGCAGGAAACACCATCAGAGCACTCCTGACATAAAGACCTCCAAAGAAGGAGACTCCACCACACTCCTTGACAGCAAATTCCACTGTCCAACAGCTCTTACTGTCAGGAAGTTCTTCCTAATGTTTAGGTGGAATCTTCTTTCTTGTAGTTTGGAACCATTGCTCCGTGTCCGCTTCTCTGGAGCAGCAGAAAACAACCTTTCTCCCTCCTCTATGTGACATCCTTTTATATATTTGAACATGGCTATCATATCACCCCTTAACCTAAAAGGTAGGTGAGTCGGATCACTACCTTTTGAAGGCATAGAAAACATCACTGGTTCTAACGTTTCAAGGAACTCCTTAGATTCCTGAATCCTCTGTTGAATGAATAGCTGTACTTAACATAGAACTGAAGCAGCTGAGCCTGGAAGAAACGTGGCTAGATTACAGATTTCTCTTTATTTTTGCTAAAACACTGATTGCGGCATTTATTTATAAAAGCTATGTCATGGCCGTTGCAAATGAAACCTTTTTTTTGAGGTTGGTAACTGTATATCTGCTTTGATATTTGAAGCTTGGAAGGCACAGCTCCAAACACAGCAGATCGTTTTAGCTGCTAGCCCATGCATGATTGGGCTTGGGAGTGTGCGGGAGATCAGCTGTGCGTTGGATTCGTTCTTTTCTGTTTGGTGAAAATTATTCAGGAGAGGGTGCTAAACAACATGTGGTTGTTTGACTGCTAATCAGAAGTGCATCCTGGACCTAGCTTTCCTGATTGGTTACTAATCAGTCCAGCCTTCCCTGAAGAATGTTGCTGAGCTGAACAGGGGCCACCAGTGCAGGTGCTGTGAGCTTCCTAGATGACTTGCTGTGTTTTTTTGGCCTGCATTTGAAATCTTGGCAATCTTAATTTGTGCATGGCATATCAAGCCATGTACATCCTTTCCCAGTGAATCCATGGCAAATGCATGGGGTTCCGAAAGTCCAATAGTGTAGGGATGAATATAAACAGTGATGTGCTACTTCTGTACACAGATGTAGCAGCTTACATTCCAGTGGTGTTCTAGCAGTTGTCAGAATGAAGTGTCCCTCTCAAATCAGTCTGTATTATTATATGGTGTTTACTCAGTGTACAGTACAACTGGAACAGGCATGATGTCAGGTGAATTATGGTCAAATCACATATTCGTAGCAAATTAACCAAAGGGAGGCAGAACTTTCACCACTTACCTCTCTCTTACAGTCCATTTGAAGTCTAGTCTGAGGATACAGTACTTTTTAATTCAAGAAATAAGCACCACTCATTGATCTGGGGGAATCTTGCAGCATAGCTGATGCCTTAATGTTAACTTGCAGTTGGTATAATGAAGTAATTTACTCGTATTATTTATTTGGGTTGGCAGCCAGTAGGTTCGCAGTATTCCTGGCATGCCTCCCACCCAAAATGACATTCTATAAATCAGCACAGAACAAAATCTTCAATAGTGTACAGCAGGTGTGGTGGTGGTGATGATGATGATGATGATGATGATGATGATAATGATAATGATCATGATGATAATCTGGCTAGGTTTCCCCAGCCACTCTGAGCGGCTCCCAACAGAATATTAAAAACATAAAATGTCAAACATTAAAAACTTCCTTAAACAGGGCTGCCTTCAGATATCTTCTGAAAGTCAGATACTGTAGTTGTTTATTTCCTTGACATCTGATGGGAGGGTGTTCCACAGGGCAGGCACCACTACCAAGAAGGCCCTCTGCCTGGTTCCCTGTAACCTCACTTCTTGCAGGGAGGGAACTACCAGAAGGCCCTCGGAGCTGGACCTCAGTGTCCGGGCAGAACAATGGGAATGGAGACGTTTCTTCTGGTATACTGGGCCGAAGTTCTGAACCTCTTCAGAACTTTATAAGTTTATACAGCGTGGGCTAGATAACCATTGTGCTGCTTTTCTAAAGCATTTTGCAAGTTCTTTAGTTTGGTAAGGGGAATTTTCATCTTTTGGACAGCAGCCATTGGTTGAACTGCACTCTGTCCATTTAAAGGTTAATAATGTAGCTTTTCAGCAAAGGGTGTTTAGGTACCTGTTACAGCACCTGTGATTTCTTTCCCCTTGAAAAATAGTAGTCTTTCAGGAGCAAATATCTTTTGTTTGTCAACATTTTAGCTTGGCTAGCTCCCATTTGGAGCTTGTATGTCAACATCCTCAAAAGATAAGCTATCTGTTGATCTAGTTGCTAGCAAGTATAGAAGGAAGCCCTACACGGGTTATGAATCTGTCTGAGCTGATTTTAAGATACCAGTTGCTAGCGTGTTGGGAAAGGTACAGATTCCATTCTTCCAAACTTATGGACCGCCTCTCCAAAACCCTGTGATCATCATCTGAGGTCCTTCTTTGTGTGCCACTCCCACAGGAGATCTGAAGGGTGGCATTACAAGAACGGTGGCCATTTCTACGGTGGCTCCTGCTTGTGGGATGCTCTCCCGGGGGGCTCACCTGGCACCAGGCAAAACCTTTCTCTTATATGAGGCCCTTGGCTAGTTAAACAAGCTCTGGCCTTTTAAACAGGGTAAAGGGTTTTTGTTTGTTAAATATTTTTGTGTATTTATATTGTAAATTCCTAGCAATGTCTTCCAAATAGTAAAGTCAAGCACACAAATTATGGATCCCTCAGTAACAGACTTAGATTCACCGGGGGGGGGGGGGGGATATAGATATATTTAGCCAGGAAGGCATTCAGTAAAGAAAAGCTACAACACTGTTGTGTTATGTATTATAAGTATTTTTATGTTATACTACAATTATATTCCCAATGGAAGCATACATAAACAAACAGAATAACAAAGTAGGTCCTGTAGGAAAACAATTTGCTTGTTTGGGAAGTTAAAATTTTCTGGATTCATAAATGTTCACAGCCTTCAAACAAGACTTTGGGGACGTGGGCAGGAACATGCCAAGAGAAACAGTGGAGTGCCTAGTATTTATGTATAATAATAATATTCACATTGTTTTTCTTGTTTTGTATTGTATAGAATCTTGATGCTGCTGCTCCATTCTGACAACCCCCCTTTGTAATATGGTGTTTTGTTTCTCTTCTCTTTCAGTAAGACTCAGGCTGCTGATTCTTGTGGTGTTGTTGGCTTGGCTTTCAGTGGACCGCAGATCCAGAGTGCGACTGTTCTGTTAGATCAGGATGTAATTGATGAGAGGACAGCAGAAGCAGCAGTGCAGCGCCTCAAAGCCACAAACATTCCTGAACACAATAGCCTTGGTTTTATGTTCGCATGTGTTGGCAGGGGATATCAACATTATAAAACCAAACAGAATCTTGAGGCTGATGCTTTTAGGAAGTTCTTTCCTAACATTCCCCTCTTTGGCTTTTTTGGACATGGGGAGATAGGATGTGATCGAATTGTGACCGGGAATTTTATACTCCGAGAGTATAATGACACAAAGGATGACTTGCTCCATGGTTACACCACTGTAATGACCATTATCCATCTGGGTTCAGCCAAAGCAAATCAAGCTTAAACCTTTAGTTGTAAATGTGCACCAGAGAAACGATGCTGTTTTAATTCCAGCAATGTAAAAACAAAGCAAAATCTGAAACACTGTACACACTTCCAACAGAAGTGGATCCTAAACAATTGTAATCACTGTACCATTGACTTAGGGCGTCTAGGTGGCATAATATTAAATTAAATTTGATGAGGAAGAAAGGGTTTTTAAAAATTTCAGATTTGTCAGATCTCTGGTAAAGGGTTCTAGTCAACTTACTTTTTGCTGATAGTAGACCCACTGAAATCTATCTAAATGATGGCTACTAACTTCATTGGATGTAATCTGACTAAATGTTAGTTGAATACAACCCAATGAATTTATTTCTAAATTTGCAAATTATTTGGGTCAGAGTTAAGTGAACTCATATCTTTAGAAGTAACATAATTAGCATTTCTGCATGCAGTTTATGGACCAGATTTTGACACAACAATCAAGTTAAGCATTAAACGAACTTTCAGTTATGTTTTTTAAAAACGCTGTTTCTATGCCTCTGTTTTACAGCAACATTACATTACAATTTTCTACTGTGACAGCAACACTACTTTGCAGAAGGCTGGGCCATCACATATGAATAACAGGACAATTCTCGAGCTAGAAAAAGTGGTTAGGAAGACCCCTCAAACCACTCCACCCAGTCTTAGTGGTGTGTTGGAAATGAAACCTTATGCTGCCCTTGGCTTGTTTGCAACACTACCTCTCAAGCTGCTTTTGGCAGGAGGTTAAGCTGTTGTTGGACACATGATCACATAAAACACTTTGCTGTGTGGCAAATCCTCGTGAGTGGATGTGTTTGAAATGTAAGACAATGCTCTTTATGTAAAGATACCCACAAAGAGATGGAAATGAATAAATGGGGTTGATAAGGCATTAACGACAGTTTTCCATATCCTTACTGTTGGATTTACAAAACTAATTCCACTTCTTACAGATGACATGCTTCCTTGGAACAGTATGAAAGGAATATCTCAGTGTGGGAGACAAGGTGAAGCAAAAACATGAAAGCAAGAGCCCGCAATCTTTACTGGAAGTGTTCAGCTAGCTCTGATTCACTGAACTACTCAGGAGTGCCAGTGTCACCCTAAGATAAACAGCATATTTGGGGAACCCTCTGCGTGGGTTTCCTATCTCTGGGTCATTTCTGCAGGACCCTTTCCCATCAACTATAGGCTATGAAAACTGTTGCAATCTTGCTCATTTGCACCCAAAATAGCAAATGAGCTTGTGGTACTCTTACAGACTAACAGGTTTATTGTGGCAAAATCTCTTGTAGGTCAGAACCTACTACTACAATATAGGTTCAAAAATCAGGTGTGATCTTGGAGACATTTGGATTCTGCATACCACCTGTTACCTTTTGTATTTCACAATCATCCATATATATATATATATTTAAAATGCATATTATGCCAGCCCAGCATGTAGCCCATAAAATTTATGTCACAATGAATCAGTATTCAAGATGGTATTAGCCACTCCGCTTTTGAAGTCACAAGAAGCTAATTCACTTAACCTCAATAGCTTCCTTTAATTTGTTGCTTTTAATTAGAGAGATAAGGCTCTCTTCAGCTCAACACTGTCCTTTCTGCATTTGAAAGCACAACTCCCACATTTAAAAACAACAATAATATTTTTAAAAGTTTGCCAAACAATAAGAAATGTGATATAACTGTACTGTCTCTAGCCTTTTTAAAATCTTAATCTTTAAGGCTAGGGGGAAAGTATATAAGAAATATTCTCTAAGCTGTAGAAGAAGAAGCACATTTCTTTTACCAGGATGGAAAACATTATTTAGCTCTCTTTAACGAGCAAATCTGGATCTCTAGATTATTCTTTTTCTTTTTCCTCTGGAAAAGCTGTGTGCATAACATTTTGACAGGTACAGCTTTTACTGGCGTGCAGATGGTACCGGTGAGAGAAGTGTTGGTGAATTCCTTCTGGGTTACACAACTAATGAAAGTCTTAAGTAACCTGCTAGAAATAAAAGCAGATGTCAATCTTATTTTGGTCAACCATTGGTAACCTTTTCATCTGCCATCTGTGCAACCCCTCAACTCCCATCAGCCTCAGTCCTAGCAAATGGTTAGGGATGCTGGGACTTGTAGTTTATATCTTTGTTTGTGGAGCAAGATGGCAACAACAAAGCAGCGGCAGTGAGAAAACCTCCCTAAAAATGCCATCTATTTAAGTTAACTATCTGAATTGTGGACAACCAGCAGGATAAAATTAGAGGGACAGTTTATATTCATACTTAGATATACTTGTAGTGAAGGCTCCTCTGACCTTAGCTGTTGAAAGGTAATTGCAGACAAAACATACCCCAGCTGCTTATGCAGATAAAAGTTCTGGAGGATTTAATTTAACAGTGTGATGTCATCAAGCAAGATGGCTGCCTAACTCTCTTACTCTTAACACCCTGTGCACTATCAAACCTCCCATTTAAGCTGAAAACCTTAAAAAGTGACTCTGTGAAACAAGATCTCTACAGATTATGCTCCAGGGATCTCATTTAACACCACAACAGTCACAAAAGCCATGTATCAGGAAATCAACCAGAAACCTCTGAGCAGCAGGAAGAAGAACTAGGCTCAAGCGTGGCAGCTAAGACTGCAAAACTCCTAAGACGAAGCATTTGGCAGCTTCCTTCTCCCTGAGCTCACTGCCCACCTGGGAAAGCTGAGACAGGATCTCGGGGAAGATTTAGCATTAGAACTAAAAGCAGCTTTGACTCCCAAGTGAGAAAAGACTCAACAAAACAGAAGCCCGGATCTCTGAGGCCTCAAAGACTGCAAATGAAGCTCTAAAGTTAGGAATCAGGAGGCAAAAATCAAGAAACTGGTGGCCATAACTAGAGAAACACAGCTTTGTATGAAGCAGACATTCTTGTCGCTTCCATCTATAAGTGAGAGGCCTACCAGAATTTCTGGAAGGCAAAGATTTACTCTCTTATCTTCCCTAATCTTAAAACTTAAGGCCTCCAATCTAGAGTTTGCATACAGAGCAGGCCAGTGCTTGCAAACTCAGCCACAGGCCCAGAGACATTGTTATTGAAAGGTTTTTCCTCCTTTCCACTAAGCAGGCCATTTTAAAGGAACTTCGTATACTTGACACTCTGGCATGGGAAGGCCAGAAGATCTCTATTATGTAAGATTTGTGTCTGGCAACCTTAAATTGCAGACGTTTCTTTAAACTATATACAGAAATGCTTCAAAATGCTGGAATCCACAAGAGATGGGGCTACCCATTCCATCTGATAGTGCTGCTGGATGGGGTACAGCATGAAGCATCAACACACAAGGAGGCAAGACTACTCCAGAGCATGCTAAAGCTGTCTGTACCAAGTGACCCCAAAACCAGCAGCTGTAACTCAGACTCATCAGATGATGAGATAGGACTAGGTTGGCAGCAGCAGTGACATCAAGTAAAAACTTCTTAAAAGTGCCACTTTCAGCATACTGAAACCCACCACGTCCTGGGAACTGGAAGAGGACACCAGAGCAGTGGTCAGCAGAATACCTAGTCTCTTAAACAGGAATAGGGAAATAACCACTAATGTGCATTATTAGCTGTCAGCATAACAAGGAACCATTGAGACACATGGAGGTGCCCAAAGCAAATGAAGCAACCTGGCACTGGGAAATTTAGAGAACTGTTAAATTGATTAAGTTTTTTACTTCAGTGTCCCCTTATATTTGCTATCAGAAAATGAATGGTGTTAAACATTGAGAGGAGAGACTACCTCTTCTCATGACCATTCTAGCAGAACTTTGCAAGATCTTTGTGTTTTAGCATTGGATTACATAGTGAAGCTTGAATTTTATCCTACACACGCTATTACTCTGACCTACATTTTGCCACCTATCAAAACAATCCGTTAAAATGTTTGTACAATTTCCTAGCCAACATACTGTAACCTGGCCCAATGGTTGATCTGGAAACTATAAAAATACTCACCCTAAATGTCAACGGTCTCAACTCACCAGTGAAACGACAGAGTCAATCTAATGCTCAAATGGGAAAAACCTAAAATAATATGCCTACAGGAAACCCACTGTAAGAAGCAAATGGATAGAATTTTTCGTCTCAAAGGCTTTGATGTCCAAATCTCATCTCCTGGATCATCAAAAGGGAGAGGAGTAACACTGCTGATTTCTAACAGTCTGAATTTTACCCTCAAGAGAACTTTGACAGATGAGAGAGGCCACTAAGCATTTGTCAAAGGCCAAAGTAATGGCATCACACTAACTTTACTCTCTGAACAAAGGACAGTTACAATTTCTCCGACTTGCTATGCTAGAACTATCTGGATTCCAGGGAGGCAAGGTGCTATTAGAAGGGGATTTAAATCTTGTACAAGATCCCCAACTGGACAGATTAACCTCTCTATTGAATGACAACCATACCTAAGCCAGGAAAAATCCTGCGTCAGTAGAATCATATAGACCAATAATCCTTTTAAATCAGGATGCTAAAATCTTTACAGCAATCTTTACTGCAAGGCTCAACACGTTTATTTCTTCCTACATCACCATGGACCAAGCTGGGTTCATACCCCAGAGACAGATCTGTGACCCAATTCACCAGCTACTAAATGTTATCCATCCTAGCAAAAGGAAAAATTTACCACTAGCCGTCATATCATTAGATATGGTAGTTCCTAGGAGGGTTGTTGTCAAAAATGAACATGGGACATTTTATGAATTCTATCATGAGACTGTACAAAAACTCATACACTCGGGGTAAATGGCATAGATTCTAAAGCTTTCTCTATTGCAAGAGGGGTGTGGCAGGGATGCCCTCTGTCACCCCCTCTTGTATGCCCTCTCAATTGAACCACTAGCCCTCTCCATTAGAAACAATTTGGAGATAAAAGGAGTTGAAATAATAAAAAAATGCATAAAATAAGCCTTTTTGCAGATGATATAGTAATAATGCTCTCTAACCCAAAAGCTGCAACACCTGTATTAAGGAAAGAACTAAGCAATTATGGTAAAGTGGCCAGATTCAAAATCAATGAAATCAGAAATAATGTAGATAGGCATTCCTCCACCTGTCTAATTAAACATTCTAAACCAAACAGGTTTTAAAACCTGCTACAAGGTAGTAAAATATTTGGGAGTGCAGATAACTAAAAATCTATCCGCTCTAAAGAAAGCAAACTTCACACCAGTATTCCTACAGGTATGACAAAATCTTGAGTCTTGGAAAGATGTACATTTATCATGGTCAGGACGCATAGCTGCAGTTAAGATGGCTATCCTACCGAAATCTTTGTTTCTCTTTCAAGTGTTGCCAATTATGATTACACCCATACAATTTAAAATTTGGCAGTGCTCAATAAACAAGTTTATTCATGAAGGGAAGAAAGCATGACTAGGCTCTAGAATTATATATGGAAGTGTCCAAAATGGTGGGAATCCCACATCTCCAAGCTTATTACAGCGCCTTCCAAGGAAAGCATTTGATGTCACTGATCCACAGGTAAACCATGGGTAGATATAGAAATTTCAGATCCTGTATATAGAGCATATCCCTATCTACCCTCCTCACTCACTAAAACCCATACTATTGTGAACCTTTTTTTCCGCACCACTCTAAATGTGTGGAAAGCAAAATTTTAAAAACTGGCTCCCCCAATATCTCCCCTTAGCTTTCACCTATCTTTTAAAGAAGCAGGGCAATGCTTAGATTGGAACGGTTGGGAACAGGTGGGCCTTTATAGATTAAAAGATTTCTATGCAAATAGTAAAGGTAAAAGTAAAGGTCCAGTCGCAGACGACTCGGGGGTTGCGCTCATTTCGCTATACTGGCCAAGGGAGCTGGCAAACAGGCTCTGGACCTGGTGCCTTCCATGGGCTCTCCCAGTTTGTTTCGGGCCCCACACATCAAGCAGGCCACACGCTGGATCTGATCTTTGGCGTTGGTATAGATGTGATCATGTTTCCTTCGATGAAGGTGCCATGGTCTGATCACTATGCCCTGAAAGCCAGGATTGACGTTCCACCCCCACCCTCCTTAGGTGGCGAGCCGATTTGGGCAGAGGCTGATGGACCCTGATAGATTCCGTCAAGCCTTGCGGGACCTTTCTCCCCCTGGCGACTCATTGACTGAGCTTGTTGAGGGCTGGAATACCCAGCTCCTGGCAGCCATCAATGAGATCGCACCTAAGCACCCTCTGCGACCCCGCAGAAACCGGGCTCCCTGGTTTACCGAGGAGCTCCGGAAAATGAAGCAGGACCTCAGACGGCTAGAGTGAGTATGGCGGGGTGCCCGTGACGGAGCTTCAAGAACATCTTATAGGGTTTTTATGAAAACCTACGAGATGGCAGTGAAGGCCGCTAAGAAGTCCTACTTCTCAGCCTCCATTGCACCTGCTAGCTCTCGCCCAGCGCAATTATTTAGTATAATTCAGTCTTTAACGTCCCTCGAAGGACAGCCAAATTTAAATAATAATTTGACACACAGCTGTGAGGCATTTGCGAGCTTTTTGCGGAGAAGGTCCTGTTGCTCCGCCATGACCTCCCTGCCAATTTGGATACAATAAAGGAACTGGAGGCCCCTCGACTGTCCTCGGGTTCAGTATTGGACCACTTTGACCAGATATCCCCAGCCGATGTGGACAGACTCCTCCGAGCTGGAAAGCCCACCACTTGTCCTCTCGACCCGTGCCCGTCCTGGCTGATTAGAGCGTGTCCTGACGAGGTGCGGGCCCCCCTGGGGGATATCATCAATCTGTCCCTTGGCACCGGGACATTCCCAGGGGAACTGAAGGAGGCAGTGGTGCGTCCGCTTTTAAAGAAAACATCATTAGATCCCTTAGATCTATCCAATTACCGCCCGGTTTCGAATCTTCTATTCCTGGGTAAGGTGATTGAGAGAGCGGTTGCTGAACAGCTTGGTAGGTTTCTGGATGAAACATCGGCTCTGGATCCATTCCAATTCGGCTTCCGCGCTGGTCATGGGACTGAGACGGCTCTGGTCGCCCTAACAGATGATCTCCGCAGGCAGCTGGATCGAGGCGGGTCGGGGCTGCTGATTCTTCTAGACCTGTCTGCAGCCTTCGACATCGTCGATCACGAACTCCTGGACCACCGCCTTGCCGACGTGGGGATCTAGGGCACAGTCCTTCAATGGCTGCGCTCGTTTCTCTCTGGTCGGGGACAGAGAGTGGCGCTTGGGGGGGAATTGTCATCCCGCCACTCCTTGGTGTGTGGAGTGCCCCAGGGTGCAATACTCTCCCTGATGCTTTTTAACATCTTTATGCGCCCCCTCGCCTAGCTTGTCCGGAGTTTTGGGCTGGGCTGCCATCAGTATGCTGATGACACCCAACTCTATCTGTTGATGGACGGCCACCCTGACTCGGCCCCAGACACACTGATCAGATGCTTGGAGGCTGTGGCTGGATGGTTACGTGGGAGCCGGTTGAAGTTAAATCCTTCGAAGACAGAGGTCCTCTGGCTGGGACGGGACGACATGGGACTGAGGGGGCAACTCCCATCTCTTGCAGGGGTGCAATTAGTGCCAGCACCGTCCGTTAAGAGTTTGGGTGTAATCTTCGATACCTCCCTCTCCATGGAGGCGCAGATTGCAGCTATAACAAAGGCGGCATTTTTTCATCTCCGTCAAGCTAAGCAGTTGGCTCCTTACCTCTCTCGCCCTGACCTAGCCACTGTGATCCACGCGACGGTCACCTCCAGACTGGATTATTGTAACTCGCTCTACGTGGGGCTGCCCTTGAGACTGACCCAGAAACTCCAGCGGGTGCAGAATGCCGCAGCGAGACTCCTTACGGGGTCTTCGCTTAGAGATCACATTCATCCGGTGCTATACCAGCTGCACTGGCTCCCGGTGGAGTACAGGATCAGGTTTAAGGTGCTGGTTTTAACCTTCAAAGCCCTATACGGCCTAGGACCCTCGTACCTACGGGACCGCCTCTCCTGGTATGCCCCACAGAGGAACTTACGGTCTTCAAATAAAAACACCTTGAAGGTCCCAGGCCACAGAAAGGTTAGGCTGGCCTCAACTAGAGCCAGGGCTTTTTCGGCTGCGGCTCCAACATGTTGGAACGCTCTGTCATAAGAGACAAGGGCCCTGCAGGACTTGACATCTTTCCGCAGGGCCTGCAAGACAGAGCTGTTCCACCTGGCCTTTGGTCAGGGCGCAGCCTGACTCCCTCCTTTGGCAATCTTTACAAAACTTTAGTTTATGGTTGCCATCAATTTTGATTTTAATTACTTTTTATAATGTTTTTATAATGTTGTACTGTTTTAATGTTGTTAGCCGCCCTGAGCCCGGCTTCGGCTGGGGAGGGTGGGATATAAATAAAATTTATTATTATTATTATTATTATTATTATTATTATTATTATTATTCTGGGTCATGTGGCCAGCATGCCTAAGAACGGTACCCCCCTACAAAAAGAACAATTCATTGCAGCCATACCAAACCTTAAATGGCCATGGTACCACTCAGTGGCGTAGCGTGGGTTGTCAGCACCCAGGGCAAGGCAAGTAATTTGCCCCCTAACCCGTGGATTTGTGGCCCCTAACCCTAACCCCCAGATGTTGCGCCCGGTGCAGCCGGGCCCCCCTGCACCCCCACACTACGCCACTGGTGCCACTTCAACCAGCTGTTAAGATTCCTGTTAAACCCAGACATTTCCACTCAAGCAAACAAAAAACTAACAGCAATAGAGCACATCTTTGTTAACTTCTCTCCACTCTCTAGGGGCAGAGTGTCCTCAATTTATGAAGCTCTAATAACACTAGAATATGGCAATCCTCTGGCAACCTGCACAGAATCTTGCTTAATTAGTTGCCATTAATTCGATTTTAATTGATTTTTATAATGAAATATTTTTAGAATGTGTGAATATCTGATAGTTTGATTGTTTGATTGTTGTTAGCCGCCCTGAGCCTGGCTTCGGCTGGGGAGGGCGGGATATAAATAAAATTTATTATTATTATTATTATTATTATTATTATTATTATTATTATTATTATACACAAAAATGCCGTGGGAAATGGACCTAGATGTGCAAACACCAAATGAAAAATGGATGGCTTTGTGGTCTGGGAGACTGTTGAAATCAGTTTCTGCAAAAAGAAAGGAAGCTTTGCTAAAACTTCTGCATAGGTGGCATTATACATCGGTGAGGCTGTCCCAAATATGTAAACAACTAAAGAGAATCTGGCTGATCTGATCCTGTTGACAGCTAAAACAATTGATTCTATTTGTAAAACGCTTAGCTCATTGCTTTCTAAAATGGACATTTTAATCAGTGAGGTCACAGAGACACTCAGAAAAGAAATCAACAAGGTACCAAAGAAACCTTCTCTATCTAACTCACTGTGAGCTAAATATTTGATCCAGGACACGAGATAATATAAACCAGAAGCTTGTTTGTGGAATGAAAGAATAACATCACTTAGTGTTACAACTGAATAAGCTTAGTCTTGCAATACGCAGCAACAAAGGCTGGGTTCCACCCTTTTATACAATTTGACTGGCCAAGAAGCATTGGAGGATTTTATTAGGGTTAGGTAAAGGTAAAGGTACCCCTGCCTGTGCGGGCCAGTCTTGACAGACTCTGGGGTTGGTGCGCCCATCTCACTCAAGAGGCCGGGGGCCAGCGCTGTCCGGAGACACTTCCAGGTCACGTGGCCAGCGTGACATCGCTGCTCTGGCGAGCCAGAGCTGCACACGGAAACGCCGTTTACCTTCCCGCTGGTAAGCGGTCCCTATTTATCTACTTGCACCCGGGGGTGCTTTCGAACTGCTAGGTTGGCAGGCGCTGGGACCGAGCAGCGGGAGCGCACTCCGCCGCGGGGATTCGAACTGCCGACCTTTCGATCGGCAAGCCCTAGGCGCTGAGGCTTTTACCCACAGCGCCACCCGCGTCCCTCGCCACCCGCGTGTTACATAGACTTAATCAATGTGTAGCCTCTGAACTACTCCAATCAAGCTCAGAAAGTCTTACTTTAGAAGCCCCAAAATTCCCTCACTGCTACATCGCACCAAGTCTATGTTGACTGCCAAAGGAATTTTCCCAGTACGTTTTTAACAACCTGATTTTATCACCACTAATAACTAACTTTAAAGCAGCCAGCCACCATAATTATAACAGGACCCTAATGAAAAGAACACAAAAGAGCTTAAGCAAATCCATTCAAGAGGATTTGATCAGTTGGCAGAACCAGAGGATCCAACCAAGGACAACTATGTATTGGAGGAGCATTTGAAATGCTCTTTAATGATTTGCCAACATAAGAGCAACAACAGATTATTGAAAAACTAGCCTGCTGAAGATATCTGCAGACATCATAACTCCTATGATATGCCTAACGACTCTCAGCCTAAGGAGCCCTCGAAAGAGTCCATTATCTCTACTACCACCCTGCGTAATGATCCATCAATATAGAACGCCTGAGAGGTATGGGCAGGTCTCCTTCCTTTATTGTCAGTGATTACAGCAGGTACCTTTCAGCTCCTATGGCATATCTAAGCAGTCTGGAACTGCCTACACATCGTAGGACCTTATCCCTGGCTCAATGCTGAACTCTCCCTTCTGCTGCTCCTGGAGAACGCTACAGAAAGATCTCGTATCTGGAGAGATGCTGCCCCTGTGACTCTGGCCAAATTGAAACTGTATAACACAGGCTTCTTCATTGTTCTACAGAGATTTAGGCTCTGACCTTATTCTGCCAATACTCCAGAAATACGCTGGATGCTCTGATCATTTTTTTGCCACTCTGTTGCTCCTTAATAAAAAATCCTGTTATACAAGGTAGCCAAATTTTGTGCAGCAGCAATCAAAATATGACATATAATGACTAGCGCCAAGCATTGGTATTATATATAATATAATATATTGACCTCTCTAGGTCAGAAGGGTTTCCTTTCTGACAGATAAATGACTCCCTATAACTGCTTTTTTATGTATATGTGATTTTATATCATTTTATTTATTTATTTTGGTGTATTTATCTTGATACTATGACTTGGACTGTAGTCCAGTAACATCTAAAGGGCCACAGGTTTGTCATCCCTGAACCACAGTTCTGTGTTAAAAATATAATCAATTTTAGTCTGGAAAACTGTTTCCCCCAAATCAACCATCTCTTTAATGCCTCAAATTGGAAGCATGGTTTTCCAGTTCAACTGGAACTATAAAGCAGCAGTTAACAATACCTCAATATATTTAGTGTTTAAAAATTAGCCAGCTCTAGACTTCATGCAGTGTTGTTTTTTTAAGGAAGTGCAAATGATTTTCAGAGGTTACATCATGCTATGTGGTTTTATTTTTGGCCAACAAAACCAGTTTTGTTTCCTAATATGACCTTTGCAGCCAGCTAAGCTGTGAAAGAACTGATTTTAAAATTGTGAATGCTTTTTAATAGAGACCTGGAATAGGCATTTAAAGAGAGAAAGATAAACTTTATTTACAAATGAAATTGTTTTGCGGACTGACCTTGATTTTTAACCACTGTATTTTGTGCAGGTCTAAAGCCCTCTGAGTAGTTCAAACAAAACTTAGGAGTAACTAAGTCATTGAGAAGGTTCTGCATGTCTTCAACCAGTTACAACTTGTGGTCCATATATAGGGTCCATTATATATATATATTTACTAGCCCTGCCAACCCATTTAAAGTTCTGTTCAACACAATCAAAGGCCTTACCATTTTCCATGCCTAGGAAAAAGCATATACCTATTTTTGCCCTTGATAAATACAGATGAATGAAACATAGCTTCTCAATATTATCTAACAGTATTCTGTCATGATTCAGCAGTATTTTATCTTTTTTAACTACTATGCATAAAGGTCGTTCTAACTTGTCTCTGATAAGCTTCACATACCTTGTACATTCTGTGTCTGACAACTGCAAGAACATAAGCAATGCACATTTATGCGTATATATTTGGTCTTGTAAAATAT
The DNA here is from genome assembly GCF_964106915.1 of Podarcis gaigeae. NCBI lineage: Eukaryota > Metazoa > Chordata > Lepidosauria > Squamata > Lacertidae > Podarcis > Podarcis gaigeae. The sequence goes on along the minus strand of NC_139685.1, from coordinate 2,246,211 downwards.
TAGCAATATCTTCTTCTTTCACAGTGTCTGGGAACAGTGCTATGGATTCCTGAAAATTATATAAGAGAATAGCTTTATTAGAAGTGATTATTATTATTATTATTTTAAAATAGTCTATTGGCTTTCCACCATTATTCAAGGTGATTTACAAAAATCATTAAAAGAATATAAATAGTCTCCAAAACAAGTATAATCACATAGCCTAGAGCATAGAAGCAGTAAAAATTAGCTGATGAAGATACACACAATCTAATTAGCAAATCATTTGGCACATCTGCTTTCCAAAGTTAGTTGTGACTATTTTGAATTCATAGAAATAGAAAACAGTGGATTTTTTAGCAGAATCAGTGCTTAATTTATGGTGTGCTTTCATATTTTGCTTCTGGATAGCAATTTGCATGTGTGTTTCCCCCCCCCCCACCTGATCCTACATGCAATTCTTTGGTTCTTTATTCCACATCTCATTACATTATTGTTTGTTCTGGGGGAAGGTGTGAGCTGCTTTTCCTCAAAGAGAACAATTAGATATCCCTTAAGGGGTTGGATGCTTTTTCATAATTTTCCTTTCAACTGACTCTTCACTGAATTCAACTGTTGTGCACCCAAGGAAAGACAATTCTGCTCTGCATTTTATTCTTTGCTGATTCTAGAAGCTGTATCAATGATACTCTTCTTTAGTACTGTTTTAAATGCCTCCTAATTTATTGTTGCAAATAACTTGCTATTTTTGTTATTAATGAAATGAATAGTTTTTCTGCTCAGAACGTTTAGCATGACGCCTCTTCAAACAGCAGCATTTTGAGTTCCCATTTTTTAGCCATTTTATTGCTTTTCTTATATCTACATATAATCATTGGCCAACAATGGCCATTCTCTCTTCTTTTTATCCCCCAGAAGCTTCTCAGTGAAAACACAATTAGAATCCACTGAAGTGAGAGCTACCTTTGGGCATGAATGATATGGGTGATTCCCACTGTTCATGAGTATAAGCAGATGGGAAACATTTTGTTTTAAATATGGGTCAGTGGGACTGGAATTTTCCCAGTTCCCTACTTTTAGGTTTAAACTAGTGGTTAAGTAGTCTACAGTAAGATTCTCTGAAGAAAATTTCAGGACAGGAAGAACAGAATCAAGAAAGTCCCTTTGTCTAATATTAGGGATAATTTTGCCTAAATACTCTCATCGTTCACAAGTTTCTCGTTTTCATTTAAATGTTGTTGTTGTTGTTGTTGTTTTAAAAAAGGTCCTTCAAGATATGTCTTAAATAGAAATTCAGATTATTGTATCACTCTGCCCAATTCTATGATGCCATTCAGTCATTCTGGTAACAAGATGTTTGGTGTGGTAGAATCCCATCACCTATCAGTACATATTAGATAATAATTAAATAGAAAATAGCTTGAAATGCATTTTACAAAAACATAGAATTCACGGATAAGACATTTGTACACAATGTCTCTTTCTTTGAAGTAACCAGGATCCCTTTTAAATATAACTTTGTCCTGATAGGTTCCTACAGAAAACTCTCCTCTGATTTACACAGCACCTTGTCTTCTCTGTTCAGTCTTCTTACCATATTCTCCAACATTGTTTTTGCTTGTCTATAGCTGTTTTGCTTGTTGCTGTTCCATAATTTCTTGTTTTGATTGCTTTATTCAGTTATCTCGGGGAAAAACAAGAATTTTATTTTCATCAAGACTCTTTTGGCAGAAAGTCTTTACCATTTACTGTATCCCTTCACCATTACTGTATTTGAAAATTACTTACTGTTGCAACCATCACTGCTGCTCCCTTCAATCAGGTTGTTGCCATGCTCTATGGAACTGCTCCGTGGAATCTGGCCCTTCCTGACAGTGATTAGGAAAATTAAAAAGAATAAATGTGGATGTGAGTTCACATTGCATTTAGCGGTTGAGGCTTTTGCTATTACAGCCTAATGGGCTTTTACATCGAACTTTCAGACTGACTGCTCCACAGTTAGGTAGCATTTAATCTGCCGTTAGTTTGAAACAGAGACATGGATTGGGCTGTCAAGGCTTGGTCATGCATCCTCTGAGCACATGACCAAATGCTGTGTACACTGAATAGTTTTTTAATTAATTTTCATTTTTTACATCACACAGTCATCTGAATTATTAAGTTACAAGTCCACATCATTATTTGCTGTGTCATTGCAAGTCTTTCTTTAGTGGAGACAGGACATTTGAAATAAAGTTTATGCTAATCATTTCTGCCCTATACACAGTATGTTGGGTTTGGTTTTACAGAAGCTGCTTTCATATGTATATTAAACTGCTTTGATATTTTTAAAAGGGAAGGTGTCCCAGAAATTACATAAATAAATGTACATTGCAGAAATGTTTTATCCCATTAAGCTATTCTTCCGTACTTTTAATATTTTCTAAAGGTGACAATGGGCAGTTTAAATAATGCATTCAGTTCTCTATTGCTGAAAGGGACTCGGTTCTAATGTGAGATGGGAATGTGTCACAAAATATTTCCTTTTAAGAACTGCTGTTACAAGGTGCCTCAGCAATGCTTTTTAAAGTTTTAAAAAGTGAAAAACCATAACCATAGTGAAATGTTTTTATTAACCTCAAAGACTAATATTGCATGCATTATAAATGGAGAATATTTATATCATGTAGAATATTTAAATTCTGTCAGGACAGAATCAGAGACGTTATGTGAATCGCTAAGCCAGCCTTTGCCCAGGGCCTTCTAGGTCTTCTGCCCTACAACCCCTACCATCTCCAAGACATCTAGAAGATGCTGGGTTGGCAGAGTCTGACATAAGCACTACCATTTTACCTGCAAAGAAAGAAGAATGCACCAGCAACCAGGACACTTAGGACGACCACTGAAGCTAAAACAGCTGCAAACAGTTCACCTCTTGGATGGCTCTTGATGCTCGGGAGTAAAATCTCCTCACAACGATTTCCTGTATAATTTTCAACACACCTGCGAAACAGAGGTTTACCTTAACTGAGTATCTTGTGGCACAGCTTATATATACCTAATCTCCCTGTACATCTCAACACTTGCTTGTCTTGACACACAAGCATGGCCAGGAAGCAGCAAAATCTTGGCTGTGCCGGTAGAATCAAAGATTTGTAGAGTTGGAAGGGAACATGAGGGTCATCTAGTCCAACCCCCTGCAATGCAGGACTGGGGTCTTGAACCTATGACCCGGAGATGAGTCTCACATTCTAACAGTCAAATGAGTGTCATTCTTCATGGCTCCCCTTAAGACAATTTACATTTGACATTTCAGTTAGTGGGTTATGTCCTGGTTCTGAGTAGACTACACACTTCTAGGCTGCGTCAACAGAAGTCTAGTGTCTAGATCAAGAGAAGTCATAGTCCTGCTCTACTCTGCCTTGGTCAGAGCACACCTGGAATATTGTGTCCAGTTCTGGGCACCATAATTTAAGAAGTATATTCACAAGATGGAGGATGTGCAGAGAAGGGTAACCAAGATAATCTGGAAACCAAACCTTATGAGGAATGGCTGAGGGAATTGGGTTCATTTATCCTGATAAAGAGAAGACTGAAAGTAGATATGACAGTCATCTTCAAATATCTGCAGGGCTGTTGCATGTAAGACAGCAAAGTTTTGTTCTCCTGCTCCAGAGGGTAGGACCCAAACCACTGGATTCAAATTAGACAGATGGAGCTTCCAACTAAATAATCAGGAAGAACTTTCTGACAGTAAGAGCTATTCACAGTGGAACAGACTCATGAAAGATTGTGCACTCTCCTTCCTTGGAGGATTTAAAGCAGAAGTTGGGTGGGACACAGGACCCTCTGGGTACCTTCCAGCTCTGTGCTGTGTGCTATATACCTTTCATGATGATGGAAAAAGGCATTCAGAGGCATTTCAGGTTGTAGGGAATTCATAAAGGTGCAGTGTTGGCAACCCCATCCCTAATGGCTAGTCAACTCTTGTGCAACTGTTTGAAGCAGAGTAAAGTAAAAGGTAAAGGACCCCTGTACAGTTAAGTCCAGTCAAAGGCAACTATGGGGTTGTGGCACTCATCTCGCTTCAGGCTGAGGGAGCCGGCATTTGTCCACAGACAGCTTTCCAGGTCAGGCGGGCAACAGGACTAAACAGCTTCTGGCGCAATGGAACACCATGATGGAAACCAGAGCACACAGAAATGGTGTTTACCTTCTTGCCACAGCAGTACCTGTTTATCTACTTGCACTGGCATGCTTTCAAACTGCTAGGTTGGCAGGAGCTGGGACGGAGCAACAGGAGCTCACCCTGCCATGTAGATTCAAACCGCCAACCTTCGATCAGCAAGCCCAAGAGGCTCAGTGGTTTAGACCACAGCACCACCTGTGTCCCTGAAGCACTTTATTAATATCCTAGTGCCACTGTCCTTCCAATAGCAACTTGTGCCCTTGTATTTGTGCCAGACCAAAATGCAGGTAAGGTTAGTGGTACATCTCCCTGCTACTAAACATAACTATGTCATGAATAATTTTCCCCTGATGGGACTAACGGAAGTACATGCCACTGGAGGGGTAGAATGATCGTAGATGTGTTTCCTCAAATTACTCTTACCGTTAGCCCGCAACTTAAATGCATTTAACTTTTATGCATTCAGCTTTATACACGTGGCAAAAAAACAAAAAAGACAGGCAGAAAGGGGAACAAGGTTCCGGGGGAAATAACTTTGGCAATTCCACCTGCCATTGAACCCAATAAGATTTGACTGCACAGGATTTTGGCTTTAGGCTAATATTACCATTAAAAGTAGAAACCCTTTCTTGATTTATATACAATGAACTGAACTGAAATACGACTGGAATTTACTTAACACTTGGGTTATTTCTTACATGCATGGCTTCTATTGAGACACAGGGTTGACCAGTAGCTGCTTTATTTTCTGAGCGGGCTACTTACAGACTTGCCTCATTTCCTGCTTGTGTTCTAGTGTTTCCAACTCTGCTGTCGATGTTTGCGCTGCTCATTCAGCAGTGGGAGGAAACCTGGTGCAGTTGCCTGCTGATGTATCACTGCTCTTTTGTATTTTTAATATTTCACATGCACACATTAACAGTAGGAGAGAAGTTGGGGAAGGGGTGCTCAGTGGAAGAGCATCTGCAGAAGGTCCCATGGTTAATCAATGGCATCTCCAGGTAAGTCTGGGAATGTCCCTTACCTGAAAGAATCCTGAAGAGCCAATACCAATCATTGTAGACTACTGAGCAGGATGGACCAGTGATCTGACAGTGTAGGGCAGCTTCCTATGTTCCTATGTTCAAAAGTGCTTGAGTGGCACATGTGAAATCTGTCCTGGTCTGCAGCATAAAGTAGTTTTCCTTTCCTTTCTTCCAGTTGCATTGCAGGTTTAGTAGGCGTTGAACTCATATACTACCCCCCACTGCTTTCTTTCTGATTAGCAATATTAATCAGAACATATAGTGTTATTTTTGGAATTCTAATCAGGAAAATCAAGGGGGTTTCTTTATTAACGTGCCTTGTATATAAATACCCATTGCAGGCAAAAAATACCATGTTCCCACTAAAGTCTGCTCAAGCCAAGGAGCCAAGATCCTTATTACTTATGCAAAGTTTTAGTGCCTCATAATTCTGCAGTCAAAACAAAGCAATGCAAATTATAAATGTGTATGCCAATAACTTGACCTGCATGTTTATACTGGTAACAGAATTGCACTTTCTCTTTGCAGGATTTGGTAGATATTAGTGTTGCTTTACACACAAACACACCACATTCTTCTCTCCCAAACACCATGTGCACCTAGTTGGGTCTGCCATACTATATTATGGTATGTTACCAGAAACATTATATTGTTACCAGAAAAATGCCCATTGCCTCCTGCCTTTGCCCTTCTCTAGGCACCTGTTGTGTGCCCCCCTGTGCCCCCCACATGTCCTTGGGTCCTAGATGTCCACAGTGACCTTTCCAAGCAGGCCATCTCATCCTGCCCTCCAGTCATTCCCATCACATTCTGTTTTATTTTTCCAATTTACTGTAATCATTACATGGTTAGCAGTCTTAGTCCTCATTGGTCTGTTTTGCCCACCAGGTTTTTTAAAAAATAGCTTTTGTATTTCTGCAAATCCCTCCAGCATGCTGATTCCCCCTCTAGTGGTCTTGTTTTGGCTACTGTTTCCACTCTGCGCCAGAGTTCGCTATTAGGAGAGATGCTGAATGTCAGAGTGAAGATCACAGCTAAGTACTTTACAGTCCAATCACAAAACATATTTGCCTCAATCTAGAAAAAAGTTAGTTGCACCTAATGCAACAGTCACATGTGCAATAAGTAGTCTTCAGAGTAAACATGGTAAAGACGGCAAGCACTAAATCCTTTCAAAATTGACAGGACAGTGTGGTTCAACAGCTGTGGACATTCTTGGAAGACACAGATTATCTAGACCCATTTCAGTCTGGCTATAGCTCAGGCTGTGTGATGGACCCTTGCTCAGAGGTCTGCACTGACTGCCAATTTGTTATCAGGCCAAATTAAAAGTGTTCCTATTGGTATATAAAAGTTTCTCCCATTGACTGCTACTGATTTTGGGGGACCTAACATTTTAAATGGAGCCACGGGATTCAATGTGGGTCCTGTTAAATTCACTCAGCCTTATTTCCAAAAAATATGTTACCATCGGTGTGGGATTTTGTATCTGAATGGGTAGTAGTAGCCTAACAGCTTTTGAAAGGCCATGTGTCAGCTATGAGACCTCTCCCGCTTCACCCAAATCCCCATTTCTGCCAAAAAGAGCAGTAACTGTGAAAAATCCAAAAGCAAACAGGAATCATTTCCTTCATGTACTCATTAAAGGGCATGTTTATCTATTCAAAAGAAAGGTGTGATTCTGCTGTGTACACAGTCCACAGTCCACAGAGTTATACAAGGTTCTCTTGCATCATGTGTCCTGGTTTAGCACACCACTTTTCTCAATACAGCATTTTTTATTGCCAAGAAGCCTCAGACCACATTTAGACCTGCACTGCCGTGATCCCTCATCGGTCACTCTTTAGGACTTTTCCAGAGAACTTTCTGCCTGGAGAAACAGTCAACTGCCGCAGAGGAGCTAGAAGTCTTCCCCAAGCAAGCACTTTTCTTGCAGGGATATCACATTTTCCTTGTGCTCAAAACACAATACGGGACTAAATCAGCAATATGATGGAAAAGTGGAGGTTTTCTATCCTCTGCAATACCCAGGCTAAACTACAGATTAGATGCAGATCTGGCCCAATCACATGAAACGTGGAGCCGTGTGGGATCAGGTGCCAAATCAAAGTGCAAAGCAGTTAGTTGTGGGGAGGCTGGACCCTCCCACCACCAAATTCTCCTACCATTTCCTCCCCAACTGAACTCTGATACCAGAAGTGGGCTTTCTGGGGACAAACACAGATGAGGGAAATGAGGGAGTAGAAAGCTACAAATTCTACTTGCACATTTCCTTTGCATTTAAATTACACACACACACCCATTGCCAGTCCACACATGATCACAACAGATATACATTAAAGTTATAGGTCCATTGGTGTCCTGGACAGTACAGCTCAAATAGTAGTGGTGGGAGGGCATCTAAGTATGACTATTACAGTTTTAAATGGCAATGCAGTTTCTTTTCTTTACCATGAGAACTCTAAATGTCTGGAAAAAATATTTAGGGGTGGGTGGGCAAGTGAGGAAGATGTACTCTCACAAGATCTTCCTTAGGCAGAAAGATCACTGTGAATTCTTACCTTACACTTCATAGCACATAGAAACCAGCCAAGATGATTCAAATGTCCTTTCAATCAGATAAATATTAACAAGATTTTTATGGACTTTGGGGTCCCAAGCCAACTCTCTTCTTCAAGTCTTCTAGTGATTGCTACTGGCTATGGAAACCAACTGCCTTAGCACCCAGTCTTTTCTGCACAGAGCTACAATTTTGCCAATCATTTGAGAAGGAATCAAGGCAGAGGATTAGCAACTTGGAGAAGTTGGGGTGAGATCTAGGGATAGATCCTTTACATGCCAGTATTTGTCTAAGCAAGCATTTGGTCCTTCTGTAATACCACTGAGCTGTGGAATACATATTCTTCCATTACTACTATTCCTAGCTCTACTGATTACCAAGTGATAGCACAGTGTAAACAAAACCTTTCTTATTTATAATTAGCTTTCTTGCCTGACTGAGTGATAAGGAGCATGCCATGCTTTGAATAAGAACATGCTGGAACAGAATACTCTAATTCACAGAGCGATCCCATCCATTAGTTACATACTTGGCAGGATAGAATTGCTACTAAATAAGTTGATAAGAAGTTGTAACAACTTCCATATTCACTAGCCTCTTCTGGTGCAATGGGAAAAAATGAGTCGCTAGTCCTGACTTTGCCCAAAGTTATGCTTGCTGAAGTGGCACAAGTGAAAATTCCGCACGTGGCTACTTCATTTAACACTAAAGGCAGGTAGATGAGGAAGATCCTAGCAGCTCAGTATTCTGACTCCCAGCCCCAGTGATTGCTAACACAATGAAATGCAGCCCATTTCCTGAAGGGTGGAGGAAGGGGAATGGATAAGCAAGGTGTGTTTTATGCTCTATGGCAGAAAGGGAGCAGGTAACATCATAGTCCACACAACAGGAGGTGTAAGTTATCCAGCCAGCAAGTGGCCTCTTTGTTCAGATACTGGTTTCTGAACACAGAGATGCATGAAACACATCTTTGTGCATGAAACCCACATATTGGTATATGTGATTGTTGTTAGCTGATTTGACTAGAGCAATAAATTGCAATATAAAGACTAGTAACTAACAAACTAAATAAACAAAGTAAAATTGGTGTTTATACTAAAACCAGATGTCATAATACCTGACAGTTGTCTGTCCAACTTTAAAAGAAATAGAAAAATCAAAGGAAGGGCATTTCACAACTTCTCTAGCCAAGCTGTGCCATTGCTGTGCCACTCTTTAAGTAGGCGGTTAATGTTTACTCGTTCTGTTGAACCTTTCGCTTCTTGTCTTGTCCTGTGAACTGAGGAAATAACAATTCCGTTCCCTGTGCTGTGCTTTGTCAGTATAAAGTGCTCTCTCTCATCCCATATATGCTTACCACAGGCAGTTACTGTGTGCCAATAACCATTTTTATAGAGGACAATTATGAATACAGGCTTGGTTTATATGTACCACTTAGCATCAGGTACTGGCATTACAACTGTGCAAAGAAGAACATAACAGATGTGTTACTAAATGGAAGTGTGCTAATAAACTACCGCTCCTGCTCCTTGACACACCAGATTGGGGCTAAAGACAAAATAAGCCTGGCAGCGATGGCAACTGCAAAGGCAATGAGGTGGCAAAGTTACTAGCACCAGAGGAAAGAGGCGTAAACCCTCAGGCAGCCTTGGCAGCCTTGTGTGTGACTAGGTGGTTAGTGTGCGTATTAGGAGAGCACTATCTGTCTCAAGCCCTACAAAAGTCTGGAGAAGCCCCTTTGTATATTACCTAAAAACAATGCAGCTTAAATGTTTCCAATGTGATTTTGTGATTTACCTTGAGTGGGATATTCCCTGAAGGGTGGCACACAAATGATTATATAATCAATACATAAGAAACATGCTCTAGATAAGCTGATGAAATAATGTGTTTCCTCCATTGCTAATTTAGCCCAGGAGATGACTCTTATGTGGCAATGAAAATACAAACATTTACCTGCAAAAGGGACTGGAAATGGCAGGTATCGTGTAACAAATCCCACCATTCAGACAAAAAGATCCATAACTGCTGCCACAAAGTTCTTCATGATCTAAAACAAAAAGAAATATAAGGTAGGTTAATTTTAGCCTGCTCTTCTTGCATGAAACAAATGTGATGATGTGGAGAAATAGAATAACTTACTGAAGTGTTTTAACACCTTGTTTGCCTTCATATTGTATGAAAAAGTGTTTCTATTATTATTACTTTTAATAATGACAAATAAAAGAAGGATTAACCTTACTCTCACAGCCTGCAAATGCATAGGCATCATCGCCATCTCCTGTTATGCAAACACAGAGTTTGGGATTCTTTTGCATGAACAGGTAGATGCAAGATCCATGCACAAAACCCTACAAAAGAGGAGTGGGAAAGGCAGCGTTGTCATTTGTTTGCTTTACGGTCTGTGCAAAAGGGCTTCAGCAAAGGAAAGCAGAGACTTATTGAATCCTCTCCTTCTGCCAAAGGACCAAGAACAGGAACCCTGATGCAGAGCTAGCTCTTCAGTACTTTGTGGGAAAGTGATAATGCAGGAGTCAGAACTGGTTTCAGTCCAACATCTGCACAGATCTGATGTCTCTGCTAGTGCATTAGAGTAGGGGTATCCTTTTGCAACTGAGTTCAGTGGGATTTTAATTGCATAAAACTCAGCACTAGATGACAGCCTTCAGATTTTACTTGATAGGCTCTGCTTGCATCATTATTATTATTAGTAGTAGTAGTATAAGTATTATTAGTATTATTTTTGGAGATCTCAGGAAGGTTCACATAATAAAAATCAAGATATAAAACCACTAAATACCTAATAAAAATAAAAAACAACAACCCAATACAGCCCCCCCCCCAAAAACACATTTTAAAAGGGCATAGCATATAAATCAGATCAACCAAAGGCTTGGTTAAAAAGGAATGTTTTTGCCTGGCGCCCAAAGGTGTATAATGGAGGCACCAGGTGAACTTCCCTGGGGAGAGCATTCTGCAGATGGGGAGCCACTTTAGGGAAGGTCCGTTCTTGTGTTGCCACCCTCCTGGCCTCTCGAGGAGGAGGCACACAAAGAAGAGCCTCAGAAGATGATCTCAGGGTCTGGGTAGGTTCATATGGAAAGAGGCGGTTCCTGAGGTATTGCGGTCCTGAGCCGTTTAAGGCTTTATAGGTCAAAACCACTGCTTTGAATTGGGCCCAGAAACTAATTGGCAGCCAGTGCAGTCAGGGCAGGATCGGTGCAATATGCTCAAACCATCTTGCTCCAGTGAGCAACCTGGCCGCTGAATTCTGCACCAGCTGAAGTTTCCAAACCTTCTTCAGAGGCAGCCCTACATATGCAGTAATCTAACCTTGAGGTTATCAGAGCATTGACAACAGTAGTTAGGCTATCCCTGTCCAGATAGGGGCATAGCTGGGCCACCAGCTGAAGGTGATGGAAGGCACTCTGGGCCACTGAGGCCACCTGAGCCTCGAGCGACAGCAAAAGATCCAGGAGGACCCCCAAGCTACGAATCTGCTCCTTCAGAGGAAACATAATCCCATCAAGAGCAGGCAACTTCCCACCCATCTGGTCTAGGGAACCACCCACTAGCAGTGCCTCGGTCTTATCTGGACTGAGCTTCAGTCTGTTGGCTCTGATCCAGTCCATTACTGAGGCAAGACTTCCAGCACTTCCACTGCCTCACCTGCAGATGTAAAGGAGAAATAGAGCATACTGCTGACAACATACTCCAAACCTCCAGATAACCCCACCCAGCAGTTTCATGTAGATGCTAAACAACATGGGGGATAGGATTGAGCCCTGCGAAACCCCACATTGAAGGTTCCACAGGGCTGAAAAGCATTCCCCAAGTATTAAAAGACAAATCTTGAAATCTTCCTTACACCTTCAGATTGAAAAGTCTACTTGTTTCCACTAAGCACAGATAAGATTAACCACAGTTTTTCTGAGTTCAGACAAAAACAAGGGGCAAAGCTTCTGATTTCCTCCTCAGAGTTGCACCAGAGGAGGCGAGGAGCACATTAGCCTAGGGGAAGGCTAGGCTTGCTCTCAGCCAGTAAAGTAACTGGCCAAATTCACAAATAGAACTTCTCCAGTGAGTAAGGATTGAAAATCTAGTTCTCCCAGTCCTAATCAAATAGTGTAATGATTACGCTGCACTGTTTCTCCAATAGCTACTTCAGAGCTGCTGATACACACATAAACATTTATATCCCACCCTTCTGGTGGAAAAGAACATAAACGTTGTGTGTAAAAGCACACAAATATTTGCTACATTTAAAATTGCTATTTCATAAAAACAACAATATAAAACAACTAAGCAAGGATAGAGGAAACCAGAAGTGGCTTGTCAGGTGTGGCAGAGGGAGAGGCATCCTCACAGCGGTGGTGGTACCACTGTCTTCAAAAGGATATGATGTTAGCTCTGACATACAGGTGTGTGCAAACCCACCAACCCAGAGCTCTCCCAACTACTTGACTTGCCCAGTGGTCCCTGCCTCCACTGCTGCTCCTGAGCCATAGATGGAGGAACAGCAACAAACAAAACAGATGGAGGAAATATGCCACTTACAAGAAAAGCCATAGATGGAGCCATAGATGGAGGAACAGCAACAAACAAAACAGATGGAGGAAATATGCCACTTACACACTATCTTCAGCTAAGAACTCCAAGTGAGAGTGCAAACGCACTTCATAGCGCAAGGTATTCCATAGTTGATGTGCAGCCACTAGGAAAGCTTCCACAAAAACACCCTAAGGGTACACAATCTTTAAATAAAAATATCTTTCTTGCTGAAAACTCAAGGACAGGAAGGGGACAGATGGCAGAATATCCTGGTTAAAAGTGAATTCAAAGAACAACGTAGAAAATGCTAAAACTCCATCCGTCCGCCAATTTAGTTCTGCCTCTGACATGTTTCCCTGATAAGGATCTCTTACAACATTTCTGAATCTTCCCGAAGCTTTGCCAAATCATCAAGAGAGGCAGGCAGACAACACCTTTCTTCATTTCCTGCATTTTGAGTTGCATGAACAATGCTGTAAGGAGGCTGTACAATATATTAAAATACCTAGATTAAAAGTTGCCTTTAAACTAGCACTGAGAGTGAACTTTGGTAACCACTACAACAACCCTATTCAGAAATAAACGGGTCCAACAGATCAAAAACTAGCCATCTGCACTGCCATAAACCCTGTGGAGATCCCTAGGCAATTGAAATCTTGCCCCGCCCCTCTGTATGCATGCTTTAGTGGGATAACATGGAACTAAGAAAGCTTGACTGTAATTTTCTTTCAAGATCAAATTAGTATTATTTTGATCCATTGTCATGGGGCCCCTAAAAGGCCCATAGGCCGCTGCCTACTCTGCTTATCTGGTAATCTGGCACTGGCCAGCTGGTAACCTGAAAACTGTGATATTATTTTGCTGAGTTTCACCTAGTATCGGAGTTTAAAGTGGAAGAGAAGTAATGCTAAAGATCTTCCAGGAGAACAAAGGAAATAAAGAGCTGCTGCTTTTACTCTTCTTCTTTGGCGATCATATGCAGCCGAGTAAGACTGTCTTCCATAAACACGGTTTTAACAATGAGTCTGTAAGTGACTGTGGAGGCCAGTTATGGATCCACATGTCCTTCCACAGTGGGGACATAGGTTTCCAGGTGGGAGTTGATCACGGTGAGGGTTTGCCAAATGAACCTTCCTCTTAGCACGTTTTTCCTTTCATCCTGGTTTGAGCGTCTTCAGAGTCCATGACACCTTTGGTAAAGGCTGTTCTCCAACTGGGGCACTTGCAGGCCAGTGTTACTGAATTGTCAGTGTTTATGCTATACTTTTTAGATTTGCCTTGAGAGAGTCTTTAAACCTCTTTTGTTGACCACCAGCATTACAATTTGGAATAGAGTAGTTGCTTTGGAAGACGGTAATCAGACATCTGAACAACATGACCAGTCCAATGAAGTTGATGTTGAAGAATCATTGCTTTGACACTGGTGATCTTTGGTCTGGTGATTCCATCAATGGTGTCTCCGAGAAAAATTACATATGACTTGGGAAGACAAGCAAACTAATGTCAGCGTACTGGAAGAGGCAAAGATCAGCAGCTGCTTTTGCTAACACTCCTGTCCAGATCCAGTATAATCATCTGAAAGAAAGTGGCTGGTGGGACAGGACAGCAAGAGCAGGGAACAGCAGCAAAGCATCTCTTCATGGCCTTATAGTTCTCTCAGATCAGCTTGCAGGGAATATCATTCCACAAAGAAAAGATATTATTTGCCTTTAAGGCCTCCCCCCCACCAAATAATTTTTGAAATAAATAAATAAATTATACCCCCCTCTCTACGTGAATGCAATGGGTGGGACAAGTTAGCAGCTCCTCCTGCTATACTTTATATCAATATTTATTAGAAAGAATATTTTAGCAAGAGCTATTTTTAAAAAGATTTTTAAAAATATTGCTACATGTTAAGACCAAGCATCTCCATTAAGAAAGAATCCGCTTGTGGCATAACACCCTTGAGAACTATGTGCTACCTTGCACTCTAGGTGTCATAGTCACTGTTATTTCTAGCAGCACCTGAAAATGGGGCAGCAAATATGGAAACATGGTGCCACAGTAAGACCACTTTTTAAATGGTCGGAAAGTTGTACCAATTTTTCCATTCTCAAACACTAGAAAGGAGATCTAGCTTAAGTTGATATTTCCCATATATAAATGTGAGTCTCTAAGGGATATTTCTGCATGATCTGTCAAAGTGGAGAAATATCCCGCAGCCCAGCCAGTAACAGAAATGCTACTTCCTGACCAGCACAGCCCAGGTAGGAAGCCAGGAGGGCAGAGAGTAGCTCAGGGATGTTGTTTTTACAGAACTATAACCAGATTTGCTTGTTCATCCGGTACTGTTCTTTGTTGACAAAATAAACTCATCTAACCTGAGTTTCTCTATTTTTATTCAGATTCTGTGAAGTTTGTTAGAGAAGTCTGATTTCGAGGCAGGTCTACAGTCTGTATTATGGCATGTCTACAATGTGACTAGAATACAAATGTTGTGTTACTGTATTTAGAGGGCTGTAATCACTACAAGTAACTTCATGGTTTACAAAACACTCTAAAAGCTCGTATAAAAAGCTACAGTAAATATCATCAATCTCTGTACTCATTTGTAGGCTCTTCTGAATTTCGTAACTTGTGCTGTGAATGCTGAACTCCATGCAGCTACAGTGAAGGAAGTGGAACACCAACTTGGCTGGGGGAAATTTTCATACAGGCTTAGTGACAGGAGTGCATTGTGCTATGAAGGGGCTTGAAGCCAGGGGAACTTTGGGAGTTAGTCACTTGCTGAATGCAGTGTGGCCATGGAAGTAAAGGCCCACCTTCCTGGGTGAGAGATAGATTCTGACTAGGGATATTAAAGACTGTGTGCTGCGGGAAGGCATGGGATCTAAAAGGCTGCACAGAAGCAAAAGGGGAAGTAGAAATCACAGGGCCTAAGGATAAAGAATGCCAAAAATATTCAAATTCAGAATAATTAGACAGGTATTTGCCTATATGACTCCAAAATATTGCAATCAAGTTATCATTTAGAAGTGATTTGAATATTAATTACATGGAGAACAACAAATGAATTTATTATATAGTAGTTGTTTGTACATTGTGTTTGTACAAACAGGATGAAATTGTATTAAAGACATCAGTCAGCTGTATGGGTGGAAGAGCATCCATTATTTGCATCCTATCTCAAAGGTTCAGGACACTTTACAATTTGAAATGTTTATGATCTGTGGTTCAGTACAACTTGTCTACTGGATTCCTTCTTACTAGTACATAGGGGGGTGGGGGGGGTGCATGCTTTCTGGAGATGGGAGAAACAAGTTGAGGAACTAAAAAAATAAACTAGTCTGGAAATCTGGGGTGGGGGTGGGGGGAATCTAGTCAAGAGAAGCAGAGAATAGCCTATTAAGGAATTCATATTTTTGATGAATTATTGTATTGATTTTCATTGTAAAAAAAAAGCTTGTATCAAAAGTGCTAGAACTCAGTTCCTGCGGCCTCCTCTCTTCCCAACATCCTTGGAATGGCCATATTGATTGATTGATTGATTGATTGATTGATTGAATTTATATACCGCCCTATACCTGGAGGTCTCAGGGTGGTTCACAGAACAAAATAAAAATATAAAATAAAAATAAAAACAACAACCCAATAACACCCCTAAAAAAAGAACCACAAAATTTTAAAAGGGCAAGTACATGTGAAGCCACCTTACACTGCCAGACCAGAGGCATCAAGCAGTATCTGCTCTGAATGATCGTGGCCCTCTGTCTCTTTCCCATCCCTGAGCTCCTTTTAAATGGGAAATGCTGGGACGTTCTGCATGCTAATCATATGCGTGCCAAGCTATAATCTCACTCCACTGGAGGACAGGAAACTCAAGATCCTGTACGCTGGGCCTGTTCCCTTGCTCAGGTCCAGAAAGAGGTGATGGGAAGGTAATTGCAATGAACCACCTGGTTCATTTTCCCCAAGCTATACACTGAAACTAGTGGGAAAAATCACCTCTCTTAGTAGCCATCCTATTTCTGCAGCACACTGATTTTATGGCAAAACCATACATTGATAGTAAAGAGAAGGGCTGTTATGTGCTTGTGCTATAAGGGGAGCCCCATCAACTAATTGCACCGATTGCCAATGACTACCAGCCAGGATGGCTCTGCTCTGCCTCCACAGTCAAAGGCAGCAATGCTTCTGGATGCCAGTTGCAGGAAAGCACAGGAGGGGGTCTTGTGCTCAGCTCCTGCTTGCAGGTACCTTGTAATGGCATCTGGTTTGCCACTATGGGAACAGGATGCTCAACTAGATGAGCCATTGTTTTTAGGATGTTATGGCTGTGTTCTTGTGCAGTCTAATAGAGAGTGGAAAGACATTGCAAACAACTCATGATCTAGTAAACTTCAGGGAAACCGTTAACCAAACGTTCTTGAACATTAAAGAACATATTGCGTTCAAGAACATACTGAGGGTGGGCATATACTAAATCAAATAAAATTAGATACTAAAATAGGAAAATATTATTTAAATGGTGGAACATTTCTGTGAGAGCAGGTAGTATTTCATTTCTCCATAAGCTTTCTTGCTTAGAAAAGTTCATCATCAATCAATCAAACCTTTGTTGCATTAGCATACAGCCATAGCAGGATAAGACAAAAATGATAGAGACAAGCAACCAAACAAGATTCAAAGCGATATTACTGGCGTTATGACATTTAAATTACACTAAGACAATAATGTAAAGATTTAGTTGCCGGCGCCGGGAATCTAAAATGCGGATGTATATAAAGCATATAATGGCCCCAAAATAGGCTTGGCACATTAGGTTAAAAAGGTAATAAAAAGAATTAAAATAGGTCCAGGTCTAGGACACACTACCCAGTCAGAGTAGCCCTGAGTTTCAAAGCCTGCACTATAAAGATTGCCACCCCACGTGAAATTTGGGGATTTGCGTCCACAAGAAGTGATTTCAAACAGTCTTCTTTAGATGTGATGGTGGACGGAATCAAGAGGAGGAGCTTAGTTCTTATTGGCTCATAAATAGGGCAGTAGAAAAAGAAATGTATGAAGTCCTCTACTTCATTCATTGTGCATGGACATAGACGCTGAGTAATAGGGGTCTTAGAATAAATCCCCTGCAAGAAGGCCATGGGTATAGAGTGGAAACGGGCCATGGTAAACGCTCTTCTCAAATTGGGCTCCGTCAGGTCTATCAAGTAGTTGGCAAGTGATCTTACCACTTTCACTTTAGGGAGCCACATGGAGAGGCGAGCTGTGGTGGACTGTGCCCGGTCCATGGCCTCGTCTCTTGTAAGAATCCAGGCCCGGATTTTATGTTGGTCCCAAGATGACAGCGTGTCAAGATCTGGGAGGGAGTAGCGTGCAGTAATAGTCTCCATAGCCTTGGACCATTTGTTGCTATGAGAGCAAGTTAAAAAGGCTTGCCTGGCTAGTAGGGAATCTGGGGCTTTGATTAATTTACAATAAAAACTAATAATTCTAATGTGGGCTCTCGCTACAATGGAGGGGAGGCCCAGTTCTGTTCTTAACTGTGCAGCAACCGAGCCCTTGGGGAGACCCAGTAACTTTCGTGCAAAGGAGTTTTGTAGAATCTCTTGTGCAGTCTAATAGAGAGTGGAAAGTGATGACATCGCAAACAACTCATGATCTAGTAAACTTCAGGGAAACCGTTAACCAAACGTTCTTGAACATTAAAGAACATATTGCGTTCAAGAACATACTGAGGGTGGGCATATACTAAATCAAATAAAATTAGACACTAAAATAGGAAAATATTATTTAAATGGTGGAACATTTCTGTGAGAGCAGGTAGTATTTCATTTCTCCATAAGCCTTCTTGCTTAGAAAAGTTAATTAATATATAGGTATGATCATCTCCACTGTGATCTCTATCACTGTGCAGAGGAACAATATGTTGCCCACAAGCAAAGCAAAAAAGGAGCATCTTTAATCATGTTAATTCTTTTATGCATAGATAATTCCACATTTTCACACTAATATGTTATGCTGTTCAATATGCACATCAACATCAGCTGAATATTTGTGCCCACTAATCTGGCAATGTAAACAGAAGCCTAAAATTTGTATGCACCTGCAAATGAGGGACACACCACTGCTTGCACATATTTTAATACATCAGGCAATTCAGTCCAAAACAGTGAATGCCTGAAAATAGTCTGCAAAATCCACAATCTTGTCCACACACATTACCTATGAATGTTTTGCCCAAGAAACAAGTTAATTTGCCAGAGGAAGTACAGAATGACCTTCTTTTCTCCAACCTTCTCTATTCTTTTGTACAACAGTCTGTATCTCACCTCTTGCCATGACTAAATGGCTTTCTTACTTTCTAAACTTCATCTACCCATCTGAAATATGGGGATAACACGAATCCATATGACAGGGCTAAATGTAAGGAGGATTACAAGATACTGGTTGCAATCAAACAATCCAAACCAGGTTAAAAAGTAATAAAATAAACCCTTTCCACAAGGGCAGGAGAGAGAACATGTGAGCACAAGTATATGAAACCAGTATGTGAAGTGGTTTGATGAGTCACAAAAACAAACCATTGAGCAGTCAGAAATATAACAGAGTTGTGAATATCAGTACAGCCAAAAACCTTAAGGAAGTTACCTGTTCGCATATTATTCTGACCGCTCGTAGTTCTTGATCACCGCCTATTCTTCGAATGCCCTGAAGACAAAAACACCTTGTTTTATTCCAAATGTTTTCTGTCTGATGAAACAGCTAGGATTATTTTCATCAAAACTAAATAAATACTCAGTTGGCAGTCAGCAGATATCTGTTACCCTTTATGTAAACACAATTAATTTTAAATCTAACAGCAAACACTGCTGCATTCAATAGCTCAGTGGTCCTGATTTTTTTGTTAACTGCTTCCTTTGTTCCTGCAGTTACTGTACTTTTCCGTGTATAAGGCTAGATTTTTTTACTTTAAAATAAGGTTAAAAATCTGGGGGCATCTTATAAATGGATATTGCATATGCCCATTTTCTAAATTTAGGATCCCCAAAAGTATGGGGGTGTCTTATACACGGAAAAATACGGTAATTTATTTGGGCAATTCTCCTTTAGTTTTTGTTAACTCCACCTCCACGCCCCTGCAAATTGCAGCACCAGTCTGTCTAACATAGTCAAACAGCACTATAAAATCTTTAAATATTATTGTAACTTTAGTTAAATCCAGTTTGGAGGTTATGTCCACTGTAATACATCCCAATGAGTTTAAATGGGCTATGACTGATCTATAGCCTATTAATTGCTGTTTATTATTGTGAATATGCATTGTGATATAAACAGAATGAGGATATTATACTGAAGTATGGTTTAGCATTACATCTGAAAGTGCCATCCTTAACCTATGGATTGCTGTGTGTCTAAGACTGAGTCCAGGCTGCCTTTTAATATGACCTTTGCTCTAGCAATGTAGTGGCAACCAGAATGAGAGGAGAGAAGAAGAAAGTAATTTATGGAGCAGTTACCAAAGAGAACGGAGCTTTTCTTCATCAGTCACCCTCTTCAGCTCATCTGCTAGACCAGGCTTCCTCAAACCCGGCCCTCCAGATGTTTGGAGACTACAATTCCCATCATCCCTGACCACTGGTCCTGCTAGCTAGGGATCATGGAGTTATAGGCCAAAAACATCTGGAGGGCTGAGGTTGAGGAAGCCTGTGCTAGCCCCTGGTCTATTAAATGCATAGATGGGTCCTGCTCCTGTGTGGCTTGCAGATGATGTTCTCAAACCCCTTCCTCTCCAAGAACTCAACAGAGATATGGTTCTACCTCTTAGTATAAACCAAGAGTGAGGTTGGTAAGGAAAACGTTTTGTCGAAATCTCTGTCATCAGTGGTAGCTTTATTTATGAATTATGATGCAGCTCTTCAGTCCACTACACCAGTGCATACGATCGACATTATTAAAGTGTAAACTTAGATGGCCTGTTGAGCTGACCTCCAATCAAGGTGAAGAAACGGGGAGGGGGGAATCCCACTAAGGCAAAATTAGTTACCATAGAATCATAGTTAAAAGGGTCCACATGGATCATTCTAATCCAACCCCATTTCATCCAATGTGGGGCTCATTAGAATAGTTTCGTATGAGTTCTGAGTAGGGATGCAACCCAGTAATAAAAATGTTAATTCATTAATCATGTAAGTCTCAGACAATTAATTTATAGATTAAATTTGTCTAAATTTCATATTAGTAAAAACAATATCCCCAAAGCCAAAAGCATATTTCCTTTCAGTTTATGCACACATGTATGCTGGCCAGCGTCCACTCAGCTAAATGAGCACCAGGAGGACACCCAGATGCAGCACATTTAACAAGAGCAGGCACAGGACTATAAATTCCAGAGTGAAAGTTATACCCAGCTGACCACTGTTTGATGCAGCAAGCATCATCTTAGAAGAGCATTCTTTTTGTGTGTGAAGACAGTACTTGCACCTACAGTCTTTATGAGTAATTCGTGTTAAAAATAATAAACAATATCTAGTGGAGGATTAATTGTGAAGTCTTTTAGTCAACTAAATATGTTTAATTGATTAATCTGATTAAGCAATTAAGCATTGCATCCAAGGTGTTTGGTTTGCCAGGTTCGTTGCTTGCTAAAGATACATTTACATAACTTATTTACATTGGCCATTATTGATTTCACATACATTTGGGAACAAACTATTTTTAAATCTTTATTATTTATTTATTATATTTGTATACTAGCAGTGTGGTTGGATTAATTCAATTCCTTTTAATTATTTCCTTTTCCTTTGAAATATGCAGGGGATACTCATCACTTATCCAGGAGAACAAAAAAGATTCCTTCCTAGTTCAAGGATTATTAATGAGCAGATTGGGTATAGATATGAGGACAAACAGTGGAGGAGAAAATCTGACTTCCTTTTCCAAGAAACATTAGTGAGTATCTTCCACCCAAACACATCTTCTGCTACTTTTCAAAGAAGTGCAATTTGACCCTTGCAACATACAATTTCTAGTGGTGTTTCTATCAGTTTCCAGTTATTTTTAGTACATACTTCAGGTCAGCTGCTGGTTAAATCAGTCTAAACAATGGCCCTCAGTCAACTGATCATGGAGTTTCCCCTACCCCTAGAAGACCTTCACAGACACACTTGCAATAGTAATAATCAGTGTCAAGGTCTCGCATGTACCAGGCAAGTTTCCTCCTACCAATTACCCAGGCAGTGCGTGAACAATAGGAAATGGCACTTTGTGTAATCTGACTTTAGGGCTTGACAACTAACTGCATTCCCACTGTGTTTACAAGGAAAGGAGCAATACAAAGTGCTGTATTGCATAATGTAATGTACAGATTACTATACCCCAGGAGAAAGCTGAATGATGTACTGGTGACAATGCTTTAGGAGTTATATTTTTGTTGCTGTGAATTCACCATTCCCATACTATGGGTGGACAGGCTATTAACCGGCAGAGTCTCCAAAGGAGATCAAAAATTGAAATGGATACCCACTGTGCTTCAAGTAAATATACAGAAGATCCTGTTTTACTCAGGGTTGGAGGAAAGAAAGGATTAAACAGCCCCTTATCCAGAGCAAACAAAATTGAAGAGAAATAACCATCTAAAGGAGCTCAACTCTGTTTCGAGTTGCAACCTTGCAAGAGAGAGTGAGAGAGATTCAGAGATTTCTTGCTGAAATAGCCATCCCTGTCCTAAACTAAACATGTTTAATTTGGGGAAAATATAATAAATTGCACTTACTAATTTCCATAGTTACTAACAATGGTTATTTTCAAATTTACATTTCATACTTGTGTAATAACATCTACAAAAAAGCTAAAATTGTGCTCTATTGCTTTTGTTGCAGGTAATCTAAATCCTGATACTAAATCAACCAGCAGAGCACAGTGGACCTTTTGTGGATGAAAGAGGTTGCACTTGGAATATTACACATTCACCTATGTCACTTGAAACACTTTTTTCCATTTGCCCTGGATAATGCAGGATCATCCAATATTTGTCAAGAGGAAACGTCTGAATAAATTTTGTTCATTTTAAATGGCATACTGTTTCATAAAAAGGTTAAAGAGATCTATACTTACGGTATAAATAAAATCAATGATGATTCTTGAAAGAATAATCAATTTCTTTATGTATCCTGATTCTGCAACAGAAACATTAAATGACAGCTCCCTGAATTACACTGCTTAATTAACAGTTCTTCTCTGTGGCTCATTTCTACAGCTGTATGTTCTATCAACTTTGTATATAAGGAAATAAAACTGAAAACAGTAAGAGGCATCAGTAAAAAAAAAAAAAAGCAGACCTGAGTGCTTACCTGAGTGTTAAAATTCCAAACTGCGTGCACAAAATGATGCATTTAAGTTAAAGAAAATGCAGTGTATTCAGCAGCAAGGTCTGGCATTATGTACTTGATGCTCAAAGCTGACAATTTATATGACTGCATAGTGCAACGTGGGTGAGGTTGAGGCACAGACAAAGGTGTACACAGAGGCCAGGTATGGGTCAGGAGAACCGCCCCTTTGTTCTCACAGCATTGCATACATGTCACTGTAACAGGGCTTTGATCGTAAAGCAAAAATGCACTGTCAGTGACATTTGACTGAACTTCAAAGCAACTTCCAAATAGCAACATGAACAGAAGAAGCTAACTCTCTGGTTACAAACGTAAATTTAATACATGCTTGCTTTGTTTAACACTTGAAATGTACCGTATTCTGTATTCTTAACAGATAGTTCCAAGCTACTTTAAAATGCCAGTGGCTAACCTTGCAGCTCTTAGAGGCAGTTCCATGACCTACATTTCAAATCAACTACTGCACCCAGGTTGATTAGATCTATGCACCTGAACCTATACTTCAAACCAATTCCCGAAAGTACTTTGATTAGATCCATATAATCACCTTTAGGGCAACCTGTTGCCTGTGAATTACTTATGTGACAGTGATGCTATCTTTACTATCTCTTTGTCACATTTTTCAGAGAAAGCATATCCAAATTCTGAGGCATGCATATACGTATGTTTGTGGGAAGTTGGATAATAAAATTATTTACATATATTTACTTAGGGCACAATCCAGAATCATTACAAACTATTGGAGTTTTTGCATTTTAACTCAATGGGCCATAAACTGTAGCATTTAAATGCATCCTGGCATATAATTTAAACTTTTTTTAGGAATGCAGAATTTTTGAGAGTACCATTTCCAGCTTTTCTCAGGGATTAATAAAGGGAGGTAATATCAGGGGCAGGGTGGCGGAAGAAGATGAGCCATGGGAAGGGTTAGGAAACTGTGCTGAATGCAGACATACAATTTCTTCTTTGTTGGTAATGCTTCTCAATCCCAGTTACGTGCTCTGGTTTTAAGCATTTAATAATAATAATAAATAATAATAAAATTTATTTATATCCCGCCCTCCCCAGCCGAAGCCGGGCTCAGGGCGGCTCACAACAATAAAATAGTACAGCATTCTAAAATCATTTCATTATAAAATTAATTCAATTCCAATTGATTTACCAAAAAGTGCACACATAGCTCAGTGGTGGAGCACTCCCATTGCATGCAGAGGTTCAGAAGAGCCGTTTCCACTACACAGGTTGGAGATTTACCCCTAAACCAGCAGAGGACACACTGCCCCAAATGTGCTACCAATTCCATTTTGCACAGAGTATTCAGGAAAATCATTTTTTTCTGTTTTCTTCATTTGGGGTAGTTGCTATACTGTATTAATGGTGCAGTCCCAAACCTCTGGAATGTTAGTATTGATTTCAGGGGACAAAATAAATAATCCTTATGGCTTATAATCTTTACACCAAAACTGTAAAACAAAATGATAAAACATTAAATTCAAATAAATCCAGCATACTATGATTAATAGTTATTTGTATTAAACCAAATATTTGTACATTTTTATTAAAAAATATGTACATTTGGGCAGTTTTCCTTGACATTCATATTATTTGCATTAACTATAATGATATAGAAATATTCATTTAAATATAATTAGACAGAAATATTACTAAATCATTAAACCCATTACTGAACACACTGTAATAGTTTTCTGTGTTTTAAAAACATACATCTGCAAATATCTTATGATAAAATAGTAACGTACATTTAAAAAAATTCTTTGTGCACTAGATTCGGAACTCATGTCGATGGTGATTTCAACTTTGTTCAGCTAGAAGAAAAACAGAAAGTAATTTCATATTTGCATTCTGCTTCTAAGCTTAATTTTTATGGCAAATGTAACTACCCTTATTGTGCAAATAAATTCCTAGAAACAATATCATTTCTAAGAGTTTGCTTACATAATAAGGGAGGATTGTTCTCGTGTCTCTGGTTGTCATGAGTACTGAATACATTGAATTTATTATCACCCCCCCAAATAATCCTGAAAATTGCAATTTGCTAAGGGTGTTGGATTTGTAGCTCTGTGGTTAACCAAAATTCCCAGGACTTTTTTTGGGGGGTGGTACTTCAAATGTACGGTCTGTATCCAGTCTGCATGTTCAGTTAGATCAGACATGACCAAACTTCGTCCTCCAGATGTTTTGGCACTACAGTGCCCATCATCCCTGACCACTGGTCCGGTTAGCTAGGGATGATGGGGGTTGTAGTCCCAAAACATCTGGAGGGCCAAGTTTGCCTGAGTTAGACCAACCCAGAGTATTTTGAGGTAACACACTACCCTGCTCTTTATTAGGTAGCAGAACTTACTTATAAACATTTCTAGTTCTGAAAAAGGTTCTGAAGAAGGAGCCAGGTTCTGTAAACTTCCATGTTCTTTCAAACAGCATTCACACACACACACACACACACGGGTTGCCACATGTCCGGGAAATCCCAGACATAATCTCTTTTTAGTGCCAACATGTCCATCAAGGGGAATTTTACAATTTAAATGAAATGTCTGGGGTTCGGGGGATTTATTTATTTATTTATGGCTGGCTGGGGCTCTGGTAAGTGAAGGTTTAAATACGACCTGACACTCCATTGGGATAAAATACTATAAATCCTAGAGAGTCACTGTTTTTAATGATCTTGCAAATAGTTACAAATTATATTTCCTGTCTGCCTAAGATTTATTCTCAAATACTATGTTGAATCACTTTCTAGAATTCTAGATACAGTCAGCTAGATGGGGGGGGGGGGGGAGGTCTCTTACCTGTCCTTCAAGCCACAGGCAGTTTGGATGGGAAGCCATGGTAACTGCTCATACAAACTAGATCACTGTTTTGTTTTACAAATAGGCTGAACTGATGTGAAAAAAATGTATACGTCACTGAATCTCTAGCAGCAACTGATTGTCTAAAAAACATTTTGTTACATGTTGTAGGAAATTATCTTTCTATCTAGAAATGGCAGGATTACTCACTTTGTTTGCAAAATGATATCACTTTACTAGGAACCTTGTCATAAAAATGCTGTGACACACTGATTGACATAGTCAAGGAAGTAGTTTCCAGAATGGCATTCTGTGGCAGACTGTTGCTCCATGGCACAAGCACACACACCCTGCACATCCCCCAAGAAAAGTCCCTGGGAGCCAACAACTTCAAATAAAGTTCTGTACAAAAGTGTGCACCACTTGCTGTCGGCCCTGCTAGGATTGCCTTCTCCTGTCAGCAGTCAGGTGAAGGTGGTACAGGTATGACAAAACTGATACATTGCCCCCGCTTCTCTCTTTCACACACAGACACACACACTGGCAGAAAACGAGGAGTGCGGGGGGAGCACAGCGCCCCCGGCAGCACGATCCCGGTGGGGTGCCATCATGGCTGCCCCCTGCCCGCGCTGGGCACCACGCCCCCGGCAGGCGGCACGCCACGCCCCCAGGACACGCAACAGCCCCACCCCCGCCTGCTCTCCGCCCCCTGGTGGCAGAGCATGAAACTCCGCCACTGCACACACACACACTTGGAAAACAATTTCTTAGGTGACATAGGACTACTACTCTCCAGCTGAACCTACCCAAACCCTGAGATCAACTTCTGAGGCCCTTCTTCATGTGCCTCTTCCATTAGAAGTCCGGAGGGTGGCAACACAAGAATGGGCCTTTTCTGTGATGGCTCCCTGTTCCTGGAATGATCTGCCCAGGGAGGTTCAGCTAGTGCCTTCATTAACAGGCACCAGACAAAAACGTTCCTCTTAACATTTGATTCCCTTTTCAATATGTTGTGGAATGGGGCATTATTGGGTTGTCTTTGTTTTTGATTTTATTACGTATTCTATGTTTTTTATATAGTAATTTTGTGTTGTGAATGGCTCTGAGATTTACAGGTGTAGGGCGGTATACAAATTTAATAAATATTAATAAATAATAATGATAACAATAATTTGGTGCTTGCCCTGAACGTAGAGATTGCTAGCTATGTATCTTTGCATTAGGACAAGAACTCTAGATACAGCGAGTTGCTACAATTCTGTGCAGATGGACTACTCTTATTTCTAGACTAGTGCAGATATTTAGGCAGGGCAACAGAAACATGAAAGGAAGAAGCCAGAATTACATTTTTGCAGATCAAGCAAAGCAACAACAACTTATCAACTTAACTCCTAACTTAACAATAATGTATTTATTGGCATGTCTTTAATTTACACCTCTATATATATTTGTCTCCTCAAACAGTTCATGGAGCTTGGAAATCAGAATTACGATAATATTCTACATCTCATTTTATTTAAATATTTTCAAACTACTCGGTATTTCACCAAATAATAGTTTTCTGAAACCAAAGGCATATTTTTCTTGCATTTCTAGTAAACTGGACTAATTAGAGATAGATACCTATATTGATATGGGCTCTTATGCCCTCTTAGATATACCCCATGCATTTCTATTATCATAGTAATGCAATACCTTCATGTAAATTAAAATGCCATTTATTATTATTATTAAGAAATCACATCAAGGTGGATGTTAAACAAAAGCTACTAGAAGTAGCTCTACACATTTTTCTGTTATCTAAATGTTCCTAGAACATAAATACTTCCAACTTCCATTTTGAGACGACAATGCAACAAGCATCTCAATTTCTATCTTTAACAAAAGCAAGGAAATGGGGGATGTTGTAGCAGCTGAACCAGTGCCTCAGTTCTTCACTTGTACTGCCAGAGGAATGTTGGCCTGACAAATAAATGGCATGATGAGAAGTAGCTGTGTCGTTCATAAATTGGGGTGGAGGTGGTTAAAAGGTGAGAGGATCCCTCACATCAACTGAGTAACAGGTGCATTATTCTTCTGTGCTAATAATCCCTGAGAAGAACCTGTGCAATATGTTACTGGGGGGATGAGGGTAGAGACACTAAAAAGGTAAACATTTCTATCCCCTTAGGAAGAGCTCTCATCTTACGGAGTGCATCTTTTGTTTCGTCATTCCAACCTTGAAATAGAAAGAATTCTCGCCTTCAAGGTGTTTGCAGCCCAGTTTAACGGAATTCTTCATATGGCCCTGACAGAAGTGCTAAAGGCAAAGCTGCAGGCAAAGCGGAATAGACAGACTCCTTTGTCAGGATTTTGTCTGATCTGCCCTTAGAGCAAACCATATTTGGCCACTAATGAGGTCCAGTGCCAAGGGCCTTCTGGCAGTTCCCTCGCTGCGAGAAACCAAGTTACAGGGAACCAGGCAGAGGGCCTTCTTGGTAGTGGCACCCGTCCTATGGAACGCCCTCCCACCAGATGTCAAAGAGAACAACAACTACCAGACTTTTAGAAGACATCTGAAGGCAGCCATGTTTAGGGAAGCTTTTAATGTTTGATGTATTACAGTATTTTAATATTTTTTTGGAAGCCTCCAAATAAATTATTATTATTATTATTATTATTATTATTATTATAGCTGGAGATCAGGTGGTTTCCAACTATTAAGTCTTTAAAAAATGGTGCAGTCTTCTTAGATTAATTGTGGGAACAAAGGATGCAAGAATATATATTTATTCTAGTGCCAAATATATATTTATTCTAGCCCCCCAAATCTAGTGGGGATTTGGAATGGCTCCCCAAGTAGTTAGCAGCTAGTAACTTTTAACTGTTCATTCCATTTAGTTGCTGGAAGTTACTTGCTGTGCAGAACACACTGACTCTACCTTGTCTATTATGGGCAATACACCTGTGCAAGGATCACTCTGTGTGAGGATCATTTTGCTTTGCTGATCATTGCCAATTATATTTTCACCCCACTAAATGTGTAATGCTGCTGATGCAAAGCTCTCTCTAGGACAATTATCAATGCAACCTGTTTCTGTTAACATTCACTTTCAGCTACGATCCACTGGATGCCATAGTCACCACTGATGTGTTATGAATTACAGTGATAAAAACTTTAGATTGTATAAGCTAGTCGCTTCATGTTTTTATTGTATCCATTTTATTTATTTATTTATTTTTGCAGTTTTGTTTTCCATGGATGCTAGTCTAGTAACCATACCTACACAGAAAACCATCCCTGAGGCCTCTCTGGTGCATGCAGGGAAGTGTATTGTTACAAGAAGATTACATTAACTGATTACAGTCAGGTTTTACTAGAGTGAGAGAAGATGCCTTCCTCCTATAGATAGTTCTCTACCACACGTAAGCCATTTTTCTTTGTCAACGGATTGTTATCACTTCTCAAAACGAGTATTCAAAGAGTAGAAATGACAGCTGTAAAACCTGGAGATAATAGACCAGAGTAAAAACTACACAATTTAATAACCAGCTCTGTTCCTTTTTAACTCTTGAGGCACTGGCTTCTGTACAAAGAACACTTGTAGCTCTAACACTTGGAAGTCCCATTGGTAAGAGAATGGTAGTGCTGGTTTTGCCCTTTACAACACTGTAAAACAGTAATTAAACTCAAGCAATGTAATAGTTGCATTAATATAGCGTTCTAGTACTGGCTGTCAACACTCCTTGCAGGTGTTACTACCAGAGGTGGTAGTAATTTCTGTACATGGTACTATTCTCTTAACAACTTTAATATATCAGTCCCTCACAAACTATAAAGTATAATAAATAAGCATTCCAAATCTCTGCAAGTCAATAGATTGTATTCAGCTAAGTTTTACTCAGAGCAGACCCACTGAAATTAAGAGACCCATGTCATGTCCATTAATTTCAGTGGGCCTGCTCTGAGTATGGCTAATATTGTATATATCCCTACATGCTCCTCCCCCTGAACCTCTTTGCTTCAGAAATGCTCTTAAGAGTGGTTAACCAACTATTTGACCTAGAGTGTCCAGATGGAGCTGTTTCTGCATCGGGAGGATTTATGGCCTCTGATAAGTGAACAGACTCCAAACAACCCCAATGCTGCGTGTCTACAGAAGGATGAGCGAGCTCATGCCACTATCATCCTGGGTTCGGAGGACAGCCAACTCGTCAACGTGAGGGCGTTGCTGAAGCTAAGCAAAGCTAGCAAGCATTGAGAGACATTTATGTTAAGGCTACAACACCAGCAAATACCACCTGCTAGCTATAAAGAAAATATTTGTGGAGCTGCAGGAACGAGACATTGCAAAGGTGTACATCATACCGCCAACCCTAAATGAAAGTTGGAACAATTTTGTTATGAGCCTGGAGGTGATGCCTGAAGAAAATCTTTCCCTTGACAAAATGGGTAGGGCTATAGCTCGTGGCAGGGGACATCCATTGCTTGCAAAAGGTTCCATTTTAAATCCCCTGCATCTCCAGGTTGGGCTAGGAAAGAAGTTTTCTGAACCTGCAGGGCCAAATAAATACTGTAGATGCGAAAGAGTGACTTACCAAATGCCATATAGTGAATTCAAAGCAAAGACTTAAGCAGCAGACTTCTTGATTCATGGCTCAGTCAGTCTCTTAGCTAAGCTAGATTTCAGGGTTAAATGCAATAGCCAAATCAAACAAGTTTGCATTTGTTACAGGGTAATTGGAAGGGAGATGAGAGACCTCCCCCACACTCTGAGCCTTGTCTCTCCACACTATGAGGCAAAGATGAAGAGCCTCCACTGCACATTACAAAATGTAGCAATTCATTGATAAATCTATCTATGTACAGGATCAATGGGAAAACTTTAGAAATTCATAAGAAATCACATCATTGTATCAATCTTCTCAGTTCCAATGGCATTTAGGACCCAGGGAAGTGAGGTATAAGGGGAGGGGTGAGAGAGCCGGCCATAATCCCCAAGATGTACAGTCAGGTCTGCAGGGCCTTCCCAAGGAGTCATGACTGCTGATATTCTGCCCTCAAAGTGTCAGACAGATAACCATCTCAATCACAATGCCTACCCACCCTATAGCGGGATGAAGCCACAAGACAAAGGGGTGTATTTGACTAGTGTAACCTCCTGCAATGCAGATGTCTCAGATAGAGTATCCATGACAGGTGGCCTTCCAACCTCTGCTTAAAAACCTCCAATGAAGGAGAGCCCACTACCCCATGAGGGAGATAATTCCACTATCAAACAGCTTTTACTGTCAGAAAGTTCTTTCTGCTGTTTAGTCGGAATCTCCTTTCTTGTAAACTTGAAGCCATGGGTTCAAGTCCTGCCCTCCAGAGCAGTGGGGGGAAAGTTTGCTCTATCCTACATGTGACAGCCCTTAATATATTTGAAGATGGCTATTGTATCTCCTCTCAATCTCCTCTTTTCCATGCTACATACCCAGATCCTCATATTGCTTGGTTTCCAGTCCCTTGATCATCTTGGTTGCCTTACTCTGCACATATTCCAGTTTGTCAACATCCTTCTTTAATTGTGCTTCCCAGAATTGGACACGGTATTCCAGGTGTGGTCAGGCTAAGACAGAATAGAGTGCACTATTACTTCCCTTGATTTGGACACTGTTCATGCAGCCTACAATAGCATTAGCTTGTTTTGCTGCCAAAAAGAACATCTGATACCCACACATGTATACCAGTAGTCTAGGAGGTTCTGTTAGTTACTGCACCAAAAACAAACAAATGTATTATGACATAAGGCTGAATAAGAGCTTAATTGTCTCTTTGAGATAGACATTTAAAACATATTCTTTTATTGAAATAATTTCAACTATAAAGAAATAAAGTGATACAAAGAAAAAAGGGGGGAGTGAGGGAGAAAAGCTAAAACAAACATGTGCATAAGAAAGGGGGGGAAATATACAAAATTGAAATGTAATCTACTCCCATAAATTCTTATATAAATTGATATAGTGTTATTATCCTAATAGATACATTGGCTAATAGCGTATTACATTCTGTTTAAACTCATTCCGAATGTTGTCATATTTATCCAAACAAAGTCTACATCTGTTAAGTAGTCTGTTCATAAACTGCATGTGTTGTCATACTGTTGGTCCATGAATTAATTTTGATCATAGCTATTCAGCAGTATCAGACTCTTGGTCACTATTAGGGCATGTAGAATCCATTTTCTTGTCCCATTGTTAGGTATATAGCTCAAAAGAGGTGTACAGTTCAATAGCTATATAGTTCAAAAAAATATTCTCTGCTGAAAAATTGAATCTTTTTCTGCACAGTCCAGCACTTTCTCCCAAAACGTGGTGCGTATAGAACTCTGTACAAACATATATTTCGGGGGGGGGGGGATTGTCCTTGCCACATCTCCAATACAGAGCTATCTTAGCTAGTCCTTCAATCCTTAGCTTGTCTTCAATGAGTTATCCCATTGTTCTAATATCTCAGGTGTCTCAGAAGCTGAGAGGGCTGCCAGCCCAAACACACTTCTTAGGTGATGTTGTAATTGAAGATATTGCCATTGGGCCGCATCTGATATTTTCTTCCTTATCTATCAGTCAATACACCTGCTTCCATCTGATTTTTCCATACCATCTTTTTTGCAATTTTTAGAGTACGGTTTCCTTAGAAAGTAAGTTTAGGATGTGAAAAGGGATCAAATTTGTTTTTATTATTCTATATCCTTCTAATGTAGTTGTTTCCAGTCACCTGGGATTTCAAATAATTTTAGCTGAGTATTGTCCAAGCAACCAAAGATACTGTACTTATGCATATATTCCAGGGTTGCTCACGCTGGAAAACTGAGACCAGCAGTAGCTTTCCAATATTTAATTTACTACATTAACAGTATATAAGCATAATTATCTAATTCTAAATTCAGAATTCTGAAACCATCTTCTTTAATTTCTAGCTGCATTCGCTGCAAGAATATCCTTGGTGTTGTTCAGCAAGTCATTTCCTAATGAGGGTGTTTATCTTTGGAAATATGATCCAGATATAAAAACTGAAATCCCGTTCAGAATATAAGTGAATCTCGGAATAATATTCATTTTGAGAGCATTCACCATTCCCCGAAGGGTAAGGTTCAATGACTCCCAACTATCAATATCTGAAGAAAACTCTTATTAATTACTTTATATTAACTGTGACTGTGTTATATCTTTTGGTATTAATATACCTAGATATTTAATAGATTCAGAACAAATCTGGAATTTTCATGGCCCTCTAGCAGCTATTGTGGCTCATTGACCAAAATTAAATTCTTGCAGTGTCTTGTCTGCCAGGAAGCATGGAATTAAACAGAATTATGCTCAAACAGTTTGTTGGGCTGCAGCGTAACAAAAATAGTAGAACTTAGCTGCACTTTAGATAAGAAAAATACTAAAATATACAAAATAAGCACAAGTTCCTTTTCATCAGAATATAACACAAATTAACGTTGAACAAAACACAAATTAATGTTGAACTGTGTATATTGGTCATTACTAAGGTTGACAGCAGATGATGAGCATCCTGGATACTCCTGCACCCTAAACACATGAACAGGCTAAATTCCCTCCTGAAAACCAGCTGCATTCAGTAGGGATGCATGAGTGCAACTGAGAACAGCTGTCCCATTATTTCTGAATGCCTGATTTCATACTGTAATCTGTAAATTAGTTGACAGATGTATAAAATCACATGTTCAGTACCTAGGGAACTCCCTAAAGATGTTCTAGAAGCATTATATATATACTATTTTTTAAATGCCCCATGTACATTAAATATACAGTAGCAAGGATAGTCATTGCTCCTAAATCTATGATGAAGATAGTGATATTTGTTCATATTAAAGAGCCATAGACCAGAGGTCTTGCAGTTTCACCTCACCAACAAAACTCTCCAATCATTATCATTATTAAGGTCTCAAAGCAATTTATAAGTTTAAAATACAGAGATACCAAAAACAACAACAGTAAAACAGTAAAATCATACACAGTATCAACCAGTGTTGATAACACAGTATCAACCAACATTCAATAACAAGGAAAATATCATTTTCCACCCAATTAAAAGATGGACACAAAAAACAGGACAAAAATGAAACCACACTGAGATTCAAATGTCTAGGAGAACAATAACGCCTTTGCATGGTGCTTAAAAATGGACAAAGCTCATGCCAGGCAAACATCATTGGAAAAGGCATTCCACAGCTGAGGGACAGCAACTGAAAAAGCCTGTTCTCTCACTGCAACCCATGAGACCTTTTTCAGAGGCGGCACGCGGAGAAAAGACAGGTGATGATTAAAAGGTCCAGGAAGGTTTGGACTGGGAAAGCCTATAATTGGGGTCCTGAGCTGTATAAAAAATTGTGTTTTATAGGTCAAAACCTGCACTGTGAACTGGACTTGGAAAACAACCGGCAACCAATACAGTGAGACCAGAATTAGTATTATAGGCTAATACATCCTGGTTCCAATCAGTGATCAGGCTGCCAAATTTTGCACTAGCTGCTCCTTCAGAGGCAGCTCCATGTATCACATTGCAGTTATCTAACTACGGGTTACCAGAACATAGACAAGTAAAACTGCTTATCCTCACCCAGATAAGAGTTGCAGTTGTGCCATTAGCTGAAGCTGATGGAAGGCACCCTGTGCCCGAGAGCTAACTTGTGCCTCCATTGACTGGCAGTAACGTACCCAGAGGTAGCACACCTGATCCTTCAGGAAAAGTATGACCATATAAAGTTGCATCCCCTCTAATCCAGACTGAGTAACCACCGTTTTAAAATGCCCAGTCACATCTGGACTGAGCTTTAGGGGTTTTTGTTTTTGTTTTTTGCTTTCATCCAGTTCATAACTACAGCCAAGCACCAGTTTAGCACATTCCTTCATCACATTACAGTGGTACCTCGGGTTAAGTACTTAATTCGTTCTGGAGGTCTGTTCTTAACCTGAAACTGTTCTTAACCTAAAGCACCACTTTAGCTAATGGGGGCTCCCGCTGCCCCGCTGCTGCATGATTTCTGTTCTCACCCTGAAGCAAAGTTCTTAACCCGAGGTAATATTCTGGGTTAGCGGAGTCTGTAACCTGAAGTGTATGTAACCTGAAGCGTATGTAACCTGAGGTACCACTGTATTCAGTCAACTCAGTGCTCCTTCCATTCCCTACTATATACTTGTAAAGCTTTGATTATGGAACAACATATAACTGAATTAACTTATTCAAAAACTACTTCTAATCATAGGCAATACACACAAAGCGAAAACAGTTTAGAAATCTGAGATTGATGTGGTACTCAGAAATATATATATATCAAATTTTATGAGATTGTGACAATTTATCCCCACCCCTCTTTTTAATGTAATTTTGTACTGAGTTAGTTTTTTCTACTTAGTTTGGAGGTTGCCCTGTGTAAATGGGTATTCTTTACTCCAATGGTGTAATCTTTCTCAGACAGCCACAAGGCAATCTGCTGAATCAACGTAATCTCTAAGCTGTAGCATCTAATCTTGCAGCTGTTCTCTCTGCATGGTTATGCAATCTGCCCCATGTGCATATATGAACAAACAGGCAACATTTTAGCATTTTAAAATGCAGCTCTTTTAAAGCTTCTGTCATTCCCCATGGTGTGCCAATGTGCCCTATGTCAATTAATAATATGCTAGCCAGACTCTAAAACATGCATTTAAGTTGCACAAAACAACAGACATTGCTTTGTTAGAATCATGGAATTCTAGAGTTGGAAAGGACCGCGAGGGTCATGTAGTCCAAGCCCCTGCAATGCAGGAATCTCAGCTAAAGTCTCCATGACAGATAACCTAACATCTGCTGAAAAATCTCCAAGAAAGGAGAGTCCACCACCTCCTGAATGTCGAACAGTCCTTACTGTCAGAAAGTTCTTCCTGAAGTTTAGTCGGAACCTCCTTTCTTGTAACTTGAATACATTGGTTGAAGTCCTAGCTTCCAGAGCAGGAGAAAAAAGCTTGCTCAATCCTCCATGTGACAGCCATTTAGGTATTTTAAGCTGTATCTCCTCTTTTCCAGGCTAAACATACCCAGCTCCTCAAAAGGCTTGGTTTCCAGACCCTTTTCATCTTGGTTGCCCTGCTCTGCACACATTCCAGCTAGTCAATATCCTTCTTAAACTGAGGTGCCCAGAAGCAGACCCAGTACTCCTGCTGTGGTCTAACCAAGGCAGAATAGAGCGGGAGTATTCCTTCCATACCCGGAAACTACAACTAATCCAGAATGCGGCAGCTAGACTGGTGACTGGGGGCGGCCGCTGAGACTGCATAACACCGGTCTTGAAAGACCTACATTGGCTCCCAGTACATTTCCAAGCACAATTCAAAGTGTTGGTGTTAACCTTTAAAGCCCTAAAAGGCCTCGGCCCAGTATACCTGAAGGAGCATCTCCACCCCCACCGTTCTGCCTGGACGCTGAGGTCCAGCGCCGAGGGCCTTGTGGTGTTCCCTCATTGTGAGTATACCTTGAATGGTATACTATACCATTGATGCTGTTGTTGCTGCCTAGAATAACAGTTTTGTATGCTGCTGCATCATACTGTTGACTCATGGCAAACCTTTGGTCTACTAAGACCCCTAGATCCTTTTCACATGTACTGCTGGCAAGCCAAGCGTCCCCCATCTTATATTTGTGTAGCTTGTTTTTCCTAAGTGAAGAACCATTCATTTGTTCCTACTGGAATTCATTTTGTTTGTTTGGAACCTGTTCTCCAATCTATTAAGGTCATTTTGAATCCCAATTCTGTCTTCTGTGGCATTGGCTACCCCACCCAATTTGGTGTCATCTGTAAACTGGATGAGCATCCCCTCAATTCCTTCATCCAAGTCGTTGCAAACCTTCATTCTGAGCTCTGGCCTGTCTGACCTTCTCCCTACAACTGTTTGCTATTTGTATACACTCTTCCTTTCTGATTTCTCCTTTCTTCCGTTTCTTATACATAGCCTTCTTACATCTCAGTTCCTTATGCAACCAAACCAGTTTCTCTAGATGTCTCTCACTTCTCTTGTAGAATTATGTTATTTGAATGGATCCAGTATATATCAGTTACTGTCCGAAGTATGGTAACAACAAAGTCCATTATATGACTAGATCCCTTTATACAACTCATGTATTTTATAATGAAGCGATAATAAAACATGCTACAGAAAAAAGTTTGATTATATCACGAGACAAATCTTCTACTTAAAAGCAACTCCAACCAGACCCCCCCCAAAGTCAAATCCTGTTTGATTTTGTCCTTTTCTGACCTCAACATTTAGATTAAACTTGTTTAGTGATGTATAAAAAGGTAAAGGTAAAGGACCTCTGACAGTTAAGTCCAGTCGCGAATGACTCTGGGGTTGCGGAGCTCATCTCACTTTACTGGCTGAGGGAGCCAGCGTTTGTCCGCAGTTTTTCTGGGTCATGTAGCCAGCATGACTAAGCCGCTTCTGGCGAAACCAGAGCAGCGCACGGAAACGCTGTTTACCTTCCCACCAGAGTGGTACCTATTTATCTACTTGATTGTAGCTCACCCAGTCGTGGGGATTCGAACCGCTGACCTTCCAAACAGCAAGCCCTAGGCTCAGTGGTTTACACCACAATGCCCTTAGTGATACATGTTGTTTAGTCGTTTAGTCGTGTCCGACTCTTTGTGACCCCATGAACCAGAGCACGCCATGCACTCCTGCCTTCCACTGCCTCCCGCAGTTTGGTCAGACTCATGTTCGTAGCTTCAAGAACACTATAGTGATGTATAAAGGTAAAGGGACCCCTGACCATTAGGTCCAGTCGTGGCCGACTCTGGGGTTGTGGCGCTCATCTCGCTTTACTGGCCGAGGGAGCCGGCGTACAGCTTCCAGGTCATGTGGCCAGCAGGACTAAGTCGCTTCTGGCGAACCAGAGCAGCGCACGGAAACGCCATTTACCTTCCCGCCAGAGCGGTCCCTATTTATCTACTTGCACTTTGACGTGCTTTCGAACTGCTAGGTTGGCAGGAGATAGTGAAATATAAATATATAAATTCTAGTTATGTATGGAAGCTTTCATCAGCTATTAAGTCCTGATAAATTCAGTTAGACTTACCGTACTCCCAATAAATTGAATGGAGGATTGTGGCCTTAGACCTGGCATCTAGTTAGTTTTGCTCTAGGGCAGAGGTTTTCAACCTTTTTGAGTTCACGGCTCCCCTGACCAACTACCTTCTTTCTGCGGCTCCCCTAGGGGGCTCAGGAGGCGTTAGGTCACCCCTCGCCTGCAGAGCCAGCAGCCCCTCACCCCTTTCTGAACACCCTCCCTTGTGTTGAGACACGCCAAAGAGAGGAGCTTCCTGATGCCTCCCCCCCCCCCAGGGGCCTGGGAAGAGGGTGGCTCCAGCCTTAGCGGCCCAACAGAGACTGGCCAAAGGTGAGCGTGAGGCCAGCAGCGGGCGCCCCTGGGCCTGCATGGCAGAGTCTCCCCTCAGCTCCCAGGCAGGCCTTGCATGCAGCACTGCCTGCCTGGCCTCCCCCTTGTCCAGCCAGGGCTGGCAGACTGGCTGGCTGGGCTCCCTCGCCCGCTTGCTTCCTTCCTCCGAGGCCGCCTCGGCTCCTGGCACCCAGCACCCCCTGGCCAGCCCTAAGGGCACCCTTCGCCCGCAGCCAGAGGCAAGAGGAGGGAGGGAAGAGGGAGGGAGGTCAGGGTTGCCCGCAGCCCCCCGGCCATCCTTCAAGGCCCCCAGGGTGCCATGGCACACGGGCGAAAACCACTGGCTTGTCCCACCATTCTCCTCCCTCCCCGCTGGTGGAGGGCTGGTGGCAATTAGCTTAGCTTGTTGCTAGGCTCTGAAATTTTACATTAGGACTTTGTAAGTAAACTAAGTAAGCTAAGTGCACCAACCTTCAATAAAAAGAGAATTTGAGTCAGCTGTGGGCAGATTTTCTTACACCTGTTGATAATTGCAAATAGTCCTCGTTTCATTTAATTACTTATAAATATTACCTGAGGGCCCGTTTGGGATGGGAGGGTGAACACACAAATATTCCATGCCAGATAAAAGAGAAGAAAGAAAGAAAGAAAAGCCCCACCCTTGTAGTGGGGCTGAAGTAATGGTGGCACCACCTTTGCTATTTTATTCACGTTGACTGCTTTTGTGACTTCCAGGTGCCAGGCCGGGGGGGGGGGGGCTCCCGGCCTCTCTTCCCGCCTAAACCTGAGGCGAAGGCCAGGCCTCCCCCGGGCAACCGCCAATCCGCTTCCTGGCCCCGCCCCTTTCTCCTCAGCCTTACTCTTACTACCAAGCCCTCCGCCCGCCCGCCCACCACGTGACCCGCGGGAGCGCCCCGCCCGCCCGCCGCGCAGCGGGTTTGTTTCCAAGGCGACCGAGGGGCGGGAGGGAAAGAGGGACGAGAGAAGAGGAATGGCGGGGGGGGGGGGACTCCTTCCCTCCCGCCCCGCAGGAGGAAGCGCGGGCTCGTCGGCTGAGGGAGGGCGGCGGGGGCGGGAGTGTGGAGGAGAGGCGGCTGGCGCATGCGTGGTGGCGCTGGAACCCTGGACCTCGGAGGGAGAGGGCGCGCGCACGTGCGTGTGGCTCCGCGCTCGCTCGCGCGCCGCTTAGTCTTATCCTTCGGTGGAGCTGCAGCTGCTCTTGCAGCAGCCGCCGCCGCCGCCGCCGCCGAGGAGAGCGGCTTCCCGTTTGGCTTCTCGGGCGGCAGCAGCAGCAGCAGGTACGTGGCTCCTTTGGGGCGGGGGGTTTCCTGCCCCCTCCCCCCCCTCACGGCCTCTGCAATGGCGCACGTGCTCACCTGCTGCAGTGGGAGGCGCTGGGGTCCCCAGTCCCGATTGCACTACCGAGCCCTGCAAAAGAGGGGGGGGGGTCCAGGGTGACAGCGGAGCATCCACCCCCCCGAACTGCGCCTGGGGTGTGTGTATGAGCGCGCGAGAGGGAAGTCCCCTCCGGCTGGCCCAGCTGGGCAGGGGGCTTCCTGTGCCAAGGAGCCGGCATTCCCCACTGCAGAGGAGGAGGAGGAGGAGGAGGAGGAGGAGGAAGGCGGCGGACGAACGCCGTGCGAGTGTCATGGTGGCGGGGATATCCTGCCTGCTAAGGTGCAAGGCATCCCTTTCGTGAGGGACGGACATATTGCACATTAAGAGGCTGTATTAGTGGAGGAAGAGTGATGGGGACTGGCTTGTTAGGAGTGCCTGGGACTCCCTTCTACAAATATTATTCTCGTAAAAGCAGGCATTTCTCATGTGAGGATCTGCACCACAAGCAGGGGATTCCCTGTTGCCTCCCAAATGCAGTTCATACTTGACGTTGCTTTGTGGTGAGATGCCGAGCATCCTTCCCTTCAGTCCAAACTCATTCTTAAAGCTGCAGAGTTAAAAAGATTAGGGCAATGAATTGCCCCTTCCATCAGCTTATACATAAAAGGTGCATATTTCCGTGGTGGAGGGCAGGTCATTTTATCCTGTTGCCACTGTGGTGGTGCTGAACTCCATGGGATTCTTTTAAGTGTGGCCACTGCAACACTTTCTCCAGAAGAAGAAGAAGAAGAAGAATACAGTGTATGGTTTTCCCCAAGGGAGACTGTTTTCCTTCATCTTTCTTTCTCTGTACCAGATTGCAAATCTCACCACAGCAGGGAACAGGAGGAGTGCATGCTTTATGAGCCATTTATCTGCAAAAAGGTGATGAGGTACCCTTTGCCAAAGTGTGTTAGGAAGGCATTCCTCTCTGCCCATTGAATTTTTTATAGGTTCTCTCTGGTTACCTACATACTTGAAAGCGAAATATGAATTTACTGCTTCTCAAGTTCATAGAGTTGATTATGTGGCAAGTAAGCAGCCCTTTGCTTTGTCACTGTAAAACAATATGCATGTCAGGGTGGGTCTAGTGAGAAGTTCATGAATTTCCCTATGGAAGTGTATGTAGGACAGATCCTACTGATGTAGTACTTTTTTGGAATTCATTCATGGGCGTAGCCAGGATTTATGTTAGGGGGCAGAACCTTAGTTAAGTATTTTTATTGATTTAATTGATGGAGGGCAGCTGCCCCCCTTGGGTTATGCCCATGAATTCATTGTGGGTTTTTGTATACAAGCTTGGTTGGCCTTTTGGGACAGCTTGAGGGAATCCTTTGTATTTAAGAGAGGTGACTTTTGATGACTTGTTAAATGAGTGGTACTTGAAAGTCAACTGCTATGATCCTAGTGATTTTTTCCCTACAGTAAGGGTAGTGGGAAGAGGTAAAACAACAGAATTCTATGTGACAGGGAAACAGATTGTTTTGGAGGTCTCAGCCTTGGGCTTAACGGTAGTTGGTAATTCAGTTATTTCCTAAAACTGTGTTTTACATGAAACTAAGAGGAGAGCTTTCCTTAATGTCTGACTCTAAAATAAGACATTTTGAGTTACTTCATGTTGAAAGATCTTCTTTTTAAAAAGGTGCATGACTAAGGGCATTTCTGCACAGCAACGGGCTGTTTAGTGCAATAAATATGCTTTGCTGTGCACTTGTTGCACATGGATTTGGGTTGCAGAGCCTCTCAAAGTGAATGGTAGCATACCTCTTTATTTTCATTTGCCTCTTTTTAGTTTTTCTGAGTGGCCTTGACATGCTTTTCTTTTGCATTGAAAATTTGCAACAATACATTGGCCTGCATTAATAAAGATTGCTCACTGACTTTCAAAGACCCAATTTAATGATATATTGGTTCCTTGGTATTTGGGTAACAGTCTGATTTATGTGCCCTTAACCACACTAGTTTATGTAATATAGGCTGAATTTGAAAAAAACACACACACAACACCAACCAAACGAAAGCTAAACTTGACAAAGGACCAAGTTGGAGCGCATCAGAAGGTAGTTAGACTTTGTGCAACTCTTCTTCATTTTGACCTGCTTCTCTTTATGTGAACACAGTATTGCTTTCGATTCTGCAGTGCTAGCCCTTGCACATCCTGGCTGTATTTTTTTTTTTTTAGCTTAGGTTTGCTGATATGCAGAACTAAAGTCCCTGCATGTCTGCCTGCACACACATATGTACCAAAGGGTGGCTTGGGCCATGGGTCTAGCAAGTTATTTGCTCTGATCAAGTACCCAACTGAAAGACAACTCTTGTCTCTTGACTCTTGGAACACTTAATTACATATTGATCTTGTCAGCAGTTTTCATTTATCATGCAGTAACTTGTCTTTTAAATTTTACTGTTACCTACCATCAACAAAATAAGTTATCACCTGGGCAAATATCTGCTGATTAGCTAGCAAATAAATGCCATCTTGATTGTGAGACTGTAGGTCTAAATTGCTTTTACCTAGATTAAAATGCAATAGTGACCTCCTAATTAGCAATCTCTTCACATGAGAAAAATACTCCCATGAGGCATTTGCTTCTTCCTATATTACATTAGTTAGCTGTTTACTGATAAGAGGTATTCCAATGTGACTTTACCAAAAGTCATACCCCCCCAAAGCTCTATAACTGCCACCTTGGTAACAGCGTTATTTCATTTTTATCAGAGCAGCTGATGAAGGTAAATGCTTTGCCTCTGTTAATCACAGTAGCATAAGTATTATTTTAGTGATTAACCAAATCCTAAAAGGGATCCAAAGGAAGTGTGAAGTGTTTGTTGCTTTTATAACTGTGTGTGTGTAAACCTAAGAGCAGGGGATACCTGCATGCAGAAATGCACACACCTCTCTCTCACAGAGTTGTGTGTGGGATGAGCTGGAAAACCCTAGCAGCGAGCTTGCTTCAAATCATAGAGGAGGGCTGCAGTATCCAGTGGCTTAGCAGCTGCCCTTCCCAAGATCAAAATAAGTGATCAATTCACTCGGGTGGGGCTCACCACCAGTGCCCCCCTGCTGCCCCATGCCTCTTAGCACTCCCCTAGGTAATCCCACAGCACCCTTTGGTAGCTAGGGCTATATACCTTAAATCATATGGTAGTCATAGTCTAGAGTTGTAAGTTTAATTGTCTACTTTTCTAAATAACTGTCCAAAATATGCAGTGTTTTTTTACCTAAATGCAAAGGTCTTATGTAAGGTAAATGATGGTGTTGGAGAATGCCTCTGACTTCTCTGCCCTTGTATTCTATTCTATTGCTATGGCACCTTCCTGTTGGCTGTCTCTTGTGGCTTCCGAAAAAGTTCCCCCCTCCATGTTAATATAACAAAGGAGTTGCGCAAGTGTGATGTGAAATCTTTTCTGCCTTAAACATTATCAGAAATCAGTTGGCACTTCTATTTCCAGAAAACGATTCTAGATTCAGGTAGGTAGTCGTGTGGGTCTGACGCAGTCAAAATAAATTTAAAAAACTGTCCAGTAGCACCTTAGAGACAAACTTAGTTGGTCTCTAAGGTGCTACTGGACAGGGTTTTTTTTCTGTTTTTTTATTTATCCAGAAAATGATGTTGAAAGTGGTGTAATAGGAACTATCATTTTCTCTTCCCTTCTCTCTCTCCTTCCCTGCTCAAGCTTTCTCTTAAGTGTCTCTAGAGTGGGGAGGAGCTCCTTTGACCTGATACTAGTTGCTAGTGATACCTAACAGTACTGTACACAGGAGTCTGAAGATGCCCCTTTCAAAGATGGTGCCAGGCTATGTCTTGCACTGGGACACAGAATCAGTGTTGCAGGCAGGAGGGGAGGGTTTGTGACAAGCAGACACCCTGATTGTTTTTTAAATGGAGGAACAAAGTCAGTGATGAAACAGACCCAGGCCAGGCAGTGCAGACATTAGGGGCCTGCTTTGACTCTGGGGAGCAGGAAGTGAAAAATCCAAACCTCAGTGATACAGAAACAGTCATTGACTGTGAAACTCAGTGAATAGTTGTTGAAATCTGTAAATGATTAATTTCCCCACAAACTAGTTTCAGCCATGGTTATTGGTGGTGTAACGGTACTGCATAAGTTTGAAGAGTGAAGGAGCCATGGTGCTTAGCAGGCACCTACATTCTAAAACTACAACAATAATGAAGGACAAAAAAGGCAGGTTCATCTTTGTTAGGGGGAGCACTAGATGGCAAAAC
This sequence comes from Podarcis gaigeae, assembly GCF_964106915.1. Lineage (NCBI taxonomy): Eukaryota > Metazoa > Chordata > Lepidosauria > Squamata > Lacertidae > Podarcis > Podarcis gaigeae. The sequence goes on along the minus strand of NC_139685.1, from coordinate 2,202,709 downwards.
TAAATTGACAATTGGCCCCAAACTCAAAACAGTTTGATTTTTTCCAGAAAAGACTAAATAAACTCATCTCCTGCATCAGAGGGGAAACAATTCTAGGAGGTGACCTCAACCTAAACACCAGAGATACCTCTCCAAGACATTCACCCCCAAATCCTCTGGACATCCTTCCTCTGAAGGAAGCCAAAAAAAGAGGCAGCAGAGACTCCTATAGACTACAGTGGTACCTCGGGTTACAGACGCTTCAGGTTACAGACTCCGCTAACCCAGAAATAGTACCTTGGGTTAAGAACTTTGCTTCAGGATGAGAACAGAAATAGTGTGGCGGCGGAGCGGCAGGCTCCATTAGCTAAAGTGGTGCTTCAGGTTAAGAACAGACCTCTGGAACAATTTACAGTAAGTACGTAACCAGAGATACCACTGTATTAAAAATGCTAAAAAACGAAGGCCTGTATGAAACATGGGGTGACAAAAACCCAGGCAACACCAATCTCACATTCCTGTCTGGATGCCATGGCACAAGGTTTAGGCAGGACTGACCATGCCAACCCTAACTGCAGAGGAACAAGAATTATGGACAGCCCTATTACCCCAGAGGAAAAAGAGACTGTCCTCAAAAATGTAGAACCACACAAAGCCCTGGGCCCAGATGGCTTTACAGCAGAATTCTGCAAGAAATTCAAAGACACCCTGATTCCCTTTATGACACGCCTGTTCAACGACCTCATAAAAGGACCCCCATGTCTCCTCCAAAATAGAGCTGAAATATATATTTCATATTCTTAAGTGGTGACACATGAGACTTAAGCCATTAGGCACCCGGGTTTCCCCCTCTGATTTGACCTTAGCCAGTTTAAGGTCCAGTGAATCCATTGCCATAATTCACAAACAGGCCTGTTAGTATTAAAGGCCAACTAAAGTCCCCGTAGCCATTTGTTGAAAAACCATGCCATCATTAATAATAATATTAATAATATTAATAATAATAATAATATTTTTTATGTATACCCCGCCCTCCCCAGCCAAGGCCGGGCTCAGGGCGGCTAACAAGCAATTATAAAAACAAGTCGAATGATTACAACTTAAAAACAAAATTAAAATACAACATTAAAATATTGAAACATTAAAATAATAAAATGTAGCCTCATCGCAGGAGGAGAAAGGAAAAGAAAAAAGAAAAGAGGGAGGGAATCAAATTGGCTCCAAGCCAAAGGCCAAGCGGAACAACTCTGTCTTACAGGCGCCACAGAAAAAAATCAGATCCTGCAGAGCCCTGGTCTCATGAGGCAGAGCGTTCCACCCGGAGCCAGAGTTGAAAAGGCCCTGGCTCTGGTTGAAGCCAATCTAACTTCCTTAGGGCCCGGGACCACTAGGGTGTTGTTATTTATGGACCTTGAGGCTCTCCGTGGGGCATACCGGGAGAGGCGGTCCCGTAGGTACGAGGGTCCTAGGCCGTGAAGGGCTTGAAAGGTCAAAAGCAGCACCTTAAATCTGACCCTGTACTCCACCGGGAGCCAGTGCAGCTTGAAAAGTACTGGGTGAATATGCTCCCATGGCAGAGACCCCGTGAGGAGCCTCGCTGCAGCATTCTGTAACCGCTGGAGTTTCTGGCACAGCTTCAAGGGCAGCCCCGCATAGAGTGAATTACAGTAGTCAAGCCTGGAGATGACCGTCGCATGGATCACTGTGGCCAGGTCGGGGCGGGAAAGGTAAGGGACCAACTGCTTGATGCGGCGAAGGTGGAAAAATGTCGCCTTGGCTGTTGCTGTAACTTGCGCCTCCATGGAAAGGGAGGCGTCAAGGATTACACCCAAACTCTTAACGGAAGGCAATGGCACTAATTGGGCCCCCGCAAGAGAAGGGAGTTGGTCCCTCATCCCCATGCCATCCCGACCTAGCCATAGGACCTCTGTCTTCGAAGGATTTAGTTTCAATCGGCTCCCACGAAACCATCCAGCCACAGCTTCCAAGCATCTGGTCAGTGTGTCCGGGGCCGAGTCGGTGTGGCCAGCCATCAGCAGATAGAGTTGGGTGTCATCAGCATATTGGTGACAGCCCAGCCCAAAGCTCCGGATAATCTGGGCAAGGGGGCGCATAAAGATGTTAAAAAGCATCGGGGAGAGGATTGCGCCCTGCGGCACTCCACACACCAAGGAGTGGTGCAACGACATTTCCCTCCCTAGTGCCACCCTCTGTCCCCGACCAGAGACAAAAGAGCACAACCAGTTACGGGCTATGCCCTGTATCCCCACGTCTGCAAGGCGGTGGTCCAGAAGATCATGATCAACCATGTCAAAGGCTGCTGAGAAATCTAAAAGGATTACCAGTCCTGACCCGCCTTGATCCAGCTGTCTACGGAGATCGTCTGTTAGGGCAACCAGAGCCGTCTCGGTCCCAAAACCAGGACAGAAACCGGACTGAAATGGATCTAAAGCCGATGTTTCCTCCAGAAACCTACCAAGCTGTTCAGCAGCAGCTCTCTCAATTACCTTACCCAGATATGGAAGATTTGAAACTGGGCGGTAATTGGATAGGTCTAAAGGATCTGGGGAAGTTTTCTTTAAGAGCGGACACACCACTGCTTCCTTCAGTTCCCCTGGGAATGTCCCCGTGCCAAGGGACAAATTTATAATTTCAACCAGGGGGGTCTGCGCGACATCTGGACACAATTAATTAATTAAGTAATTAATGATGCTTGGGGAATGTACCAGAAATCCTGTATTGTAACTCATCTCCCATTAAATCTCTCATGACCAGTATGTGATACATTATGTATGTATTTCCAACCTGACTTTTTTAAAAAATGGAAATCTTCAAGGGGTTGTGCAGTTTCTGCTTAATATCTTACATGATCCTTAGCTGTTGTTGTCATGTGGGAAAACAAATTGAACCCTAGCTGATTTATTTTAATAAGATATTTTTAAATAGAAATCAACAGCATTAAAGTTATGGTCTTAATTGTGGTCCTATTGTAAAATATGGGGGAAATGGTATCAAAGGGTCTTGGAGAAAGTGCTGGTCACTCAAGAGCCTCTGACCTGCTCCCTTAGGCAGAAGAAACGCTGCACATACACTGGAGGGCCGGGCTTAATTAGTGAGTGGCTCTAGACCCTGTTCTTCATGACAAAAAGCAGGAACTTTGAATAGGAAAACTAATAAATGCCTCTGAGTGCATGCAGAGTGCTTTTCCTTCTTCATTTAATAGCCAGAACATAGAACTTCACTCCTGGGATGTGGGTGCAGGGGTTTCCTCTGGCTTCAGAAATTTTGCAGATAATGCGTTTTTATGATAGAGAGAGAGAGAGAGATTGAACTAGGATTGTCCTTGCTAGCTGTGGAAATGGCAGCAGCACCTCGGTGGAAGGGTGGGATACGAATGTAATATTATACAGGCAACGCCCCATTTACTCAGGGGTAATGTTCTAAGGTACTGTGCATTTAAGTGAAATCACGTATATCTGAAACACCATTGAAAAAGCTTGCAAACATAGCTTTAGTCACCTATCTAGACTTTCTTGTACTGTGTGTGCCCATTTTCAGACTTTTCTGCCAACTAGAAGTGTATTGGACTATATGTGCCCCAAATGTGAGCTTTCTACCTGCCAATCAGTTTCTTGGCCCAAGCCAAAGTGATGGTTTTGATACATAAAGCCTTAAGGAGCTTAGGACTGCAATCAGCACTTCTTTTCGGGGGGGGGGGGGACACAGTGTTACACATACCCCTAAACATTTTGTGAATCTTTGTACTTTTGTCAATTTACTGTATTTATTTCCCCCAATTTGAACTATAAAATGCTGGTTTTCCTGAGTCAAAATGAGAGTACCCCTAAACATTTTTTTAGAAAAAAAGCACTGACTACAATACCTCAAAGACTGTCTCTCCCCATGTGAGCCGACTTGGACCCTGTGATGATCACTGGAGGCGTTTATTTGTGTGCCTCCTGGAGGGTGGCAACATGAGAATGGGCCTGTTTGTGGAATGCTCACCCCAGAGAGTCTTATACATCTTTAGGCACCAGGTGAAAACATTTCTCTTCAACCAGGCCTTTGGCGGATTGACATTCTGTGTCCTTTTAGATGTGTTTGTGGGGTATGGGTTTGTTTTGCTCTTGTTTTTATTTTGTAATTTTATGCTGTGGACTGTCTTGAGAACTTCGGATGAAGGGTGGTATACAAATTGAATAAATAATGAAAACAATACCTAGTGTGTCAGCAATGTAGTCATTTTGATGTGCATTTCATGGGCTCATTATTATTATACATTTACGTATACCCCACCTTTTTCCCTGATGGAACTCAAAACAGCTTACAGATAAAAATAAGAATCATTTAAAACATTGAGAAAACAATTAAATAACAGTTAAACAATAGAATTAATAGAACTATATACACATGTAAAATAGGTTTAGAACATAGAAATAATTACAGTAAAAACAGCATGGCACCAGCCTTCCAGCAAGAATGAAACAGGAATGTCTTCACCTGCTTGTGGAAGGAGAACAAGGAGAGCCAGTCTAACTGCTCTAGGGAGGTTGTTCCAGAGCCTGGGGGCAGCCACCAAGAAGGCCCTTTTCCACGTCCTCACCTAGCATGTCTGTGAGAGTGGTGGGACCAAGAGAAGGGCCTCCCCTAAAGATCTCAGAGCCTGGGAAGGTTTGTATGAGGGAATATGGTCTTTCAGATAGCTTGGACCTAAGCCATGTCGGGCTTTATATGCCATAACCAGCACTTGGAACCAGGCGATATTTCAGTTCATTGTCTGAAACTGGTATGAAGTTCAGATTGCAATACTGGCTTCAGACCTCTTGAGCTGGCAATACTTCACGGCTCCCTGGCTGCCGCCAGCAGGCTGCCTGTCTGCACTGTGCTGGTGGTAGGTGGGGAGCTGCGATGTCTTGCCCGCTCAGATTGCGTGCTCTGTGATTTACCTTCACCTGAGCAAGTGGGGTGGGCTGCCTCCTTCCTGCCGGTCGGTTGCAGGCAGAATGACCAACTAGGAGGGAAGAGGCAGCCTACCCTGCTTGCTTGGGCGGAGGCAGATGCGCAGGCCAGCAGGCACATGCAGCACTTTCTTAGGCTTTCTCTGCCAAGGCTGAGGCTCGACTGGGGAGGGAGGGGGCAGAAGCACCTTTGCTTGAGCAAGCAAGCAGCCTCCTTCCCTTCCTCCTGGTCTCTCCTCCCTCCCTGCACACCCCAGCTGCTTTTTCAGCCCTTTTCAGTGTTATTTCAGACATCATAATATATCACTATATCACAATGATTATCACAATGACCAGTTAGTTGATATATTACGATGTTGAAAACCAGATATCGCCCAACTCTAACCAGCACTTTGAATTGTGTCCAGAAACAGACCAGTAGCCAATGGAGTTGTTATACTGAGTAAGTCATATGCTCCCTATAACCAGCTGCGGTCAACATTCTGGCTGCAGCAGCTCTTTGAGCTAGTTGAGGTTTCTGAGCATTTTTAAAAGGCAGCCCCATGTGGAGCACGTCACAGTAATCCAAATGGGATGTAACTAAGGCATGTGTCACTGTGACCAAGTCAGACATCTCCACGAATGGGTGCAGCTGGTGCACTAGCTCTAACTGCACAGTTGCACTCCTGGCCACTGCAGAAACCTGAGCATCCATGCTTAGGGACAAGTCTAGGAGCACGCTCAGTGAGCCTGTGTCTTTAGGGGAGTGCTGCCTTCTTACTATTGAAGTTGCATACATATCCCATTCTAATCATTCAAGACAACTTGTCTATGCAGCAGATTTCAGCTTTGGAGTTGCTATGGAAATATCTTAAGTCAGGGGTCTGCAACCTTTAAGACAAAAAGAGCCACTTGGACCCGTTTCCGAAGAAAAACAACAACTGGGAGCCGCAAAAACATTGCAACATTTAAAACAAATATAACACTGTATATATGCCACCTAACCCCCACAAGGAGAATGCTGCGCATGTGACCAAATAGCGAGGACTTACTTTGCTAGAGACAAGCTCTGACGCTACCACAAGCCTCCCTCTCTTCCCGCCGCCCAGCCTCCCAAGAAAAAACCCCCACTTCAAACGGTCACAAAGCACAAATTCCACGCGACCGCGACTTGCTATGCCCAATAATCAATGCCCAAAATGCCATAGAAAATTAATCAGGGCCCCAGTGTACCATAAATCATAATCAGTGCCTGATGTAAATAATAATTAATAATGAGGGTCCAATGTCATCCTCATCATTATAAAAATACCTTTTTTGACACTTTTTATTATTTCTGTGTTTGACCCCTCAGAATTACTCCTCCTCATAGAAATAAACATTACATTAACAAGTTACCTTTTTTTGAGTGTGTGTTTTTCACTCCCCTTCAAAACAGTGACCAGTGTATATGCCTCCTTTCAATGCAGCCTGCTTGCAAAGGCGGGACGACAAAGTTTTTTTTATTTTTTATTATTTATTTATTTTATCTTATTTTGAATATTATTATTATTTTATATATATATATATAATGCGTTCAACTGTTTTTTAAACAGAAGGGGTGGGCACTGTAGGCAGGGGGCAGTAACTGCCCTTGCTCCTGATCAAGCAAATAAATTTAAAGTAACCACTAAATAAAATGAGTTGGCCTAATGAACCAACTTCCAATTAATTTAAACGGAATTAAGTAATTAAATTGGCCTGCAATAATAAATACTGTTTCTTAATTAACTAACCAAAGGACTTAAATCAACCAAATGAATCTAATCAATTAAATTAAATTGATATACAATCAGAATCCAGCAGCAATTGATCTGACCTTTCTCTTAGTCAACCAAAATGAATTTAAAGTTCCAACCAAATGAATTAAATTACCAAAATGAATCCACACTCGATAAGTTTAAATACAATTGGAATCAAGCAATAAGTTGACTACTGCAAGCACTTATTAAAGCAATCAAATTAATTATATTTCAGGGTTGCATATATATCCTTGGAGCGCTAAAGCCCTAATTAAAGCGCTTTAATATAATAACACTCAGAGTCAAACCTCTATGAGCTCTTAAAATGCTTAACTTAAATAACTTGTTCTCTTCCAATCCACCAATTGAGCTATATTGTCACTTATAAAGCCTGAGTATCCAATTCCCACAACAGAGTGCCTCACCTAAAATGGCCGCTGGGCCAAACCACGTGATTAGCTCAAAATGGCGACCGCAACTTCCTGGTTACCAAGCAACACAGCTATCAACTTCCTGTCCCTGGCTGCCAGCGGCGCTCTGCTGGAGGGGCGCCCGAGATTATTGGAGGGCGCCCTGCTGGGCGCTCTGCTGGAGGGGCGCCCGAGGGACTGATCCAATCATAAGCGGCTTTTTGCGTGTTTCCGCCCAGAAAATGCGCCTCCTCCCCTCGCCTCCGCCCCGGAGCCGCAGCAAAGGAGTTAAAGAGCCGCATGCGGCTCTGGAGCCGCAGGTTGCCGACCCCCGTCTTAAGTACTTGTTCATGTCTCTTCATGAAATGTCCTGTTTCAGACTCTTGAAGTAATCAAGATGGTCTGCAAAAGCTTCCAAACTCTGTTTTCGACTAACCATGGTTAGTTGTGTTATGTATGATCTCAAGCAAATAATTGGTTTGGGGAGCAAGCAAACTTCATAAACTGATTTCTGATCCTAGTTTGTTTCCCTAAACCATAAACAAACTAGGATTATAGATAACTGTAATTGCAAGTTTGTTATAATGTGTTGTTATGAAGTTAGTAAACTGTATTGTTATGGCCGGATACCGAAGGAACTAAGCCTTCTCCCCGCTTCTTTAGCACACTGAAACAATCACACAAATTTAGGCTTCCCAAGTGCCTTTCAGTTCTAGAAGGAGAGGGACAACCTATGAAAAATAAGCAGAAATTTGTGTTGAGTAAATGAGACTGACATGAAATGTGATGTGGACAAGTCTGGGCATGCCCTATGTCATGGGTAGGCAACTAAGGCCCGGGGGCCAAATCTGGCCCAATCGCCTTCTAAATTTGGCCTGTGGATGGTCCAGGAATCAGCATGTTTTTACATGAGTAGAATGTTTGCTTTTATTTAAAATGCATCTCTGGGTTATTTGTGGGACATCGGAATTTGTTCTCTTTCCCCTCCAAATATAGTCCAGCCCCCACAAGGTCTGAGGGACAGTGGACTAAAAAGTTTGCTGACCCCTGTCCTGTGTGCTTCCCCTTCCTTCTTGCTCCTGCATATTCACTTTGCCTCCCTTCCTTGTTTGATCAAGCCATAGTTTGCTATTGCATCTGAACTGGGCAAAACGTGTAGCCATACTTTCCTTTCAAGCAAAGACCTGGAACAAGGGCTTGAAGTGGCTGGAGGAGTGGGAACATTTTGTTTGATCTCATCCGTCAGCGCAGCAGAACAAGCAGTCCTATGGCAAGAGAGCCCTGTATCACACATGGGTCCCTAACAGGCACCTGCCCTTTCTTCATTTTGAAGGCCTGTGGGGAAAGAGTCGCCCACAAATAATCGTAGCATCTTCCTGCCCATGCAGATGAGGGGCATAAAAAATGAGGACCTATTCTTTCTTACCCAGTTTATAAAAACTTCCAGTTCACCTAGTCCTAGAGGCAATTCTTACCTTTCAATACAAATAAGCAAGCAACTTTTTATTTACAAGCCAGCTGTAGATAATTTCCTGTATTAATGAGCTCCCCTCAATAGAACAGCCTGTCTTAATGTTGTTTTAAATCTTCAACCAGATCAAACTGTTTCATGCCTATATCTTCAGTGGGCAGGAGAAACAAACTGTTCTGTACCTTACTATATATATATACACGGGAAGACACCCGAGGACACCAAAACCTGCATTCCTGTACCCGTGAAAATCTACGAAAGCAAATATATATATATATATATATATATATATATATTCTAAAATGGAAGAAGTTTCAACCTACCGTAGCTTTGCATTGATAAAAGTCCTAAGCTCAGTTACTACACTTCCAGGTTGCAGCAGAATTAAGATAAACCTTCATCTGTGAGACCTTGGGAAGGAACTACATTTTATAGATGGTTCTGATCTAGATATGTTTGGTGTGTGGAAACTGCTGTGTACTTTCTTCCGCTCTTCTCATCTAAACCTTTCCGGGCTGTTCTGGCTGGATCACAAGTGTCCCTAACAGGCGCCTGTCGTTATTCTTTGAGGTTTTCCATTAAAATGAACAGCTTGGGCTTCTATCATCTTCATAGGTTTCCACCGAATTCTTTCTGCATCTTACTTGACCAATTCTGAACACAGGACTCCGTATGAGATTTTGCTATCACTTTCCAGTTCTTCTTGATATACTGTAAATTTGTTCTGGAGGCCCCGTAAAAGCTGTGGCCAGGTTGGGTTTAGGTTTGGCGCCACCTGGTGGTCAATAAGCAACATTGCAAGCTTGCAACAATAAACAAATCAAACAGGATGCTGCTGTCTTGGCTCCTTCCTCCTTCAGTTTTTTATTTTGCCTTGCAGAAAGCAGTCATTTATTCCTGAGACTCCCGGTGTTCACCTTTTTCCCCAAGATGGTTAATTCCTTGTTCATTCTACCTCTCCTTGAATTTCTCTGTGGTTCTAGTTCCTTTACCTTCCGCATTACCACCCACATGGTCACCACCTTCCCCATTCCTTTATCATTTCCAGATGAACACTTTCGCCCTAGCTGAGAATTATTTTGGCCAGCTTGCAATGTTGCCTGTTGACCGCCAGGTGGCGCCAAACCTAAACCCAACTTGGCGGCAGCTTTTTGGGGATAATGGCCTATTTTGATTATTGCTCTGTTCACAGAAGCACCATCAGGTTTCTAAACCTTTTGGTGTGTGTTAAAAAAATAAACTTTATTATCAAATATGCAGAGTTTGTTTTGGAATATTCATTTTGTATGGCTTCTGTCTGTTGACCTTCAGTTCAACTTTCACTGTGGGTTTTACTGGTGCCTATCCCCTGGTGCTATAGCCAGATGTTTAAATTAGCAGGCAATCAATTCTGCAAGAAAGCATCACCTTTTGAAGTTCTCTCTTGACTGTGCAGCACAAATGGTAGCATTGCCTGCTTCATAAATACAAAAAAATGAATATTAGTTCTTTGTTTTCCATTTGTTAAGACTATTACTTGTATCTCCCTCATTCAATTTGTCTGACCTAAAAAAACCCCAAAGCTCACCTCACATGCTTTTTCAAAGGCTGCATTTTCAAAATTGAGACAGTTTTGATAACTCAATTTGATATGGAACTCTAGTACAGCCTGCTATCATTACTTCCTAAGCCCAATATTTTTTATTCTACTTCTGGGTATCCACAATTCTGAAATAATATAAAATAATTATGTTTATTAGGTGGGAACTAGTTTGAGTAGTACTTTTAACTAGAGTTACCCAGATGCAAAAAACCAAACCAAACCAGGGTTCTTGAGTGTGTGAGAGAGTAAATTTGGATAATGCTGAGAAGCTGTGCTTGCTTTCACGCTCTCTTCTCTGCCACTATTAAAGCTGTAGCAGTTCTGTCTTGTTTTGCATAGGGTCACCCTAACTTTTAACAAAAATGCCAAAGAGCGTGTTGTAAATTAACGCTAGCTTCATTTTCAGAAGGACATAATAGGAGGTCCTTCTGCTTCAATGAGCAACTGAAAAGCATGCCTTCTGGGGAAGGCTGGGAAGGCTGAGAAATACAGTTTAATCTTCTTTATTCTTTGACAGGAAGAGGCAGGGCTCTGTGTTTGTTGCTGTAAACTGAATCATGATATTGACAAATTTCAAGCCCTCAGAGAGTCTTTCATGCGATGAGGAGTATTTTCGGTTTCTTTTTCTCCTAGGTGTTGGCAAAGGTGACAAGAAGTTTAACCCTGCTTCTTTCTGAGGACTCCAATAAAAGTTTTTAAAATTATATAGTGCCCTTGCAGGACACTCATGAAAGCAGGATGCACACCACTTAGACGAAAGCAGAGAAGTTGTATATAAATAGTTAGAAAATAAAAATGAAATGAAATTCAGTTAATATACGTTTTTTCAAAAAATATATATTGAAGATTTTTGTTCTTTGCTGGCTACCCCTCTTTCTTGCCTTCTACTACTACTATATGGGCAGTCTTCAGAAGTACTGCAGATCAACAAACAGAACTTGGCTGTTGCATTTCAACAAATCTTTTGGAGAGACCTGAGCAGGCATCCTGGACTTCCTTTGAAGTTCTTGCTGTAGCCCAAACAAAGCTGCGTAAGAGGCAGAGTGCTTCTCAAGTTGGATTTTTTCAAGGTAAACCAGAAGTGGGTTGCCTCTACAGAATGCTAGCATGCCCTCCTTAGCTGAGTGTTTCTTTTCTGAAATGAAAAAGCCTCACATACTTCAGCTTTTTCTCGTGGGCTCACACCTTGATCAGAAGGAGAGTGGCACAACCTGGGATCTTAACACTAGTTGCAAACTTCCTTACTTTGCCATCTTAGAACTTTAACATACTGTAGCTGGAGCTTCTCTTGTGCTCTTTGACAGCAACATCTATTTCTCATAATAATAATAATAATAATAATAATAATAATAATAATAATAATTTTATTACTGATACCCTGCCCATCTGGCTGGGTTTCCCCATCCAAGGTATTCAAGGTATGTGAACTCACTGTTTTTGTGTTTTCTACTTGCTCTCTGAGCAAAGCAAGTGGCACTCAACTTTCTTGTTTTAAAACAGAGATTCTCTCTAACAGTAGCCAGATGCTGTTGGACAGATGTATGCGATCATATCCATTTAGAGTTCTACCTAGACCCCTGTGACAATGCCCATCTGTGCTGGCTTACTTAAGAGAGTTTAAGCATGTGATTCCCTGGCTGAAATATATCATTTGGCTATTAGCTTTTCTGGATGTGTGGAGAGCATTTGTCAGGAGTAGACCGTGCCTCAAAAACCTTTAATTATACACCACAGCTTGTTCTTCTGGGGTCCAAAGACAACTCACTGTCAGCTGACATGTTGCAGGCATTCTGCTTATAACAGCTTGACTGTAGTTTGACTGATTGGTTTCTGTCAAGTAAACGGCAGCAGTGTTTTCATTAAAGGCTACGTCGAAATGTTTCCACACAGCATATTTGGATTTTAAAAGTCTTGTTCTATAAGTACTGTAAAAACTGGATGGATTGTGACATATTCAAGGAAATTGTTAACAGGCCTAGGATGTGCACCTCACATTCTTGTCTACTTTCATTGTACTAAATGTCTATTAGAAGAACACTGCTAGTATTTTGGGCTTTTATGTGTTTGGGGTTTTTAGGTATAAGTGTCTGTGGCAGTGGTGAGATGAGCTTAAAAGGCATTTATAGTTCCAATTTTCAGGTGGCTTCCTATGAACACTTGAAGTAATAAGGCCACTATGGGGTGGGTTGAATGATGGAGTGGGTAGGTACCCATAATTGTTTGATGCATGAGACTTATGGGAAGATGGACCATAGCTTATCTCCTGATTCCATACAGATTTATAAGTTTCTCAAGATGTGTGTGTGTGAGGGGGGGTGACATGCCTTAACTCGGGAAACTGTGGTTTGTTTAAAGCTTTAAGCAAACCCAAGTTATGGCAAGTAATGACATCTGTCTTGGTTTAAACTCTAGTGAGAACAAACCAGAATTTGAAACCATAGTTTGTTCCTGGTTTATTCTTAATAACTGGGTTTTAATTACAGTCAGATAATGGTTCTGTGAATTCAGGCAGCATGGGGATTTGAGTCCATTTGTTTAAAAGCTTCCATCGCCTCTTGGCTGCGGAAGGGAGAGGCATGAAGAACATGAGCCCAAGACTTGTGCAAGCCTGTTCACATTTTGTTTGAACTGTGCTTAAGAGTGTGCTGGCCCACTCCAGTCAGTCTTTGAATGCATTAATTACTGTGTCTGTTCCTCTCAAAGACCACATAGCTTTGTTGTACAGCCTGCTAATGTCTTCCTTGCCCTCTGTAGTCAGACTTGGGAATCATCAGGGTTAGCCCACACAGGGCGCAGTTTGGATCTGCTGCCTTCTTCGCTTGTGCGGTGGAAGCCTCTGGGCAAGCGTGCCTTGTGAATATTCTCTACTACGGTCCCAGTTTTCTTAGCTTGTAGAAGCAAAACTCTGTGGCATGTGGCTTGTTTATGCATTGATAGCCCCTTCCTCAAGCATCTTGCCTTCCTCTGGGATCATTCCCTAGTAACTATGATCATGATTCCAATCTCCAAGGTAATGAGACACATAGAATATAACACTTTGGTACAGTTTCTTCAGATAGAAGATCAAAGCGTACTAATAATAGGCTAAAAATGGGAGCAGTTAATCAGATTATTGTGTAATTCAACTGAGAACTGAATGCAAATCATGCAGGCTCAGCTAGGCAATCTTGTGTTTGCAATGGGGAGAATTAAAGAATGGCAAATGGCAAAAACAAAACAAAAATTCTTGCTGGATCTGAGCAAGAGTCCATCTAGTTAGCATTCTGTTTCCAGCAGTGACCAGCAGCGTCTTTCTGGGAAACATGCAAGCAAAAACATGATTGTGAGAGCTATCTCCTGATGTTTATCTCCAAAATTAATTGCTGGAGGTGTACTGCCACTGAACATGGAGATTCTGTTTTAGCTGTTATGGCTGGTGTCCATGGATGTAGCTATCCTCCACACATTCATCTAATTCTGTTTTTTAAAAAAATCTGTGCCAGTGGCTGGAAGACGAGTGATCTACTCAAGATGGGCCCATGCTCCTCATGCACATTCTCTCCACGATCAAGAACTCACCTCCAGAACGGGATTACAATATTGGAGAAAATGCTTTCTGTTTGTCTCTCTGCTCTCCCCCCCCCCTCCAAATATTACCACATTGCTTTGGTTCTCTATTTTTGACTTGTAAGATTTTTAATGGAATTTGTGTTTGGTTCTTGTAAGCTATGCTAGCAACTCCAATCAAAAAGTGGGATACAAACCTAATAAATTGGAGTGCGGTTCAGTAATTTATTTACGTGTGGTAGCCTTTCAGGACTTTATGGAAACATCAGTTGGTCCCAGGTGCTGTGGCCAGATTTTTGAGTAGCGCAGACAGTATGTACTATAGAATTGCCAGACTTATGAGATCTTCATTGGTTACCTGTTTGTTTCTGGGCCCCATTCAAAAGGATGCTTTTGATGTATTCCCCCACCCCTCAAGGCCCTAGAAAGATTAGGTCCCACTCCTGAAAAATGTGTCTTATGCCATATATTCATCTTTCTGTCCTGCGCACCCTGAACGACCCAAGGAGGTTCTTTTGCCCCTAATTTTGTGTGGCAGTTGGCTGTAAAACCAGGAGCCTTCTGGATAGGAGCATTCTGGGTTGCCCCAATCCTTGCCTCGTGAAGGTTGGTCGCTTCCTGTTACATTTTTAGTTTTTTTTAGCTTGTTATTTCGGAAAGCTTTTAGCTAAGGGAATTTTATAGGTGAACTTCTCCGATAATGAGAGGGAGTTGTCAAGTTGGGCTTTCAGACCCACCAGCAGTGGAGAAAGGACAGATGTCTTGCGAAGGTGGTGGAGCTCCCAGTAATAATAATAATTATACCCCACCCATCTGGCTGGGCCTCCCCAGCCACTCTGAGCGGCTTCCAACAAAACACTAAAATACAATAACCTATTAAACATTAAAAGCTTTCCTTAACTGGGCTGCCTTTAGATGTCTTCTAAAAGTCTGGTAGTTGTTGTTCTCTTTGACATCTGATGGGAGGGCATTCCACGGGGCGGGTGCCACTACTGAGAAGGCCCTCTGCCTGGTTCCCTGTAGCTTTGCTTCTCGCAGCGAGGGAACCGCCAGAAGGCCCTCGGCGCTGGACCTCAGCGTCCAGGCATCCCTCAGTACAATCACAAGAGTGAAAGATCTCCCTCCTTTTCCGGTGGGCTGAGCGCAACATCCACTCCGTCATGGTGGAGCACATCTTGATGGGGGGGCGTTCCATAATTTTATGGCAGTTTCTCCAGGAGTTGCTGTTCACTGTGTATTTCCATAAAAACCACCCAAAATATATTTCAGCCAGTTAGAAATTTTGCTTATCTACTTTGCCCTTTTAGGAAAGAGTTATTATATGCTATTTTTGTTGAAGTGTTGCTAGGTTTATTTTTCTATTATTGAGCCAAAGGTTTAACCCAGACATCCCCAACCTGTGGCCCTCCAGATGTTCTGGCCTACAACCCCCATGATCCCTAGCTAACAGGTCCACTGGTCAGGGATGATGGGAGGGTGGGGGTTAGAGCTTTAAGAGGAATAAATTATTTCCCTATCTCAGTGTGTGAAGAAATTAGTTCATTTTCATGCACAGTACAATTACCAGTAAAAATGAAGCAGTGGCAACATTTTCTCTTGCCCCAGCATGCCACTTGCTTAAAAGAATTTCCCCAGGCTTCAGCCGACACACAACGACCACTATTGGCAAAGTGGACTCATTGGGAGTTTTTAATTTAGAGAAGAATGAGGGAATGTGGCCACCAACCTGTCTGCCAATTGCTGCAGCTCAGTGATGACTGACGTGGTAGGGGAAACTGCCTTAAAATCAGAGGGGGTGGGGGAATATGCTGCTGCCACTGCTTTTACTAATAAGCTCCCTGCCCCTGAAAACTTCATGACTTTCTCTGGCCCCCTGAGGAACTTGCCAACAATAATACCCTCTCAGGTTCTGCAGCAATTCTGGTGGGGGATGATGGAGGATTAGGGTTGGGGGGGCACCAGGTTGTGGGAGACTGGTCTAAACCATGGGTAGGCAACCTAAGGCCCGGGGGCCGGATCCGGCCCAATCACCTTCTCAATCCAGCCCGTGAGCAGAATATGTCCTTTTATTTAAAATGCATTTCTGGCTTATTAGTGGGGCATAGGAATTCATTCATTTCCCCCCAAAATATGGTTCAGCCCACGACAAGGTCTGAGGGACAGTGGACCAGCCCCCTGCTGAAAAAGTTTGCTGGAAGCGATGCCTTATAAGGAACGGCTAAGGGAGCTGGGCATGATTAGCCTGGAGAAGAGGAGGTTAAGGGGTGATATGATAGCCATGTTCAAATATATAAAAGGATGTCACATAGAGGAGGGAGAAAGGTTGTTTTCTGCTGCTCCAGAGAAGCGGACACGGAGCAATGGATCCAAACTACAAGAAAGAAGATTCCACCTAAACATTAGGAAGAACTTCCTGACAGTAAGAGCTGTTCGACAGTGGAATTTGCTGCCAAGGAGTGTGGTGGAGTCTCCTTCTTTGGAGGTCTTTAAGCAGAGGCTTGACAACCATATGTCAGGAGTGCCCTGATGGTGTTTCCTGCTTGGCAGGGGGTTGGACTCGATGGCCCTTGTGGTCTCTTCCAACTCTATGATTCTATGAAAGAAGGTTCCACCTAAACATTAGGAAGAACTTCCTGACAGTCAGAGCTGTTCGACAGTGGAATTTGCTGCCAAGGAGTGTGGTGGAGTCTCCTTCTTTGGAGGTCTTTAAGCAGAGGCTTGACAACCATATGTCAGGAGTGCCCTGATGGTGTTTCCTGCTTGGCAGGGGGTTGGACTCGATGGCCCTTGTGGTCTCTTCCAACTCTATGATTCTATGAAAGAAGGTTCCACCTAAACATTAGGAAGAACTTCCTGACAGTCAGAGCTGTTCGACAGTGGAATTTGCTGCCAAGGAGTGTGGTGGAGTCTCCTTCTTTGGAGGTCTTTAAGCAGAGGCTTGACAACCATATGTCAGGAGTGCTCTGATCGTGTTTCCTGCTTGGCAGGGGGTTGGACTCGATGGCCCTTGTGGTCTCTTCCACCTCTATGATTCTATGACTCCTGAAACAATCAGGAGAAGATTCTTAAAACGCTTCTGATATATTTTTACCTCTTGTGTGAGTAGTGACTCTGTCCTTGCTTCAGAATATTGATTTAGTTTGCACAGAGCCCTTTAATTTCTGTGCTTTCAAAAACTATTATTACCTCTGGCTTTATTGCTTCTCTTCATACATTACCCAAATAACTAATGAGTCTATTAACTCCAGTTAGGCTTTGCTAATTTCAGCAAGATCAGGTTTTCACAACTTAAGTTGTGAAACTTCATCATGCCCCAATTATTAAAGCCTATTTATTCCATATGCTCAGGCATTGCTACAAATCAATTGTTCTCTCTTAATATTTAGTCCTGTACTGAAAAACAGTAAAGCACTGGACTTTCAAAACACAATTCAAGGAAATTTGGTAGTGAAACTCTTTTTAGCAGAAGAGAACGTTTTAAGTCTTAGATGTGTATTTTAGCTGTGAAAATACTCTTAATGAGTCTAGATCATTAGGTAGACAAAATTGTATTATTGTATATACTTGCTAAGTTCCAGCATTCTAAAGGAAATTTCTCTTAATATATACATTTTGTTTTCAATTCTGCCTAGTACACATTTTTTGGGGCAAAACATTATTATTATTTATTAAATTCATGTACCTCCCTTAATCTAAAGATCACAGGGCAGTTTACAAGATAAAAACACAAAATGAAAACATAAAATACATAACATAATAACAAAAGAACCAATACATTTCCCCCCAAACACATTTAAAAGGCTATAGATTGTTTACTCAGTCAAAGGCTTGGTTGAAGAGGAACGTTTTCACCTGACACCTAAAGATACGCAATGAAGGTTCCCGGCAAGCCTCCCTGGGGAGAGCATTCTACAAATGGGGAGCCACCACAGAAAAGGCTTGTTCTGTGTTGCCGCCCTCTCATGGAGGAAGGCATTCGGAAGATGATTGCAGGGTCTGAGTCAGTTCATATGGGGAGAGGCAGTCCTTGAGGTATTTAAGGATTTATAGCTAAGCCAGCACTTTGAATTGGGTCCAGAAACTACTTGGCAGCAAGTGCAGTCGGGCCAGGATCACTTCCCAATGCTGCACCAGCTGAAGTTTCCAAAGTAAGCCTCAAGTGACCATAGTGGATCCAGGAATACTTCCAGGCTAAGGACATGCTCCTTCCGAGGGAGTGAAGCCCCAGCTCCCCCTCCTATCTTGGGTTTTTGTATGTTGTTTCCACTATTGTATGCATTTATTTTAACATGGTACTGTATATGCATTTTTGTGCACACGACTTGGCTGGAAAATTGCATTGTGAAATTTGGAGTCGTGTGAATCTTGAAGGATGACTATTTCAGTTTGTGTACTGTTTCAAAATGAGTGAATTATGTATGTTTGCCTTTGAATGCAAACAGAATTGAACTTCTGCATCCTTAGACAATAGTAGGGACCTGGGTATCATTTGAGTATACTGTGCACATGATTTTTGTCCAGCATTACTCCATCCCATTGCAACTGTGTACCTTGCCAATAATAATAATAATAATTTTATTATTTGTATTCCGCCCATCTGACTGGGTTGCCCCAGCCACTCTGGGCAGCTTTGAACCTTCTTGTTCTTTACTGCTTCAGAACTGTTTCCTTCCCCTTCAGAGATAAGATTGCTGATATCTAGACAAAGGATCTTTTTGGTGGTGTTGCCCTAAGACTGGAAAGCTGTCTCTTAACACATTTATGTCTGCTGGCATTTAGGACACATGTTAGGTAGCTTTAACTGACTGCTGTTTTGTTGATTGATTTTTGATTTTCGTTTTTAACTGCTGTTGCTGCCTATGTCTAGTGGTATTAACTGTGTAACTTTTTATCTCAGGTTATGTTTTAGTCAGAAAGTAGTGCAGGAACACATGCTCTGAAAAAGCGAATGTTCCAGTACATGTTAAAATTGCACATGTTGACTTTCCCTGGCGATGAGGAGGCAGGTGGAATTGGTCTCTCTGCATTTGATAATGTTAAAGTAAAAAAAGATTTTGAAAGATGGGGAAGAATGAAACTCTCACTGCTAGGAAGACTCTCTGCAATTAGTATCTGAAGAAGTGTGCATGCACACGAAAGCTGATACCCAGAACAAACTTAGTTGGTCTCTAAGGTGCTACTGGACAATTTTTTAATATATTTCAATTACGTCAGACCAACACGGCTACCTACCTGAATCTGCAATTGATATGAAAGTTTTGCCTAAAATGTTGTTTCTGTTTCAGACAATTCCGATAATAAGCAATACAGGATGCATCAAACAATGGCAAAAGTATCTCTCAAGGTTTATCTGGCAAGGGAAGAAGCCCAGAATTAAGTATAAAATATTAGCAGATATTAAAGAAAGAGGTGCATTTACACTGCCAGATTTAAGACTATATTTTGAAGCATCCTTTGTGTTGATTAAAAGAATGGAATTCATTGCCATATGCTAGACTATTTGATCTGGAAGGATAAAGGATGTGGCAGAAGATTTGGATGTCTCGCATATTTATAGTATGATAAAACAAAAGTCCACAAATGGTTTCTGAATCATGTTGTAAGGAAAGGTTTGTATGGTGTATAGATGAGATATAAGAATTTGCTTGAAATAACACCTTTGTGGTTATCCCCTATTGAAGCAAGTTCACAAATGAAAAGAAATATGGAAATGAAATGGGAAACCTATAGAGATGTATTGATTTATGTGAATTCCTCTTTGAAGCTTAGAGGATGTTAAGGACTGGATACAAAATTGGCTTCAGTATTGCCAGGTTAATGAACTATTTAAGAAACTATTTAACACCAAATAAGCTAGCCAAAATGTATAAAACTAAGTCAGGTATGTGTTGGAACAGCAAAATGACAGAAGGAACATTTTTTCATATGTGGTGGACTTGCAAAAAAGCTAAGGACTGTTGGGAAATGATATATAATGGGATTAAAACTATGTTTAAATTGATGATTCCCAAGAAACCCAAAGCGTTTATTTTAGACTTTATAGATAATGATGTACCAAAAGAGTTGGTTAACTTATTTATGTATCTAACGACAGCAGTTATGAGTACTGTACGGCCATAGATTGAAAGAAGGAGAGGTTCCAACAAAGGAAGAATGGCTTTTGAAAATGATGGTGCTGTATGTGGAACTGGCAAGATTAACAGCAAAGATTACAGATCAAAATGATGAAAAATTCCTTGAGGACTGGAAACTTTTTATTGTTTATTACAAAAACTACTATAGTGAGATGAAAATGCAAGCATTTGAATGAAATATGAGCAACTGCGTGAATTAAGATAAATAGGTTAAATTGAATGTATTGAATAGTATAGGCGGAATATGCAGCATTTAAGGGTAAATATGGAAACAATGGAAGGGGAGGACGGGTAGTCAATTGATAAAGTACTTTATGGTGTATGTTAGTCTTGTTTTCTTTGTGAAAAATTAATAAATTCGATTTTAAAAACAGGAATTGCTGATGGAGGGCCTGGGAAGGAAGGAGCCTGTGTGGTCTGGGTTTCTACTGGAAACCTGCTGGGAGCTAGTGATGGCTATCCCACAGATCAGACGGAGAAGCAGGAGGAGCTAGGCTTTATCATTCCATCCTTTCCAGTTGCCACTCTGAAAGCAAACTGTGGTGGAATCTACACACACATAAAAAACGCTGTGAAAATGCTTTTTTTAAAAAAATGTTTTGAAAAACATATTGAATTTGCCATAGTACACCATTGCCATCTAGTGTCACGTTTGTATATTACACTTTACAGCACACTTAAAACGTTTTATTTGCAGCTGTATAGCTGAGTCCTGTGTCTCTGTTTTGTCATCTTTCTCCCTCTCCCCCTTCTGACTGACAGCCATTAGCACTGACGCAGGCATGTAATGTGCCAGTCCACCCTCGCTATATTGCATGACAAGGGCAGCAAGACCTCCTTTTTCAGGGCGTAAGCTAAACCCTAAGGCCAGCAGAGGAGGATTGCATCTCCAGTTTAAGCAACTATGATTGTCCAAAGCACAAGGCAAAAGATGAATACCACATTTGATTGATTACTTGGTCCAGGCTAGCAAATGCTGTACCATATGGGATTCCAGGATGAAGTAACTGTAGCTTTTTGGAAATGCACAGTCTTAAAACTTCAGGAATATTTGTCATCAGGAACTAAACGGCAGAGCACCTTGCATCTGGGAGAAGATTGCTGCACTTCATATTAATAGGGTGACCTTGTGTTATTATGCAGGTGGTATTTAAAATATACATTTCGAGCTACAAATTCATACAGATTAAATGCATCCTTTCTGGAAGTATGCCGATAGTATTAATGGCAGATGCTATCTCTAGGTTCCATCAAATTTTATTTTGAGGAGAGTGGTTTTTAATGCAAAGCTTTTGCTTCCTATTACTGGATTTGACGTCCCCGTTGTGCCAGTGGGGAGAACGCTTAAGCCTGGTCATAACTCAAAAATTTCACTGTATACAGCTTTGGAAATTTTTCCAGAGTAGCATCATGTCACTGGTCTTTAAAAGTAGTTGATATGTGTGTGACTCTGTGAAGGCAAACATGGGTAATTTATAGGCTGTGTGTGACTTGAATCCTGTAGTGCTTTTGTATGTCAGGCAGTCTTTTGGTAGAATATACCAGCTTACAGTTCCAAGTTGCACATGAGGAACTCCAAATGTCACAGTAAGAATGCTTTCATTTTTCACATGTGTTGCTTTAACACCTTTTGTCTGCTTGTAATATAGAAGAGCAAATTGGGATCTAACTGCAGATCTCTGGGTGACTTGCTGCATATTGGTAAAGTTTTCTTGCTCCCAATAGTCAACAGGTTTGAGTGGGAAAAGGATGTTAATTGCCCTGGGCTGGTGTTGTGATAATCATTTATCTTTCAGCTTCAGTCTTCCAGGCCTATAAAATAGGAGTATTAATTATTGCCTTTGGACAGGCCTTTGTGCAGTTTTCAAATTTTGTGTTCAGATCCCCTATCTGTAGTAATTCAGATCTAGATTTGTACTCCTGTGTACAGGTTATCTTTTTCTTTCTACGAAAAGCAGCTTGCATTGAAAGTGCTGAAGGAAGTGCTTTGACTACAAACTGCTTGATTGAAAAATGAAACTTTTTTTTCCTTTCAAGGGGAAGCAGTTTATGTCCAAAGTGCTGGAGGAAGCACTCGGAGGCCATCACTTTGTCCAGCCCCCTTGGCTTCACTGGGAACATTCTAGTGCAGCCAATTCCAGCTGATTGTCAGACTGTGCAGGGCTTATACTCAACCAGTTTATTGACAATTCAGATCTCTCTGCAAGGCACAATCCCCGTGTCATCTGAACCCTGGGAACAATGGGTGGTGAGAGAACATGCCAGCATCAAACTATAAGTTCAGCACCTGTCTTATTCTCAGTTACCATTTAGAGAAACCATAGTTCCCTGAATTTGATTGTCAGAGAACAGTGGCCTGTTTAAAAATGGAAACAAATGCTGTTAAGGTAGAAACACAAAACCTCAAAGTTTGTTTTAGGTCATTGATATACTGTATTGGAAAACTGATGCTTGCTGTCTGAAAGGAGCCAAAGTAAATTCAGTTACTGGACATTCAATGACAGTTGTCCTCAAATTTATAAATACAGGCAATCCTTGTTTTGCTCAGGAGTTCTTTTTCCGATCCCTGTATGCATCGGCGGAGCATGCCTAACACTGTTAGAAAGTCATATATAGAGCACACCTTAAACGAATCTTGCAGTCACCAAAACAGAAGGTCTAGTTGCCATTTTTGTAGCTCTAAAGTCTTATTTTTCAAATGATGGGCTGTTTGTGATTGATTATCAGTTAAACATCTGGCTAGTTCAGATGACAACTTTGAGCTAGGTTAAGAAGATATAGATATATAGGCCTATTCCTACAGGATGTGGTATTGGTATGTGAAAACATTCAAGATGGCACTTCATCTTGAAACACTCCAGATGGCAGAGATGTCAGGCGTCATCCTGGCGCCCAGACGTCTTCACTTGGTTGCAGGTGGCCGATAGCCAGGTGCAAAATATGCCTGTCTGATTTCAAACACTGCTTGCCATGTAGAAATTGCTATGTTTAAATTCTCAGTCAAAGATTTTCTAGCTCAGACATGTAGCAGAACAACTAATAAACAAATATGGAAGACTGTAGATGAGCAGCATTTGAAACTGACTGAAAACAAACCCAACAAAATTAATAACTAATGTTTACACAATTCTTTCTGAAGTTAAATTTACTTATACACAGCCCACATATAAGACGAAATGGGAGACAGACTTGATAAAACAAAGTTCTAATATCCAGCAAGGGGAATGAGCTTGGATGTCTAATAACATTCCTAGATCTTTGATGAGTCTGAAAACATATTTCTTCCAAGACAATCTGTCAGTGGTACAGGGGCACCATCTCCTTGGGGTTGAGCCCTTTTGGGGCCCCCAGTATTTTTTTGGGAGTCCAAAGAGCTCCCAAGGAGGCCAAGCCCAGAGCCGAGCGTGAGGCAGTGGAGGTGGCAGGAGCAGGAGAAGTCAAGGCCATTGAAGCTGTGCTGCTGCGCCTTGAAGCAATTGCAACTCTTCTAGTGACAGCCAGGATTTACATTGCTCAATACTGAAAGACTGAGGCGATTCCCACCCCCCACCCCATTTGAAAAACTGGCTAGATAAAATATGGCCAGTGCATTAAAACGACACAAAAGAAGTCAAACCAGCAAGAGAACATGTTCTCAGAATGAGTCCTTTCAATCTGTTATTGGAATGAAAAGGTTGGAGATAACACCCACCCTTACAACTAATGTTCAACTGTTTGGGTTATCACTGTTACTTTTTGTTTGGTTCCAAGGCACCTCTCTTTACCGGTTTCCCAGCCCCCCCCCCCCCGTGTGTGTGTTGTATCTAATTATCCTAGTGTAGTTTCTAATAGATGGCATCAGGTGGTTGAGTGTGTGGTCACATCTGATGAAATTTGTTGGTTTTCTTCCCATTTGCTTTCAACCTTTTATTGTTTAGATAACCCCTCCCCACCTAAATTGAAATGCAATGATAAAACAGCACTGAAATGTCTGAACTATATGACAACGCAAGCTTTAATCTGAGCTTTTTATTTTATTTTTAAAAAATGGTTTTCCAGGTCTATTTCCTCCTATACCTTCTAGATTAATCCTGGGATGTATTTTTCCTAGTTCTGTTTGGATATGAATGGTATCTATAACATGGGCTCTGTAATGGAAGACATCTAAGCACCCTTCTGCCACTTCAGGGGTATCACTGTGAAATGCTTTTCTCCCTTCTGGCAAGAAATGTCTCTCTCTGACAGCTGCCTAGTAGTGGGTCTGTGCCCGAAGGTGGCTGTTGAAGGGTTTGGAGGC
This sequence comes from Podarcis gaigeae, assembly GCF_964106915.1. NCBI lineage: Eukaryota > Metazoa > Chordata > Lepidosauria > Squamata > Lacertidae > Podarcis > Podarcis gaigeae. The sequence continues at coordinate 2,178,593 of NC_139685.1, read as the reverse complement.
TGCTGGATTTGGATGCTCTGCTTTCCGACAGCTTAACCAGGAGCAGAGAACTGAAGAGCTGGGGAGCGATGCTTGAAGAGCTGTTAGGCTTGGTTGGGATGTGAGGGTTAGGTCTCTGTGGACAGCATGGAGAGGGCACTTTCTTGCGGAGGAGGCAAGGCTTCTGGAATGGATGAGAACGGTTACTATAATGGCTCCTACTTCCCCACTTTTAAAACCTACCCCTCCCTTCTCTCTTAGTCTAAATCTTCCAACTGTGAGAGCTTTATCTGGAAATTCTTTTAAAATTAAATATTGAAATACCAGTATTTGGGGACAGAATTGGTCAAGAACCTCTGTAAAACATTATTTTCTCCAGGGTGAAGAGTACACGTGGCTGTGCTGGAAATTGACTTCAAGTTTTCTATCCAGGTTTTAGGGAGATTAAATAAGACTGAAATACTTGCTGTACTCCCCTAACGTCCAGGGGCACTTTTCATTGAAAAGATGCACAATGTCTGCTTTCCTAATGACATTTTCTGCTGTGCTTCCAGATGTGAATGGAGCTTTGTTTATCTCTGGAAATCTACTCATCTATTAAATGAAAAGGGCAGCACAACTTCGCAGCGGCACAATGGGCTTCAAAAGTGTTCCACTTTAGTTCAATAGATGGTGGATGTATCCTATGACTAATGGAATCTTTCTGCAGCATTAGGTGAGATGCCTGAAGCCAAGGTCACCACTATGGTGCAAAGGTATGGTAATCTATGCGTCTTAATGGAGTTGGGTCTACTGGGGCCAGTAATAGTGGGCTTCATTTAAAATAATAATAATCTTGGGTCATTTTCTGGAATTCTGGTTCACTCTTCTGGTATCTGAAGCACCCTTTAGACTGTGCTAGCCAAGTTTGCAAATCACACTAAATCATTGTTAATTGCTTAAAGCAGGGATGTCCAACTTCCCAGAGACTATGATCTACTCCCACTATAAAAACACTGGCAGTGATCTACCCATTGGATAGACCAAAATTGTTGAGCTTTTCTGGGGGAGGAAGATCAAAAGTTGTTGATCTACTTTGGGGGAGGCTTCAGCAAAGTGGTTGAGCCCCCCCGCCCCCCAGTGGAAGCAAACTACAGTCTCTGGCATTGTGTTGTATCTGAACCCAGGGACGTGGTTTGTTTGTTTCTTCTTCTGTTACAGACTGCCGCTTGGGGGGGGGGGGGGGCTTTGGCTACCAATCTTGGTTTGTTGGGTGTGAAACCCCGGGTTTGGATGTGCTGTAATGCTAAGCCTAGGAATCATTGTTTGTTTCCTCCCAGTGTGAGCCAGCAGGAGCACAGCAGTGTTCTGCCCTGCGTGGTGAGCCATGTGACCTCCAAATGCATGCCTTGTGACGTTTGTGGCAGAGTCATGGAAAAGAGATAAAAGGAATGGAGTTTCCACTTCTTTGGAATGGTCTGAATTTGCTATCCTAACTGCAAATTTCAGATCTGAATTTGAACGGGTCTTGATGTGTCATGCTTGGCAAAGTTCATCCTCTTAAGGATCAATCTTGGATGCCTTGAAAGGTCTTAAGACTGTCATTGTCTCCAAGTGGGGGGGTGTTTATATTTAAAAATCAGGAATTTACACACATTTCCTCCCAATATTTATCCCAGGATGGTTTGTCAAGCAGGGATTGTAGCTCAGTGGTGCATCATGTGCTTTGCACACAATTCTAGGTTCGATCCCTGTATCTCCCAGTTTCAAAAGGACCAGATAGTTGATGATGGGGCAGATTTTTGTCCAGCTCTGCAAAGAGCTGCTGCTAGTCAGAGAAGACAATAATAGTGTAGTCTGACCTGATGGAAGAGAGCTTCCAGGGTCCCTTGGGATTTCATTTTGTATCTTCCTTGACAAGTGTGAGCTGGAAATCTCAAAGCAGTGACAGTGACTGTGGTTGTTCTTCCTGCCCAATATGACCAAGCACTGCAGGACTGGGAGGGAATGACTCTATGGAGCCTGAGTGCCATGGAAAGTGGTCTTATCTAAAGCCACTTCATATGCTGCAGCACACCAAGTCCTTCTGTCTCCACTGCATATCAACTGCATCTCTTGTGTGACGATAGAAGGAATTTGGGGTGGCTGAAAATGCAGTTTAAAATTTTCTCCCTGGTGTCTTGTTAGCCAGATTGTCACCTCCCCGCTTCTCCAAACACAGATGCCTTTCCACCAACACATGCTGGAAACACAAGGATCCATCCTTGCTTTAATGTTTACTTAGCCCTTAGTCATAGAATCATGGAATTGTAGTTGGAAGGGGACCCCCAAGGCTCATCTAGTCCAACCCCCTGCAATGCAGGAATCTCAGCTCAAGCATCCAGGACAGGTGGCCACCCAACCTCTGCTTAAAAACCTCCAAGAAGGAGAGTCCACCACCTCCTGAGGTCTGTATACTGCATTTCCAGAAGGAAGCTAAGTCTGTAAAATAATTAATCAGGAGCTACAATTTGACATTTCATCAATTTTGTGTGTGGAAAAGGTAGAGACCACATTTGAGAGGGTATTTCTTTTTCTTTTGAAATGGCTCGCATTTCGAAATGATTTTCCTTTGTCTTGTCACATGAAATTTTATACACACTTTCCAGGAGTATAAATAAAGGAGTATTAATAAATATCTGCTGGATCTCCAACTTGATGTCTTTATTGTCCCATTTAGATTAATTTTTCTGTACCTCCTGAGAAATTATTCATTTCTATTTGACTTAGGATTGGGCTATGTTGGGTTTTCAACATTGCAATGTATCACCAACCAAACATCAGTCGGTGAGCTTGGGGTGAAACTGACTCAGCTCTCACCACGGCAGCTGAGGCGCTTTCACCCCAGTGCCTTGTGGGTCTCCTGCCCCCAGCTGAGCAAGCCCCACATGATCAGCAGGGACCTGGGGCTCTTTTGCAAGACTCAGCCGGGTAGTGGGAGGGCTCCCCTGCCCCAGCTGAGTGAGCCCCGACATCCCTGCCAGTCACACGCGAGCAGCAGAGAGACCAGTGACCTAAATAGGGTGGTTTGGGGAAACTGGCCTGTGGGCTCAGAGGTGTACTACCCTGATTATAAGGAAACAACGCTCTTCTTCCTAACCCTTGGTAAAGCAGCGAAACTGTTTTTTTAGCTGAACCATCTTGTTGCTATGTTGCGGAAAGTAAAAAAGCAAGCTTCTAAGTTCTAGAAAACTAAAATCGCAGAAATACAATTGTTTCAGGGAACCTGAATAAGTCCATGCATACAACTGGCCATCTGCAACCTGCTCCTTTCATAAATAGAACTATGTTCAGTCTTAGAAAAACTATTGGTAGTTAAAAGACCTCGGCCCAGAAGGTTTAAAAAGTACATCTCCCACTCTTCCCCCAGTTTTCACTGAATGCATTTCTACTGATGAGCACAGAAGGGAGTGAGATGGTGTCGTCAAAATTCTTCTTGCACTCTGTAAGCAGCCAGATACAGATGAGCATTCCAGAACTTTTGTTACCCAAATGGTTCTGGCATTCCAAAGTTCTTTCCAAATAAAGACTACGGTGTTTGCATTTCGGCTGGATTGTGTGCAGTTACCTCTGCAGTTGCATCACAGAGAGGGCTACACTTTGCTGAATCATAATAACTGCCAGCCCAACTTCACAAGCTTGAGCCACAATCTTGACTTAAAGCAAAGCATGCTTTATATATTAAAGAGGGAAACCACAAGACTCCTGAGGACATCAGCTCCGATCAGTTTGGCCACAAAGCTTAGAAGATGTGCAGACAAGAAGCCTGTACGTAAAAATGTCTGGGTTGTATCCCATCTTGACTCTCCCCACCCTCCTCCCTCCTCCCTTTAAAAAACAAACCAAAACCCCACTTCACTGAGAAATGAAAGGATCCACAAAGCTCACGTTTTACATGCTGCTAAAACACGCAGACCTTTCAGTGTCCCTAGAAGTAAAATATGTATATCGTAATGTCAGCATATTTTTGTACTCACACAGAAGTGTTGATTCTGCTCCTGTCCCTCCTAGGCGGAGATGGAGAATGCCAATCACTTGTTCAGGAGGTCAACGAAACATTCTCATCTGTATAAAGGGCTGACCAGGGCATGTGGCGAAGAGACCGTGCAGAAGTGAATATTAGCTGCATCGGTTCCTTTTCAGGCACATCCTCATGGTAGCTTTTGTACCAGGTCCCTCCCCTTTCCATTGTCAGGGAGGGATCTGCGTTTCCCAGCCTTGCCTGTGCAACACCCCTCTGGAGTGCAAACAAAAGATAAGGGCAGAAAACCCACTTGCTCCTGATAGTTGAACCTCCGTTGACTTTCATTGTAGGAGCTGTATATCAAAAACATATGAATGGATCATCTCTCAACTCAGCAAGCAATTTGTAAATTACTTACTACTCTTACCGTGTTTTTGGCCCTGCAAGAGCTTTCTTTTTCTTCTCCTTCTCCCTCTTTGCCTCTTCCTTCTTGGTTTTCCTTCTTTTCACAGTTCTCCCCTTTCTGTGTTGTCACTGTCTGTGCTCTTTCACCTAAGGGCACGTGAACTCTGCGCCTTCCCAGCCATCAGTGAGTTTTATATAGTTTGCAAAAGAACCTTTTTGAGTTGTTGTTTCTCCCTCTCTGTGCGGGTGGTATGTTTGGGTGTGCATGTGCGGAATGACAATGCTCTTGCTTTACATCTATGAGCAGCTGCAGAGCATGGGAATAAATCTGGCATCATTTCTTCGTACCGCTCTGGTTTGAAGCACCTGTTGTCTCAGTCTAAACACTTTTATTTGGATAAGCATATTTCTCCTGTGTGTGTCTGTTTCTCTTATGTGGTGAGTGTCACTGCTGCTAGGAGTCTCCACACACTTGCTTCACTTACCTAGTTTCTCTCTTTGGCGGATGGACTGTAGCTGAATAGTGGAATGTGAGGTCCCAGAGGCTCAAAGCAGAGCAAACTGGCACCAGCATTCAGGGGGAATTTTTTTTCCCTTTTGAAAGTGTTACTTTAGCAGGCACACACTAGAGTACACAAAGTGAACCCTGTACCTCATGAAGCAGAGGCATGGCTTTATCTGGGGGACACTTGCACTGAAAAACCACACACCACCAGTTCTTGGGGTTAACTGTAGTTCTCAGACTAAATGTTTGAGAACCCACTAAAACTAAGGTGGGAAGTAATCTGGAGAACCTGAAGTTTGAGCCTTATTGCCTCGGTTTCCAAATAGGTGGTTGATACTCTCAAATGAGGAAAACAGTGACTTGGGCAATGGGAGGTGCAAGTAACAGGTATTTGAGATGTGATTTAATTAATTAAAAATGAGTAGTCTCATCAGAGAGTTCTTGTTTATCCCTACTGACCACTAAAATCTGTGGCTCTAATCACATTCCCACTGTCCTTTGGTCAACCTAGGCTTAGTTCACCAGAGGTCTTGTGAATGTTCAACACACATCCAGTTCACAGGTCTGAGGTTTTGTGCACCTGTGGTCAAGTTATGATTTGAATGAGTATGGGCTCTTCAAATTGCAGGTGCCAAGGTGTTCTGGTTAGATGTCATTGTTTACTCTCCTTCCCTTGCAAAAAGTAAGGGACCTATATGGCAGTGGCTGCTGAATTTCGAAGTCTTCTGCCTGTTAAAATGAAAAAAAAAATATTTCTTGCTTGGGTTTAGAAGGGGCTGCATCCATTATCATCATCATCATCATCATCATCATCATCATCATCATTCTGCCCATCTTACTGGGTTGCCCCAGCCACTCTGGGCAGCTTCCAGCAAATTAAAACACAGTAAGACAGCAAACAGGGATGCGGGTAGCGCTGTGGTCTAAACCACTGAGCCTAGGGCTTGCCGATCGGAAGGTCAGCGGTTCGAATCCCCGTGACGGGGTGAGCTCCCGTTGCTCGGTCCCAGCTCCTCCCAACCTAGCAGTTCAAAAACACGTCAAAGTGCAAGTAGATAAATAGGTACCACTGCAGCAGGAAGGAAAATGGCGTTCTGGTTTCTGTCACGGTGTTCTGTTGCGCCAGAAGCGGTTTCTGTGCGCTGCTCTGGTTTCACCAGAAGCAGCTTAGTCATGCTGGCCACATGACCTGGAAAAACTGTCTACGGAAGCGGATAAACGCCAGCTCCCTCAACCTTTTAAGCAAGATGAGCACCGCAACCCCAGAGTCGTTCACGATTGGACTTAACTGTCAGGGTTCCTTTACCTTTACCTTTTTAAGACAGCAAACACTAACAACTTCCCAATACAGGGCTGCCTTCTAAAAGTCAGATAGCTGTTTATTTCCTTGATGGGAGCGTGTTCCACAGGGCAGATGCGACTACCGAGAAGACCCTTTGCCTGGTTCCCTGTAGTTTCACTTCTTGCATTGAGGGAACAGCCAGAAGGCCCTCAGAGCTGGATCTCAGTGTCCGGGCTGAACAATGGCCTTTGGTTGGTTTTCTGTTGCTCATGTACTTCTATAATTTTACAGTTCTGTATTGATAGCTTTCTTTTATATCTTGTTCACTGCTTTGAGCACTTGAAAGGCAGTTGCTAAATATCTAAACAAGTTCAATCCAAGAGGCCGGGGAGGTGAGGAATTAATTTTAGATTTAAAAAAGGCTTTAGGGCAGTTATGGCTTTCTTCAACATTTTTTCTTAAAGGAACACAAGCACACACTGGATTTATTATTTTACTGCCAAATGTAAGGGAAAGATAACTATACATGCTGTAAATCAGACACATGGCGGACTCTATTTTCTTTAGTTCCTTCTTCCCCAGATTAATATAGTTTATTGGTCTGCCTCAATTCAGCCTAGTTTGATCATGTTATTGTAGCTAGTTAGGTCCACCCAACTGAAAGGGTGTACTACTTCTTAATATTTTGCAGTTCCCTCCAGCCTGTTAAGATTGATGGGGGGTAAAAATGGATTGGTTGAGAGCCAATACTGAAGCTCAGTCCAAACAATGCGGCAGTCCTCTTGGATGGGGAGTTCATCTGCCAGGTTAGTGGTGGTGACTGTGTTGAATGAGGTTGGAAGTTTGCATTCGGTGGAGGCACAGGCTGCCTGTGTGGCATGGAGTGCCTTCTTCCACCTTAGCCTTCTGTGCCGTTGCAGCCCTGCCTGGGATTAGACTACTATAATGCATTCTATGTATGTCTAAATGGAGACCTTCTAATTTCCCCAGCCTTTGGAATCCTCTGCAAATTGCTTTGATGTTGCTTTCTAGGTTGGTTAGCAGGTTGGCTGGTTGATTTTAGATTCTGCTGGTTGTTTTTCTTATTGCTCTTTTTCTGTTGTGGTGGCTTATACTGTGATAGTTTAATGTTTTTTACAAATCCAACTTGGCCGTTTTTAACCTTCATTTCTGCTTCATGTCCATTTCCTTCCAGCACCAATGCGGCCCCCGCCCACATGCCAAATTCCTTAGCTTACCGTACTTGGCCCCATTCCTGTGCCACCAAGGTAGCCCATGAGCCCTGAAGATGTTGCTGGAGTCCAGTTTCCTTCTGCCTCAGTCAGCCTGGCCAATAGTTAGGGACCTGGGGAATTGTAGTCCAGAAGCATTCCCTGAATCTGCATTTGCCCCTAAGCAGGTGGTGCTGCTCCCTTTCAGAGCAAACCTTTTTCTCTTACTGTCACTAAGAAGCATGCCTCTAACACTTACCACCCTTCCATCGCCCTCTTGAATGAACGAATGAATTTACTTTATTACAGTCACAGACCAGCATAAGCAAAGCATCTAAATAAATAGCATAACAATATGAGTCTAAGCGAATAATTATTAAATAAATGGGAGCAAGAACCAAACATAGCTTAAAGCATATACATAGAATACTTAATTAAGCACAAATAAAGGATGGATCAAAACTTATAAGAAAATTTTAAAAGACCAGTTAAAACAGCTATGTGGGTGGGGCTTCAGAAGTGCAGATCTAACAATATGAGCCTTCAATTTAGGACTGAATTGTCGCATAGACCATCCTTCAACGAATATCTATCATGGCAACGCAAAATCTGATGACTGAATATGAGACTTTCGTCCTGTAGTAACAGGGAGATGTTGTGTTGTTCTGAACGCCCAGGGAACTTATATAAGATGGGTTGGATAAACCTGGTTTGAATGTCTATGTAACACTGGCAGTGAAGAGGGGCACGCTCCGTTGTCACCCTCTTGTCATCTGGGGACTCTTGTTTTGCTCAGTAGGGGTGGAGGGCAGACAGAGACAGCAGAGAGCTGTGCAATTAAGTAAGTGGCCCCTCCTGGGCCTTCCTTACTTCCTTTGGGTGTGAGAATCATTAAAATGGGAGGTTAAGGAGAGACTAATGCTTAGGGATGTTCAGTGGTAGTAACCCAGAACTATTTTTTTCTGGATCAGAGATTGATATCTTTCCACTTTACCTATAAAACAAGCTTGTCTGTCTATCTCTCTGTCTCTCTCTCGCCTCCCCCTGCCCGTAAGAGAAAGATTGCTTGTAGCAGAGTGAGAAGTCCTGACTGCAGAAAGTTTTCCAATGTCACTGCAGATTTTAGCTAAGGCTCCTGGATGCTCTTTGTCCTGAAGTGGGACAGGCGCTTCCCACTTCTCACAGTTTTGCTGGAAGCAATCCTTCGGGAGAAAGATGATTAATGGCAAGCTCAGAGGAATCAGTCTGTGTCCTACATCATTCTGAGCAGGAGGAAGGAATAACTAGCCTTTGCTGAAGTAGGTAGAATCAAAGTACGTGTAACCATTCCTCTCTGTGCCCGCTAGCAGCGGGCGAGCCTCATCGCCCTGAGATGTGAACTCTCACAACACACAAGGGTGAGTAAAAGAAGGAACCAAAATTATCCCATAATCCCTGGCCATTGACCATGCTGACTGGATCTGATGGGAATTGTAGTTCAAAACATCTGGAGGACACCAGATTCTGTAAGGTTGGTCTTAACAAGAAGAGTGCAGGATTTACCATAGATTCCGGCGTATAAGGTGACCTTTTAACCCTGGAAAAGGGGGTGGCCTTATACGCCAGGTGTGGATCTTGCATCGCCTCAGACCTTTTGAGATTAAAACTGAGTGCCCTGATACATTTGTACATTCTGTGTCCATTCACAGGAATATTTTCAAGCAGAGGCTTCAGTCTCATATCTTGGATAATATTTTGCCCTCCTCCACGAGTGGTGCTCTCTCTTTTGATGGCTGTGCAGAAAGAATTACTGTATATGTATAAGTAGATAACCCTGTTTATATTCTCTGTGCTGCATTACAAAGGATGATTGCACAGCTTATTGTTATATAAAATAAAATTTGAGTGGTGCCAGTTGTGGTATATAGCTTGCCATTTTTGGTGATCATGTGTGTTCTGTTTTTTGTTTCTCATTTCTGTTGACTTTATTTGTTTAGGCCTCCTATAGAAGGCGGAATTTCAGAAGTTGAAATAATATCTCAGCAAATAGAAGAAGAGACCAAAAGCATAGCACCTGTACAGCTTGTTAATTTTGCTTATCGGGATTTACCACTAGCTGCGCTAGATCTGTCTGTAGCAGGTTCCCAACTCTTGTCAAATTTGGACGAGGAGTACCAAAGAGAAGGGTAAGTGCAAAATGACATATTTATTTGAAACCTTTCTTTTTTAAAAAAATAAAAAATAAAATTCATTTTCACTTTTAACATTTGTCATCATACACAAATCATAATCATTTTACAAATAGGATTCTCAGAATCCCCAAACTTCCCTCCACACCTCCATGGTTTCTCCAGATATTCTTTTCAAACTGCATCGTATTGTATTCTCCATATTTTCTTAAATCTCAATTTTATCATAATTCTTGCTTCATTGCAAGTGTTTTTAAAATCCTGCCAATGTTTTCAATTGTTTACAGTGTTCTTTTAAGTAACTTAGAAAAAATCCCCATTCTTTATTAAATTGAGTATCCTCTTGATCTCTGATTTTCCCAAAACAAAAAAAATTCCTTCCAGTAGCACCTTAAAGACCAACTAAGTTAGTTCTTGGTATGAGCTTTCGTGTGCATGCACACTTCTTCAGATACCAGATATTGACTATGGCAGACCAACACGGCTACCTATCTGTATCTGATTTTCCCGGTCATTTTCGCCAATTCGGCAGAGTCCATCATCTTTATCGGCCATTCTTCTTTTGTAGGTAAATTGTCCTCCTTCCATCTTTGGGAAAGTGGCATCTGCGCAGCTGTTGTAGCACACATAAATAGTCTCTTCTGATTCTTAGGTATTTCTGGACCTAAAATTCCTAGTAAGAAAGTTTCAGGGTTTTTTACAAAAGTTATTTTAAACATTTTTTTTTCAACTCATTATAAATCATTTCCCAATATGCTTTTGTTTTTTTGCACATCCACCACAAGTGGTAAAATGTGCCTTCCTTCTCTTTACACTTCCAACATATATCTGTAGCAGTTCTATACATTTTTGCTAGTTTAGTAGGAGGTACCAGTGATACATCTTTCAACATACAACATGCTGTAAGTTTTAAATCTTCCCTCCATATTTTTCTCCATCATGCCAGTTGTATATTAGGTCCAGTTACCCTTGCCCATTGTATCATTACTGATTTCACTTCTTCCTCTTTAGTATACCATTCTAACAGTAGTTTATATATTTTTGAAATCAGTTTAACAATATTCTCCAATAGTTCTTTTTCAGACCTTGAAGTTTCTGTATTAAAACCATTCCTTTTATCCTTCATACACACATCATTTGATTGGTGGTATTGCAGCCAGTCTTGTCACCAAATGACATACATCCTAAAAAAATGTTTATTCTCAATTGATCTTCTGCTTCAAATAGCAACTCTTTATAAGTTGCCCACTCACTTTTTGCATTAAGTGTTTTCACAGACATTGCTTCCAGTGGGGAGATCCACCAAGGTGTTTTCTGTTCCAATAAGTTTTTATATTTCTCCCACACCAAGTAAATGGATTACGCACCCTTACACGCTTTTGTCTTTTCATACCATAGATATGCATGCCAACCACATCTATTATTGTGACCGTCTAAGTCCAGAATATCCACATTCTTTAAATCAATCCACTCCCGTAGCCAGCAAAGACAGGACACCTCATAATATAATCTCAGATCTGGCAGGGATCTTTCTTTAGTGTCTGTTAACAATTTATACTTTATCCTCGGTTTCTTCGCCTGCCAGATAAATTTAGAAATATCTTTCTGTTTTAAGTGTCCTGTTCCACTGACTCCTGGGATCAACTGGAACGAAAATAACATTATTAGCAATACATTCATTTTTCTTACTAATATCCTTCCCCACAGTGATAAATTCATCCTCCCCCATACCTCCAGATTTCTCTTTATTTTTTCCCAAGTGTTAATATACCGGTAGTTATCTTAAAAAAGTTTATATTTTTGCTGTCAGACATACCCCCAAATATTTCACTTTTTTCTCTATTGACAATTCTGTTTTTTGTTGTAAATCCTTATTTTGTTGTTCTGCCATATTTTTGCCATCATTTTTGTTTTATTTTTGTTTAACTTAAAGCCTGCTACTTGACCAAACTCCAAAATTTATGCAAGACCCTCGGTATACTTACCAATGGGTCACCCATTTGAAACGTTTCTATCCCCCCCCCTTTCCCATAAGACCAAGGCAACTTGCAGCCCACTCTTTAGTAAGAACATAAGAAGAGTCTGCTGGGTTAGGTCAGCATCCTGTTCTCTCAGTGGCCCAGCAGATGCCCCAATGGAAAACCAGCAAGCAGGATTCAAGCGCAAGACCCCTCTCCCCTCCTTCACTTTCCAGAAACTGGTGTTCAGAACCATACAGCCTCTGACTGGAAGCCGTGACAAAATACTGGTGTGATACGTTTATATCTGCCAGCTCTCATTGATCTCCTCATTACAATTTGTATTGTAAACCGCCCTGTGATCTTTGGATGAAGGGCGGTACATAAATTTAATATTTTTTTTAAAAAAGGAAAGGAATAATAGTCCATCTATACCTCGAGTGACAGTGCTGGATCTAAGGGTACCGCCACACTCTGAATCTGTTCCTTTTACAGGGAGTGCAATCTGATGCAAAACAGTCTAAAACCACCTAACTGGGTAGATGAACAAACCAGAAACTGCACCTCCATCTTGTCTGATTGAGCTTCTGTATATTGGCCCTCATACAGTCCATTATTTTTATTTATTTATTTCATAAGATTTGTACACCGTTTGATTTTTACGAAAGAAAAAAAAAACCAGCTCAAAGCTGTTTACAAAGAAATAAAACAATAAAGTGGGGAAAAATTCACAACCATACTTTAAAACACACAAAAGTTAAAATACTAAACCAGATTAAAACCCCATCATTATGAGCTTTAAGGACTGGTTTAGAATGCTTACTGGCTCCACCTGGGTTGCATGAAAAGGAAAGGGAGAGCTTGGTGTCATTGCATATTGGCAGCGCCTGGGCAGTGTCTCCCAGTGGCTTCATATGGACCTTAAGGAGCATAACGGATAAAACAACCCTGTTGGACAACGTATCCTCGGTGCCACGAGGCAGAGCAATAGTCAACACTTTCTGGAACGGCTTTCCAGGTAGGAGTAGAATCACAATTCAGACCCTCAACTCAAGAGAGCCTGTCCAGAAGGATCCCACAGCCAGTGAATTGGGGCCTGTTGTTAAGAAGTCTCACTTGGAAAATTATCCTGTGAAAAGTTCCCACTCATTTGGGCTCCTGGCCACCACCTTCCTTGAAAGGTTTTAAGGCCCCTTCACTGATGTGGTGACTTGACATCCCAATACAGGCAGTGCTGCTGTCCAAGTGGAATTTTGGTATGAGAGATTCCAACTGCTTTGAGGTTGCCAACATAATGTCAGGAATGAAGATGCTCAGGAATAAAACTGACATATCTAGACACTTTTTCTGTATTTAACTGAGGCGACTTTCCTGCATACTGTGTTAACATTGTGTTTACAGTACTTGCTTCAAACGGTTATGTTTCTGAACAATAAATGTTTTGAATTATCAGGGGCAAATAATCCGCCCCCCCAAAAAAGCAATGTTTATTCAGAAGAATGCTGAAGCATAAGTTCAAGGATACAAAAAAACTGAATAGTGTAATACAGAGCATTTTTATTGTTCAAAGTGCTTTGCATATGTTATCCTGATGTAATTATTCTACGTGAATCCTGCAAAATAGGTTAATTTTATTCCCTACTGCAGTTGGGGTGGAGGAAAGAGGCCAAGAGGGTGGCTTGCCTCTTGACCGACATGAGGGAGTCACTACTAGTAGCTCCCTAATTTCAGAGCTCATTCCTTCAGCTGCTTTGCTAAGCAGCTTCTAGCTCTTACATTGATAGGCACTTGGAGGTTAAATCCAATATTACTCAGTGGCGTCCCGTATGGCATGGAAGGGGCACCCTCCCAACAACAATGTGACTGGGGGTGGGAAGATCAGGGCTGCATGGTCACACTGGCGAACCAGCCTGGTGCCTGGCTTATCTGCACCCTTCTGCCTTGCAGCATGGAGGGCTTCTGTTCAGGGTTCCAGCCATTCCATTCTTGTGTACAACCACCCCTCTCTTCTGGTGCCCCCACTGCTCCCCCCAGTCAGCATTTCTTGTGGTATGGGCCCTGCAGTGCCCAGTCACAGCTGCATTAAAGGCTTGGATTTCTTGAGCAGCTCTCGCATCAATCCCCAAGGACATATTTTGATGTGAATGGAGTCAGCAAACTGTCGGTTGGCCAGTTTTCACTCAGGCTGTTCCATACTTTGGTTTTCTTTTAAAATGGAAGTCTCTCACTCTTGTAGAGCTAGACAAAAGCAAGCCAGTGTTCAGCCAATGAGTGATGGGAGCACTGGCAGCCATAGTGCTTGGTTTGTTCATTGTAGTTTTAAGTGAAGAGTGTCTCACCCACTACAGTATCTGGAGAAGGGACTTCCAGGTTCATTTTGAATCCATGTTTTGAAAGAGAAGTGATTGCTACTGCTCGTGAGAAATCTAGAGTTTTAGTGTAGCTGTGCTTGGGCAGTAACCTATCTACCCCGAAACAAAATGTTTCAGCAAAAACAGGAGTTCATACTTATTATAAACTTGAGCCTTATTTCATTGGGGGAGAGGAGGCAATTTCATTCCCCCAACCTTGAGTTAGAAATGTTTTTATTCTTTTGCTTTTAACCTGAATTCTTATGTTCTCATTTTGTATTTTTGTGTTGTGAACTGTGGATGAAGGGCTGTATACACATTAAATAATAACAAGGAGTGCAACAGGCTAAATTTTGGACAACTGCATATAGTCTGTAAGCCTATATCTGACCTTTGTTTTAACCTATCTTCCTGGTGGCAAGTGCCTAATGTTTGTTAATTGTCAATCTTAGTTTCATTAGCAGATCACGCAGTTGGGTCAGTTTTGCAAGAAGGGTCCTATAAATATGCCAACTAGTATTTTGATAAGGTTTTTCAGCTGGAGGGAAATGCTGATAGGATTTCTGGAGCCATGCTGCATCATTTGCAGGGAAGACAGTGAGAAAACCCCTCTTGTGACTTTCCAAATTTAGTTGCCCACATTTGGGAGAACATGGAATATGGCAACTAAAGTGGAAAATGCTTGAAATGACCTATCCAGACTATGACTTGACTTATTTTTCTAGATACCCTATTGCATTCTCCCTCTCACTTCAGCAGCCAGCATTCTGGGTTTTTTTTTAATAATAATTTTTATTGATTTTTCATTTTAAAACAAAACAAACAAACACATACAAACATGTATATTTCCATATCCTCCTTTTCATAAACCTTCTTTCATGGACTTCCCCATACCTCCCCCTCTCTGCATCCTTATTTTACAATTTTTTCAGCAACCCCTTAGTCCAGTTTATATTTATAACTTATTTTTCCTCAATTTCATCTTAATTTATCAAACAATATCAGCTGCAATTCTGCATCTTCTTTCCCCTTAACATTTTAAGGTAAAGGTAAAGGTACCCCTGCCCGTACGGGCCAGTCTTGACAGACTCTGGGGTTGTGCGCCCATCTCACTCAAGAGGCCAGGGGCCAGCGCTGTCCGGAGACACTTCCGGGTCACGTGGCCAGCGTGACATCGCTGCTCTGGCGAGCCAGAGCCACACACGGAAACGCCGTTTACCTTCCCGCTGGTATGCGGTCCCTATTTATCTACTTGCACCCGGAGGTGCTTTCGAACTGCTAGGTTGGCAGGCGCTGGGACCGAGCAGCGGGAGCGCACCCCGCCGCAGGGATTCGAACCGCCGACCTTTCGATCGGCAAGTCCTAGGTGCTGAGGCTTTAACCCACAGCGCCACCTGCGTCCCCTCTTAACATTTTAGCACTCATCAATTTTACAACAGTTCTTGAGATAAACTTTAAACTTCTTCCAATCTTCCTCCACCGTCTCTTTATCTTGGTCACGGATTCTGCCGGTCATTTCTGCCAGTCCCATAAAATCGATCACTTTCGTCTGCCATTCTTCCAGTGTGGGTAATTCTTGCGTCTTCCAATACTTTGCTAGAAGTATCCTTGCTGCTGTGGTAGCGTACATAAAAAAAGTCCTTTCTTGACACCAACTGGCCAACCATGCCATTGAGTGCCCTCTGTTCTCGCTGGGCTGCTTTTAGGAGTGTTTCTCCCTAACCGCCAAGTTGGCTTATACCGTCATGCGTGGTTTGTTGATATTTTGGCTGCATAAGCCTGTGAACTGAAAAATGGGATCACTATGAGTATACAGATGACATGAATTAGTAAATGTGAAATGATAATCCTCTTAAAATACTCAAATTCATCCATGTGCTCCTGTGGCAAACAACTCCTAGGTCTGCTTAGACATCCTTAGGCATCCTCATCTCCTTAAAATCATTTTTTACACTGAAGGGTTGGCTTCCATCTGTCCATCCTTAAGTGACCTATTTCTTTTCTATTTTGTGATCTTCAAATCATACTGAGCAAAACTGTGTACCTGTTAATATGCCACAATGCGGCACGTTGGAGTAGAGGACCACCCCCCTGCAAAGTCAAGGAGCGGAAACAGGGGCAGCTGTTAGCAGATTGACTTGAAGTGTTTGTCGTGGCTCATTACCAAAGAAATATGGTAATCTTTTCCCACTCTTGTTCCATGTTGAACATTCATTTAAATACTAGTGTATTACAAAAAATCTGAGCTGGTAACAGATTGGCTTTACACAGAGACAAATGTTGAAAGATGTGCTTTTCTTCCTTCTCTTTTATAGTGGCATTCCTGACCTTTCCCACTCATTATATTTTAAAGACTTTTTTTTTTTAGTGTCCTTGCTTCCTTGGAAGCTACTGACCATAGTTTCCCAGTTCAGATACAGTAGGAAGCTGGGGCTTCTGGGATTGTTTCTTTGCTTGTGCAAAGCAACTCATTTATATTTCTGCTTTTTAAGCTGTGATGGTCATCTGAATCCAGCCACTATCATAACTAAACATTTATAACAGGACTGTCAAACACCAGCCCTTTTTTATTATAATAGTTTCATGCAGAGCTGTAAGCTGTAGCTCAGGGATCCTCAAACTACGGTCCGCGGGCCAGATGCGGCCCGCCAGGGTCCTGAACCTGGTCCGCCCGGCAGTTGCAGAACCCGCCGCTGTCTAACGGGTCTTGTCCCAAAACTTTAGCGGCACAGGAACATGGTGGGTGGCGCCAGGGAACATGCGGGTCCAGAGGGCCAGGGAAGGTGGAGCCTCGTCGGCCGGGAGAGAGGCTGCTCTAGCTTGACGAGGCAGGGAGGAGCCCCAGCAGTGGCGAGGCTGTTGTGGACTGAACCCCGAGGTTTTCTCTGACTCCACGCTCCTTTCTTCCTGTCGCCTTGCTAAGCAGCTTCTTTTCCCCAGTTCGCTTTGCACTTCCTGCCCTCCCTGCTTTGTTTCCTGGCAGTTTCAACCGAAAAGCCGCTCCTCTCGCTTCCCTTTCTTTCCCCGGTTTCCTTTTCTTCGTCTTTCTTGCGCAAAGGCAGTTTCTTACTCAACTATTCCCTCAACAGTCATTTGGCTTCGAGCGCCACATTTTGCTTTTCATTCTCCCGTTCCCTGCCAAATTGCAGGAACAGGAGAGAAGGGGAGTCGTCATGCCGTCACGCTCTCCTGTGCATTTACAGCCTGCCTTAAGAGAGAGATGATTACCTGGAGACCCACTTCCTTTCCTGCAAATCCCCAAGCCAAAGTCGCCTGGACTCTGAGGGGAATCAGTACACCGAGCCTTAACCTGGGAGTTGGCCCTGCTTGCACTGAGGGGGAAGAGACCGGCACTGGCCATCGCCCGCCTCCGGCAGAGCCGAGGCCTCCACGGCAAGAGCCAGCACCGCCAGAGCCACCATGGCTTCTGTGCAGGATCCCGGCGAAGGCTGCTCCTTCCATTGTAGCTTCCCCTTCTGGTCGGCAGTGCTTGCAGTCTTCGCCTTTGCCCGTGGCCAGGGGGCAAGGAGATCCTCCCAACAGTCAGGGTTTCAGAAATCTCCAAGAGCCTCTCCCTTTAAGTGGACCCAGCCTTTCCTCTCTCCCTTTACACACACTTCTCATCCTCCTCCTTCTTTCTTCCTCCTTTGAACATTTCTTGCAATCAGAGTTTATTCTCCAAAGACGTGCGTGTAACACAAGTGAAACCCCCCCCCCCCCGATCATCACATACTTCCAAGCCCATGGAAAGAACACGCACACAGCACCAGGTTAACTGGAAGTTGCTGGATTGGACCAATTCATGGAGGAGAAGGCTCTCAACAGCTCCTAGTTGTGATGGCCAAGCTCTGCCTGTGCTGCCTCTTCCAAGTCTTCACTCTTAGAGCAACTGCACTGCATTTAATCCAAATATATCTTCTTGAAAATGTTCACATCCTGCAGAAGAAGATCCTTACATTTCTGGCAGAACAGAGCAAATTGGCTAGTGCCCATAATGTCACCATGTGCAATGCCCTTAAAGTATATTGTAAATATTGTATTGTTTTTCCTGTTTTTGTGCACCACAAATAAAATATGTGCAGTGTGCATAGGAATTCATTCATATTTCCCCCCAAAACTATACTCTGGCCCCCAGCAGTGTCTGAGGGACAATGGACTGGCCCCCTGTTTAAAAAGTTTGAGGACCCCTGCTATAGGTAGTGAGTGCCCTGGTGCAGGGTTACATTATTCCAGAAACTCCCTCTCCAGGGCCAATGCCATCCATTTCCAGAATTGGAGAACTGCTGGCTCATTGGTACAGCAAATGCTCCGCATCCAGAAGGTCCTAAGTTCACCTCAAGTTTAAAAGTATTGGGAAGGACCGTGAAACCCTGGAGAATTGCGTCTAGTTAGAGGAGTCAGTGGGCAAAAAATGCGTTCTCTTCCTGTGTTGCTCATTTCAGGTTGCATTGACAAAGTGTTTGTCTAGTGCTTGAGATTCTAAGTGGAGGAGCTGCTGCCCGAGTGCTGTGATGGATCACATTTTGACTTGTACAAAGCTCAGTGGCTGCCTGATGCTGGCTGCTACCTCTCAGCCTAACCTACCTTACTGGATCATTGTTGTGAGGATTAGAAGGTGTGTAGAGAGCTCCTGGGGGAAGAACGGAATAAAAATATCACTACAGCTTAGCTCTCCCTTTTAATCTATGCTGTAAGATGGAACCGGGCCCGACCTCAGTGGCAGAGAGCTGGCTTTGCAAGCAGACTGTTCAATCCCTGGGATCTCCAGGTCAAAACTGGATGGTTTCCTGGTCTGAAGTCCTGGAGAGCCACTGCCAGTCAGTGTAGACAATACTGAGCTAGATGGACCCAGGAGTCCGACCGCATGTGAGGCATGTTTGTATGTTCTTGTGCCATCCATAAATACAGCTGTTGTCAAGGAGTGAGCTGTTACACAGAGCCATGCCAAGTGGTCCAGGCAGCTTGCCCTCTACACACCACAGACTTGTGTTGTTGTGGAGAAAATCTCGCTTTAGTGTTTTCTGAGCCACTGCAGATAAACAACCTTTGTACTGTGACAGGATGCGGGTGGCGCTGTGGGTTAAACCACAGAGCCTAGGACTTGCTGATCAGAAGGTCGGCGGTTTGAATCCCCACGACGGGGTGAGCTCCCGCTGCTCGGTCCCAGCTCCTGCCAAGCTAGCAGTTCGAAAGCACGTCATGTGCAAGTAGATAAATAGGTACCGCTCCGGCGGGAAGGTAAATGGCGTTTCTGTGCGCTGCTCTGGTTCGCCAGAAGTGGCTTAGTCATGCTGGCCACATGACCCGGAAGCTGTACGCTGGCTCCCTCGGCCTGTAAAGCGAGATGAGCACCGCAACCCCAGAGTCGGCCACGACTGCACCTAATGGTCAGGGGTCCCTTTGCCTTTACTTTACTGTGACAGGATTGGCCGCCTTATGTAGCATGTGCTTTTTAAAAATGTTTCTTTGTGCCACCCATAGCATGCTGACCAGCCCTTTTGTGTGAATCATTGTTTTGCCTGTATCAGTATTCTCTCCTACATTTTAAACCAAGTAGCATGATTTATGTGTGGTTGAACACAGGCATGTCACTCAAGAACTGATTTAAGGGCGGTGGGAGGTGAACATAATACTTTCAGCTGAGGGCTGAAAGGAACATGTTCCCAGAAGTACCTGGGATTTGGCGAGCTTAACCTCTTGACCATCTCTCTGTTGCTCAAAGTTTCCCCCTCCCTTAGAATTACTGTCACCACATGGACAACTTCAACCAGTTGAGATGTGTCTGTCATGTTTTAGCTTTTGGTCTTTGCAGCCAGGAGGTTGCCCTCTTGACTGTTTTGTGAGAGCCAGTGTGGTGTAGTGGGTAAGAGCGGTGGACTCGTAATCTGGGGAACCGGGTTCGATTCCCTGCTCCTCCACATGCAGCTGCTGGGTGACCTTGGGCCAGTCACACTTCTGTGAAGTCTCTCAGCCCCACTCACCTCACAGAGGGTTTGTTGTGGGGGAGGAAGGGAAAGGAGAATGTTAGCCGCTTTGAGACTCCTTCGGGTAGGGATAAAGCGGGATATGAAATCCAAATTCTTCTTCTCTTCTTCTTCTTCTTTGTGGTGGCATGTTGTTGGTTTTTAACCTCAGACTCTATTCTAATTCATGGGCATTATTTAAAGTTTCATTTGAATGAATGCTCCTTTGCCCCCAAGTGGGATGATTCTGCAGGAGTGCAGCCCATCCTTGGCCACCTCTTTCTTCTATGCCAAACAGAATATTTTTCTTCTTGAAAATGTTTGCTGTAGTTTGATAGTGGCTGGTGACTCTTTTAAATTTGTACTTTTCTGCTGTTTTGCTGTTAAATGTGTTTAGATAATACAAGCTTTTTAAATATTTATATATAACTTCGAACACTTCTGATGAATGGCAAACATGACTCTATGAAAGGAAGCAATAAAGTAAGGTTTTTCCAGGCACTTCTGGCTCTAAACACATCTTTTATCATTGGCAATACAAACCTGTGCCAGTTCCATTACTGCTCTCAATTTTTTTTTGCAAAACCTGTCCCAGTCAGATTGAAATTAAAATGTTATATTCTATAATCTCTGTAAAGACATGCATCTCTGCCCTCTGCTGTCCATTCTGGGAAATTTATAGGAAAAGTCAATAGTTAAACAGCAGAGTTGTACAGTGGTACCTCGGATTACAAACATCTCGGGTTACAAACACTTCAGGTTACAGACTCTGCTAACCCAGAAGTAGTACCTCGGGTTAAGAACTTTGCTTCAGGACGAGAACAGAAATGGGGAGGCCCCATTAGCTAAAGTGGTACTTCAGGTTAAGAACAGTTTCAAGTTAAGAACGGACCTCCCGAACAAATTAAGTTCTTAACCCGAGGTACCACTCATGAAAATGGTGTGAAATGTAGAGAAAAGACAAAAGCAATAATGTAGTGCTAGTAAGATCATTTACAGAATCCAAGTAGTTGCTCAGTTTAAATTTAAAACGTCTTGTCAAGAAGCTGTGAATTTAGAAAATGGAAACATCGATGCTCCTAACCCTAGTGGGGTGGCTCAGTTGGTGGAACATGAGACTCTTCATCTCAGAGTCATGGGTTTGAGATCCAGGTTGGGCAAATAGATTGCTGCATTGCAGGGGGTTGGACTAGATGACCCCCAGGGTCCCTTCCAACTCTGCAATTCTATGATTTTCATAACACAGCACATCTGTAGTGGCATTTAGAACCTTTTAAAAGAAGATTGTTCTGTATGGTGATGTTACTCCTTTTGTTTCACAGTTTCCCTCTAATGGGGAAATCTGTGGCCCTTTAGATGTTACTGGACTCCATCTGCCTAAGCCAGCCTGGCTGATGACCAGAGATGGTGGGTGTTGGCGTCTTAGCATCTCTACACGTGGTCTGATGTAGAGATGGGCAACAGACGAGCACAGCCATCCCTCTGAAAAGGAATAGTATTTTTATATGGAAGCTTTGATTTGCCAGGTGTCCAGTTCTGTGCTACTTGCGGAGCAAATACAAAGAAATAAAAGAAAACAGGCATTCATCATTCCAGTAAGAGTTGGTTGTTGTTGTTTTTTTATATATTATTATTATTATTATTATTAATATTTTACAAAATTTATATACCACTTGATTGTAAAATGGCTGACAAAAAGGTAAAACAATACAATTAATAAAAATTTTCAACCATACTTAAAAACATACGAAAATTAAAATACTAAAAGATTAAAATTACCTCAGCCTTATAAGCATCTAGGTAGGCTTGTCTAAACATGAATTTCACCTGTAATGTAAAATGTACCCAGAGATTCATACTTATTCTTTGTATTGTATAGGTTGACCAACAGAAAATATGAGTATTCAGAGGGTGTTTTTCGAATGAGATTCCTTCTGCTCATACAGACAGCTGTACAGTTTCTGTCCTGTTACTCTTTACCTATCTTCCTTTTTTCCTCTCGCTTTTCTTCCCTTCTTCCCCCTCTTTTTCTTTCTTCAGATCTAACTGGCTTAAGCCGTGCTGTGGGAGGCGAGCTGCTGTGTGGCAGGTATTTTTGCTCAGTGCAAGTCTCAACAGTTTCCTGGTAGCCTGTGTAGTATTGGTGGTGATCCTGCTGACTCTGGAACTCCTAATAGATATAAAGCTTCTCCAGTGTGAGTAGCAGGTTTTTCTTTTTCCTGAAACTTTTGGCTATTATATTGAGGCTAATGCACTATATATGGGTTGCAGGTGGGTGGGTGGAAATAGCTTGGGAATAGTGTCTAGATCAGGCTTCCTCAACCTCGGCCCTCCAGATGTTTTTGGCCTACAACTCCCATGATCCCTAGCTAGCAGGACCAGTGGCCAGGGATGATGGGAACTGTAGTCTCCAAACATCTGGAGGGCCGAGGTTGGGGAAGCTTGGTCTAGATTGTATGAGGTATGAAGTGTATGGAATTTTGTGAACCTCTGATGTGCTGATATTCCTTTGGGGCTCATCCCAGACCTAACATTACCCACTGTCTCTCCATCTGTCCCATTCAGATGTACATTTGAATTCTCCCCCCCCCCCCACCGGCAGCACTATGGGGTTCGTTGGTCTTCCAGAGTAATTAATAGGGCTGGGTAATATCTGATTTTCAACATTGCAATATATCACCGGCTAAACATTGCAGTATTTCAATATACAGTCGTACCTCGGGTTACATACACTTCAGGTTACATATGCTTCAGGTTACAGAATCCGCTAACCCAGAAATAGTGCTTCAGTTTAAGAACTTTGGTTCAGGATGAGAACAGAAATCGTGCTCCGGCGGTGCGGCAGCAGCAGGAGGCCCCATTAGCTAAAGTGGTGCTTCAGGTTAAGAACAGTTTCAGGTTAAGAACAGACCTCCGGAACGAATTAAGTACTTAACCTGAGGTAGCGCTGTATCAAGTTGGATACAGCGCTACCTCAGGTTGCTGGAGCTTATATTAATCTGGGGAAATACTGAATTTTTTTTTTTAATTTGATGTCTATAATTAAATGAAATTTTACTCTGATTGCATGCTTGACTAAACCATTAAAGAATTCTGGAGAATATATTACTGTTCTGTTATGGGCTTTATATGTCTATAGTAACACTTTGAAATTGACCTAGTAACAGATTGGTGTTAGAAACTCAGTTAGACAATCTAGTTGCCACATGGTGCCTGAAAACTAGGTTACAGGTGCAATAACAGAATGTCTAGGCCATTTTTATATATAACAAGATTACAAAGCTGAAAATGAATGAACTCTAGCTAAAATCTTATGTTCATTCTTAATATGGTCTTGTCCTCATTGGAAGACAAAGTCATGCTTACCCTGCCCGCCCCCTAATATTCTTTTTTAAAATAATAATTTTTATTAGCTTTCAATTATTAAACTCCAATAACAGCCACATTTTATCAATATCATATTACCATTCCCATCCAAATATAGATCAATTATACAGCCAATTATAATTTTTGAGTGACTTCCTGTGTGCTGGGTTTTGGGATGCAAAGTTCTTATTTCCTCCTGCTTCCAAGTTGCATTAAGTTAACCCAGTTGCATTAAGTCCTGATCTTAGTCCTTTATCCATAGCTACAGAGTTCTTGACTTCCATTTGTGTTGAGATATTTAATAAAAAGATTTTTTTCCCCCGCCAGGAGAGTTCTGTATCCTGTAAATTCTCTGTGTGAGATGTTTATTTTCCCATTTGCTTCTTCATTGTTCTAATCATGTCCTGCAGCAGCATCTCTTCTTCCGCTTTCCCAATCTTTCTCTTCTTCTGCTGAAATTCAAGCTGCATCATTACGCCATCTTTGTTGTTTGTGTCTGAGTAAGGGAGTAATCTGGTTTCCCGCCGTAGCTCTGGGCAAAATTCCAGTTCTCCTTCCAATTCTTAGATCTCTTAACAATCTGGCGCCGCTCCAGGTCCGAATTGCCGTCCAGTGGAAGTTAGATGCTTTAAATCATTTCAGTGTTCTCACACAGTACTATTTTTATATTAATACATAAATATAATTCTGTTTTTTTAAATAAATTTTTTATTGGGTTTTTACATTTTATAAAGACACACACACATAAAAAGACAAAGACAACACACATACATTTTCATACCCTTACTTTCTTTACCCTCTTTCCCGGACTTCCCCCCACCCCCTCTTCATACATCCCAATTCCCATAATTAATTCAGCAAGTTCTTATCTCTCATCATTAAAATATTATTATTGTTGTTTTTTTTAATTTTTAAAATTCGCTCATTTAACTTATCCACATTTAACTTATCCCATTCTCTTGTAAAAGTTTAATCCTTTTTTCTAAGGTCGACCTAATTTCCCTTCCACGAATCTCCCTTTATATCTTAATTAATTTATATATCATAATAACCAAATGCAAAGATCATAAAATTTTAAAATTCTATTCTCCCCTCCCTCCCTACCCCGGTTTCCATCCCTTCCCAAGCAAATGTCCACCAAAGCAAATCCTAGCCCGGATTCCTCACATCCGAGGCCTTTAAATCTCTGTCAGTCTCTCTCTGCCGATTTTGTTGGTATCCCTTCTTGTTGGTCCTCAAGTCTCAAAGGAGTTCTGTCACAGTCACGTCAAATTTTCTTCCATCCATGATACTTAAAAACAGTTGCTGCAAAAGGTCGGCTGATCTCCCATACTCAAAGAGGAAGTCCCAATCATATTTCTTTATTCTTTTAAATTCCAGTGTTCCAGGTACTCCAGGGATTCCCTCCTTTATTTTTCTCATCTTTCGCAGATTTGTAATCCAAAAGTCTTCTTCTTTATTTTCTGACAATATAAGTTGCTGGCTGATATTTTCCACCTGTACTTTCTCCACTCCTTCTTTCTTCTCCATCCCATCCAAAGATGCCTTTTCTGGTTTAGCTGCAGGTTTTTTTATCAGTCAAATCCTTTGTGCATTCAGCAGAGTTGTTTGTTTTAGAATTCAAGGTCATAAGTTATTTGTTCATAGCCATACTCTGCTCTTGCAAGATTCCCACGAGAAGGAACATTTTTTCTATTTCTGCCAGTAATTTTCCCTCTGCAGCCATTGTAATGTCTCTAATTCCCCCTAGGGGGATTCCAATTGCTTAATAGTCCTTTTCCAACAATCCGTTACTTCGTTGTTTATTACTACTTTGTTTCCAACCACCTCTGTTCAAATGTAACACCTTTAGTTCAGAGAGTTATTAAATATCAAAGTTCTTAACTTTAACCGCCTGTTTGACAGCTGTCAAACTCCTTATTCTTTTTCCTCCGGTACACGCACAGGACACTCCCGGGTTCGGGGGGGGGTTTTACATAAAAACTTCCAAAGTTCCTCCCTTTCTCTCCAGCACCAAAACTTCTTCAGTCCGATTCATGGAAATATCTTTAACTAACACCACAAAAACAGTAATCTCTCCACCTTAGTTCTCCGGTTCTTGCTTTAAATCGTCCGTAGGTAGGGGGGATGCGGACTTCCCTTTAACACATCCCCCGGTCGTGCCGAATTCAAAGGTTAAAAAAAAAAAATTTAAAGTCCAAATTCCATTTTACTCACGGGTTGTTTATTTTCCAGTCCAAATTTTGGAAAGAGAGTCAGCGCTCTCCGGCCATGGCTCGCGGCTTCGCTTCGCTGAAGTAGCGGTCTACTCCCAGCACCACGCCACTCTCCGTACCCTCTCCGTAGCCTTTAAAAAGGCTCTTCGTGGGTCGGGGAAGGCGCTTAAAGGTGCCCACTGAGTCACCAAGTCTGCAGGCTTCCGCGCCTGCGGTTTCTAAGGGTCCCCGCGTCGCCGGCGCGGTGAGACCCGTCTTCAGCAGAGCCGATTCCCTCCGGAACTCGGAGGGAATCCGCCATTAGCCGATTGCGCTAACCCGGAAGTTCCATAAATATAATTCTGTTCTCTTTTTCTCTTCTTGCTTTTTATCAATTTGTTATCGTTTAGGGAGAGGTTTGCCAAATCATTTATGTAGCAAATATAGTATATGTAAAAAAGGGTAAAAACTCCCCTCCCGCCTCACATACCATATTTTTCAACCAGCATGAGTTTGACCAAACTGCGGGAGGCAGTGGAAAACAGGAGGGCCTGGCATGCTCTGGTCCAGGGGGTCACGAAGAGTCAGACACGACTAAACGACTAAACAACAACATAGATCAGTTATAGTTACAGATAGGTAGCCGTGTTGGTCTGCCATAGTCAAAACAAAAAAAATTCCTTCCAGTAGCACCTTAAAGACCAACTAAGTCAGTTCTTGGTATGAGCTTTCGTGTGCATGCACACTTCTTCAGATACACTCTAGCTAAAATCAGTTATATTCGACGTGAGACTTTAATGTGGAATACTGTATAAGGTTGGGGGAGGAGAGAGAAGGGAGGTGGGTAGTAAACTTTCATTCTTTATATCCATTTATTAATTTTCATTGGCATTGAGAGAGGTTGGGGGCCCCAGAGCGTGGTGGCCTGCCTTCAGTTGACTGCAGTGGGATCTGTTTGTGTGTATGAGGGTGTGTGGGGTTCTTGGGTCAAGTTAGCCATATTGATTCATATGCTGTTGGTGGGTTCTTGTTGTTGTCCTGTTGGGCTGTGTGTGTAATAAAAGGGAGCCACACCGAGGTGAAAGCGTCCTCTACTTGGTTGTTGTTTAGTCGTTTAGTCGTGTCCGACTCTTCGTGACCCCCTAGACCAGAGCACGCCAGGCCCTCCTCTCTTCCACTGCCTCCCGCAGTTTGGTCAAACTCATGCTGGTAGCTTCGATAACACTGTCCAACCATCTCGTCCTCTGTCGTCCCCTTCTCCTTCTGCCCTCCATCTTTCCCAACATCAGGGTCTTTTCCAGGGAGTCTTCTCTTCTCATGAGGTGGCCAAAGTCTTGGAGCCTCAGCTTCAGGATCTGTCCTTCCAGTGAGCACTCAGGGCTGATTTCCTTCAGAATGGAGAGGTTTGATCTTCTTGCAGTCCATGGGACTTTCAAGAGTCTCCTCCAGCACCAGAATTCAAAAGCATCAATTCTTTGTCGATCAGCCTTCTTTATGGTCCAGCTCTCACTTCCACACATCACTACTGGGAAAACCATAGCTTTAACTATACAGACCTTTGTTGGCAAGGTGATGTCTCTGCTTTTTAAGATGCTGTCTAGGTTTGTCATTGCTTTTCTCCCAAGAAGCAGGCGTCTTTTAATTTTGTGGCTGCTGTCACCATCTGCAGTGATCATGGAGCCCCAGAAAGTAAAATCTCTCACTGTCTCTATTTCTTCCCCTTCTACTTAAACCACCATATATTTACTGGCGGCAGGGTCCAAGAGCCCCACCACCACCTTCTCAAAGCCTGAGAAGCCCCCCCCCATCCACCCTCACAAGCCACTGCCTGCTAGTATATTTCAAATTAAAAGCATATCACACATTAAAAGTACATTAAACAAGGCAACTAAAACCTAAACCTAACGTCTTTGTATTCTGGAAAGCACAGGCTCAGGGAAGGAATTTTAATCTCCAAATACCTCGATAGACACTATCTGATATTGCAACAACTTATTGGACTTGCCGGCCGTCCTAACACTGGGATGTTGCTGCCAAATACAGCCTGACTCCCCCAATACACGCACAGCTCTCCCTAAGTGCCACCTAACCCCTAAGTCCACTCTTAACTTTTGCTACGCCAGAAGACCTTTAGATAAACTCTTACCTGCTTCCCACCCAAATAAGACTCAAAACAACCATCATGCCCACCCATTCAAACGTTCCCTTTCTCCTCCCCAAGCCGACTTTCATCGCCCTTTCTGCTCCTTCCATGTCTCATTGGCACTTGTAATAGTTGCTAGCTTGAAGAGCCCACCCCACTGCACCATGCATTCATAGGAACACAGAGCCTGCGGGGAATGCCAGCCTTCAGAGCTGACATGACGAGAGGCATGGTGGGGGAGCCACACGCAGAGAGAGGCGGGCAGAAGTGAGGAAGGAGGGTTAAACATGCTGCCTGCATTACAGAGGAAAGTTCCCTGTAGGTGTCTGTGCTCTTTGGAAGGTTCCCAGGCAGACTGGTGGCTTTCGTCAGCCACCTGCCCTTGTGGTTTGCCGCCGCCTGCAGGAGGCAAGGGAGAGCTGAGCCAGCTGCAGAAATCTTGAGCGATGATACACATCATGATTAGTGATACATTTCCAGGTTATTATTATGAAACTGGTTATCACGATGTGAGTTTCATACCGGGTTTTGGACAAATGTATCAATGCGCATATGTGGGACGCAGGTGGCGCTGTGGGTTAAAGCCTCAGCGCCTAGGACTTGCCGATCGAAAGGTCGGCGGTTCGAATCCCTGCGGCGGGGTGCGCTCCCGCTGCTCGGTCCCAGCGCCTGCCAACCTAGCAGTTCGAAAGCACCTCCGGGTGCAAGTAGATAAATAGGGACCGCTTACCAGCGGGAAGGTAAACGGCGTTTCCGTGTGCGGCTCTGGCTCGCCAGAGCAGCGATGTCACGCTGGCCACGTGACCCGGAAGTGTCTCCGGACAGCGCTGGCCCCTGGCCTCTTGAGTGAGATGGGCGCACAACCCCAGAGTCTGTCAAGACTGGCCCGTACGGGCAGGGGTACCTTTACCTTTACCTTTATCAATGCGCATTGGCCAGCCCTAGTAATGAAAGCATCTGGTTTGAACGCTGGGACTAAAGCCATGGATGCTGTTGTTTGGGAAAGGGTGTTGCTTCTATACCTTTTCCAAAAAAAGGTTTTGCTCTGTTTGAACTTGGAAATTCAAGAAATATGTGTGGAGGGATATACACATGGGAAACTGCGACAGTGGAATAAAGGGATTTTTTTCAGTGGAGGACGGGAGCCTTCAGACCCAGTCTCCCATTCCTAGACAGCTGCACAAGAATGATCAGGAAGGCTAGGGATGCTCACATGAAATCTCATGGGAACTTGGATGGCCCTGCGAGATTTCACGACAGCATCCCAGAACCAGTGTGCTGAGAGGGAAAGCCCAGCATTAAAAGAAATGTTAAGCTCTCTGCTTTGCTGGCGTTAACCTGCAGAATTTCAACCAGCTGTCCTTCAACTGCATAGGGTCACTCTTTCACACAGTACATCTGGGAGTAGAATAGATTTTTTTCTCCCATTTTTTCTGTTTTTCTAAGTGCAGGGAGCTTTATGTGGAAAGAGGATTTCTTTTTCTGAAATTTTCTGCCACTCAAGATTTTGCCCATCAGAGAATGTTGCAATATGAAATGCTTATGTTCAGAATTCAGCCAGCCAATACTCTTCTCCATTCCTCTGTAAGATGTGATTGTACTATAAATGTATACAAAATAGATAAAATAATGTTGTTAAACTAATTCAAAAATCTATAAACTAACTTGACAGCCAATGTACAGTGGTACCTTGGTTTCAAATGTAATCTGTTCTGGAAGACCATTTGACCTCCGAAACGTTCAAAAACTGAAGCATTTACTTCCAGAAGCATTTACTTATGGAAAACTCAATGGCGCGTTCAACTTCTGAAAAGTGTTCAAAAAAGCAGTTACTTCCGGGTTTTTGGCCTTCGAAAACCGAAATGTTTGAATTTCGAGAAATTGCTTCTGGAAATTGAGGTTTTTTCATAAAGTTGTGTGTAGACCTAAAGTGGCCTTCATTAATGAGGCTTTTAGAATGGGATTTTGCCTCTTCCCATATACATCTACCCCAGACTCTGCAGTCATCACCAGAGGCCATTCATTGGGTTTCCTCACTAGGGGAGCCTGGTGGCTATAGGCTGGTGACCCTTTCAATGCCGGCCCCCCCCAGTTGTTGTAGAATGTCCTCTCTAGGAAGCCTCATCCTAGTGCATACGTTCATGTCTTTCTAATACCAGACAAAGACCTTTAAAAAATCCCAGGCCGTATAAATCTCGCTGTAGTTTTTAAATTAGTTCCAGCCTTTTGTGTTATTATTTGCACTTTATTTTTAATCTTAATATTCATTTTTAGTCCGTTTTTAATGCTACACCACTTTTTATTTTATTAGTCCTTTTATTTATTTATTAAACTTTTTTGTTTTCTGTAAGCTGCCCAGAGAACACTTGTTGCAGGGCAGCCTATAAATGTCAAAAATAGAGAATGAATAAGTAAATAATGCAACTGATAATCTTTTCATTGTATGGCTCTTTAGAATACCCATTAGCATTCACAGTCAGTACTGGCTTGGAGTAGGGGGGTGCAATAAAAATATTTTATTGTCTTGCATGTTGTCCATTCTGCACATCTTTAGTTGAACACAAGAGGGCAGACAGAATGTTGCACATTCCTTTATTCCTTCCAATATATGGGTTGCTGCCTTGTTGATAGCATTTTCCCATTTCCCTTTATTGCAGCCATCAGGATGTTGCTGAAAATGTACAATGTAGCTGAGGTTTTTTCCTTCTTTCTCTTAGCATTTCACATTCTGGAGACAGGGCTATATATGTGTCAGTGCAACATTGCATAGGTAGTGGAGTTACAGGATTTAAAAAACAAAACAAACCTAAAAGTGAAATACTGTGTTTCACTCAAACAGATTAATATTCTGCTACAGTTTTGCATTTTTCTGTGCCTGCACACAACACTGAAAACTTGGAAGTTTTTTTCCTTATTGAGAAGAAAACAAAGTTCCCAAAGTTATTTTAACACTTTACTATACATGAAACATTTTCAACATAAAGAGGGGAAATTGGTCTACCTAAAGGCTCCTGAGAGAGACTTGCAGCGCAGCAAGAGTCCAGGGTGTTTTCTAAGGTCTGCTGTGTGCTGGCAGATGGCTAACTTGGAGTTTTCCTTTCATGCAGCCAGATACAGTGGTACCTCAGGTTACATACGCTTCAGGCTGCTGACTCCGCTAAGCCAGAAATATTACCTCGGGTTAAGAACTTTGCTTCAGGATGAGAACAGAAATCGTGCTCCGGCGGCAGCGGGAGGCCCCATTAGCTAAAGTGGTGCTTCAGGTTAAGAACGGACCTCCGGAACGAATTAAGTTCTTAACCCGAGGTACCACTATGTAAGGCCAACATCTTTTCTCTCATGGGATGTATTGCACTGTGATCATGGTAAATAATGATAAACTGTGCTTATTGTCGCTTTCCTGAGTCCTCCCTCCAAGCTACTAATCCATCACACGCAGGCACTGAATGGGTTACCAGGCTTTTTGGCTTCTTCTCTGGCACCAGATACAGAACCTCAAAACAGCAAGTCCAAAACATGGCGTGTTCTCTTCCTCCCCCACCTACATCCAGAATTAAACATGGTTGTTTAGTAATATGCCTTTCCTACACTCTACATGAGGACAAAGGAAGGCTTGTTGTTGTTGTTGTTTAGTCGTTTAGTTGTGTCCGACTCTTCGTGACCCCCTGGACCAGAGCACGCCAGGCACTTCTGTCTTCCACTGCCTCCCGCAGTTTGGTCAGAAACATGTTTGTAGCTTCGAAGACACTATCCAACTACAGTGGTGCCCCGCAAGACGAACGCCTCGCAAGACGAAAAACCCGCTAGACGAAAGGGTTTTCCGTTTTGGAGGCGCCTCGCAAAACGAATTTCCCTATGGGCTTGCTTCGCAAGAAGAAAGCCCATAGGGAAATCTCCGGGGACCTCTTTTAAATGCTAGCGGTGGGGAGCAAAGCCTTTCCCCCCCCCTCCGGCCTTCAGAAGAGGTCCAGGAAGGCCGGCGGGGGCCGAAAGGCTTTGCTCCCCACCGCCAGCATTTTAAAAGCGGTCCGGGATAGCAGGGAAGCGCTTCCCGCTATCCCGGATGGCTTTTGAAGGGAGGCGGGGGGGAGCAAAGACTTTTGCCCCCCGCCCGCCTTCAGAAGAGGTCCCGCCAGCATTTTAAAATCGCCCCGGGACAGCGGAGAAGTCTCCGCTGTCCCGGGGGCTTTTAAAATGCTGGGGGACGGCGGCGAAGCCTTCGATGCCGCCTGCCAGCATTTTAAGATCGCCCCGGGACAGCGGAGAAGTCTCCGCTGTCCCGGGAAGGCAGGTGGGGGGGGGAAGCAAAGACTTTTGCCCCCCACCGACTTCAGAAGAGGTCGGGGGACAGACTGTCCCCGGACCTGGTCTGAAGGCGGTTTCCATAGGAACGCATTGTTTGATTTTCAATGCATTCCTATGGGAAACCGTGCTTCGCAAGACAAAAAACTCGCAAGACAAAAAAACTTGCGGAACGAATTAATTTCGTCTTGCGAGGCACCACTGTATCTCGTCCTCTGTCGTCCCCTTCTCCTTGTGCTCTCCATCTTTCCCAACATCAGGGTCTTTTCCAGGGAGTCTTCTCTTCTCATGAGGTGGCCAAAGTATTGGAGCCTCAGCTTCACGATCTGTCCTTCCAGTGAGCACTCAGGGCTGATTTCCTTCAGTATGGAGAGGTTTGATCTTCTTGCAGTCCATGGGACTCTCAAGAGTCTCCTCCAGCACCATAATTCAAAAGCATCAATTCTTCGGCGATCAGCCTTCTTTCTCCCAAGAAGCAGGCGTCTCTTAATTTCATGACTGCTGTCACCATCTGCAGTGATCATGGAGCCCAAGAATGTAAAATCTCTCACTGCCTCCATTTCTTCTCCTTCTATTTGCCAGGAGGTGATGGGACCAGTGGCCATGATCTTCGTTTTTTTGATGTTGAGCTTCAGACCATATTTTGCGCTCTCTTTCACCCTCAGTAAAAGGTTCTTTAATTCCTCCTCACTTTCTGCCATCAAGGTTGTGTCATCTGCATAACTGAGGTTGTTGATATTTCTTCCGGCAATCTTAATTCCGGCTTGGGATTCATCCAGCCCAGCCTTTCGCATGATGAATTCTGCATATAAGTTAAATAAGCAGGGAGACAATATACAGCCTTGTCGTACTCCTTTCCCAATTTTGAACCAATCAGTTGTTCCATATCCAGTTCTAACTGTAGCTTCTTGTCCCACATAGAGATTTCTCAGGAGACAGATGAGGTGATCAGGCACTCCCATTTCTTTAAGAACTTGCCATAGTTTGCTGTGGTTGACACAGTCAAAGGCTTTTGCATAGTCAATGAAGCAGAAGTAGATGTCTTTCTGGAACTCTCTAGCTTTCTCCATAATCCAGCACATGTTTGCAATTTGGTCTCTGCTTCCTCTGCCTCTTCTAAATCTAGCTTGCACTTCTGGGAGTTCTCGGTCCACATACTGCTTGAGCCTTCCTTGTAGAATTTTAAGCATAACATTGCTAGCGTGTGAAATAAGTGCAATTGTGCGGTAGTTGGAGCATTCCTTGGCACTGCCCTTCTTTGGGATTGGGATGTAGACTGGTCTTCTCCAATCTTCTGGCCACTGCTGAGTTTTCCAAACTTGCTGGCATATTGAGTTTAGCACCTTAACAGCATCAAAAGGAAGGCTTAATGCAGGTCAAATTGTAGATCAGTCTCATGGCATGTGGCCTGGTTCACACATCATGTAATGACACAAGCATGCTGGCTTCCACTTTATTACTGACTACAAATCATGATTAAGGAGATGAACCCCAATCCTGAGTTCCAACCCTAAACCAGAGCTTTCTGTGCTGAGGTAAAGACCATGGATGAGCATAGCAACCGCAGTCTTCTTCCTGCAAGACAGCGCATGCAAACTAAACCATCATTTGGCTGAGCATTACATGCAGTCATGGGCGTTGAGTGACTTTAATTCATTCTTGGCTCTTATATTCTACTTTTGGTACCTTTTGAATCCCGAATCTTGGACTTGTTTACTGAAAGAAGCCAAACTTGGAACCATAGTTTATAAACCTGATTTGTTTCAATAAACCATAGTTCAGATTAACCACAGTTTGGTTTGGACAATAATGCTAATTGCAGCTAATTGAAAATGGAGGTGAAATGTCTGATCCTGTGCCAGTAGGGGAGAATATGTGCTGGAGGCTCAGAGATGGGAGAGTTGAGAAGATGGAAAATGGAAGCAGACAAGTAACTGTAAATCATGTTAAGCTTTAGTGAAGCTTAAACCAAGGTGTGCATTCTAAATGATTGTTAATAAAAACCACAATTGGTGTTATGTCTCGACTGAGCCTATATCTCTAATGTTGTGTACTAGCTGTGAATATTTACCAGTGTTTCTGCAATTGGTGGGGAGTTCACTTCTTTCATCATTTTGTCCCTTCTCTCCCAACCCAGATTTGGCCCCACAGGCTTGGTCCATTATGTATAATGTGCAACTTGCATGCTGGGAAACCAAAATGATGCTTCATAATAATCTTTATTTAATTTCAGTTTCAAATGCATCACAGTTTGCTGGAGTTATTCACTGGATCAGTCTAGTTATCCTCTCTGTGTTCTTTTCAGAGGTAAGTGAAATGTGAAAGTAAGTGACAAAGGACAATATGACTGATAAAATGGTTACTTCCTTAGGAAATGTGTTCAGTTGTATATCTGGGCACCTTAATTGTCTTAGTTACCTCAGAACTACAATACCTCAAGGGCTGCATCTTTCCAAATGAACCTACACAAACCCTGAAATCATCTTCTGAGGCCCTTCTTCGTGTTTCGCCCCCTCGAGAGGTCCAGAGGGTGGGAACATGAGCATAGACCTTTTCTGCAATGGCTCCCCGTCTGTGGAATGTTCTCCCCAGGGAAGTTTGACTGGTGCCTTCATTATACACCTTTGGGCGCCAGGCAAAAAGGTTCCTTTTAAACCAGGCCTTTGTTTGATCCGATTTACATCCTCTGCCCTTTTAAAATGTATTTTTATTAGGTGCCCAGGTATCTTGATTTTATTCTGAGAACCGCCCTGAGACCCCCGGGTATAGGGTGGTATATAAATTCAGTAAATAATAAATATTTATAATATGGCATGTTAGTGCATGAGCTTGCATCTTAAAGAGTTATTAGAAAGTGCAGCTGGAGTATAATGCAACTTGTAGGTTATTAACAGGAGTTGACCACCGACAGCACACAGGCAACAATCTTGAAATATCTGCATTGACTCCCAGCTCCTTCTTGGACCAAGTTTGTCCCTCCCCCCCCCCCCCCCGGATGCTGATCATTACCTTTTTAAAGCTCTAAATCATCTGGGTGCAGAGTAACTGAAGAACCACCTTCTCTCAGAAAATCTGGCTACTTGTTTATAACTGCATTGAAGGCCCTACTTTAGAGTCCTTCATCACAGATGTGGCAGAAGGTTATTCAAAGGATGCCCTTTTTCACAGTGGCATCTATGTTTTGAAACTTCTTCACGGGAGAAGGATGATCTGCCCCCTTGCTAGTAGCCTCTTGACAGCAAGTCTTATTCCAGAGGGCATTTGGAACCCTCCAAGCTGTTTTTAGCAGATTTGGGGGGGCTGTTGGTAAGACTGGGTTTTAATTAATACTTTATTGTGCAGTGCTATTTAACATGTTTGCTACTTGATGATGAGCCTCCTCAAGATGGACAGATGTGAAGAATAATGAATATTAAGTTCTTCTTAATATTTCCAATTATGTTTCTCTCTACATTGGGGAATTCAGAAGGTTGCAGCCATAAGAATTTGTAGACCATGTCCCAGAACAAAGGCTTCCTGAATGCGGTTATCTCACACACAAAAACCACCAAAAAACAACATCAACAACAAAAACTAATCGGACAGTTATGATGAGAGTGCATGACGGATCTCGTCTCCAGTTCTCCTTTTTCTGGGAACCGTCCCTTGGATCTTTCCGGGCCCCAAGCTGTTATTTGTCACTGCTCAATGACCCACCCTTGCATCGTGGTGTTCCCCTTCTGTTGTTAGATGTATTGGTTTTTATGTTTCTGTGCTTTTAGGTTTGTACACATTTTATGGGCTAATAGCCGTAAATAAATAAATTTGATTTCTGGTGTGATCACATTCTTATTATGCTATACAGTGGTTCCTCAGGTTACAGACGCTTCAGGTTACATACACTTCAGGTTACAGACTCTGCTAACCAGAAATAGTACCTCAGGTTAAGAACTTTGCTTCAGGATGAGAACAGAAATCGTGCTCTGGCGGCGTGGCGGCAGCAGGAGGCCCCATTAGCTAAAGTGGTGCTTCAGGTTAAGAACGAACCTCCGGAACGAATTAAGTTCTTAACCCGAGATACCACTGTACAGTTCAAAAAGGATGCCATACTACTGGAAAAAGTTATGAATGAGCAAAATTTGGGCTCCAGGAACAGGAGAGCAGTTTCCTTGGAAGGAACACTAAAGTGGGAAAAGTAGAAGGCTAAGAGGAGAATGACGCGGGTGGCGCTGTGGGTAAAACCTCAGCGCCTAGGGCTTGCCGATCGCATGGTCGGCGGTTCGAATCCCCGCGGCGGGGTGAGCTCCCGTCGTTCGGTCCCAGCGCCTGCCCACCTAGCAGTTCGAAAGCACCCTTAGGTGCAAGTAGATAAATAGGTACTGCTTTATAGCGGGAAGGTAAACGGCGTTTCCGTGTGCTGCGCTGGTGCTGGCTCGCCAGAGGAGCTTCGTCACGCTGGCCACGTGACCCGGAAGTGTTTCCGGACAGCGCTGGCCCCCGGCCTCTTAAGTGAGATGGGTGCACAACCCTAGAGTGGGACACGACTGGCCCGTACGGGCAGGGGTACCTTTACCTTTACCTAAGAGGAATATATATATTAATACCATGCGTAAAGTGGAGAAAACAGATAAAGAAATGGCTGTTCCTCCTTTTCCCATAACAATGATTTTGATTTGGGGTTAGATTCATTATTTTTTATGGTAATTGGGAACTGATGTTTGTGTTTTGTTGTCAGGACTTATTAATGTGAATTGTTTGAGGGTTGGTCAGTCTCAGTGCAATTTGATATTTGGTGTGTTTGGTCTGATGTGTTGACTATAGACTTATTTAAGGTTTTCCTTCATATCTTGTGTAGTTTGGGCTGATACATTTTGCCGTTACTGTGGATTTTGACTCAGTATTTTTATTGCTAGGGTTTAATTCAAAGTATTAAATGAAGTGTTCAGACTTCAGAGCAGTTCTCACCTTGTCCAGAGACGATTAGAGCAGGTGAGCCTCCTTCACATCTGAATCCCTGCTGGCTTCTGCCAGTTAGGACAGAAGGGAGGGCGGCCTTTTCCGCCAGGGGTGGCTGTGCTGGCTCCATGCAGTAGAGGGGTCTTGATTGGGCCCCTCACCTGGCAGGGGATCACCATTGATTTAAGTAGATCCTTAACTGGCTCAGCTCTGCCCCATACTTTAGTGTATTATTGGATTTAGTTGATTAATGTTAAAAGAGGTGTAGAATATCCTGGGTGTGTTTGTGTGTTTCTACACTGGTGGCCAAAATTGTGGAAACCATTTGGAGAAAGTGGATTTCCGAGGTTTGATGGCTCATACCACTTTTTGGGGGCGTAGTACCATAAAACTATGCATCAATGGAAAGATAATTTAATGAAGAATGTAATGCAACAAAGTTTATTCAATTATCTGTATGCTTTTGAACTGCTAGGTTGGCAGGCGCTGGGACCGAACGACGGGAGCGCACCCTGCCGCGGGGATTCGAACCGCCGACCATGCGATCGGCAAGCCCTAGGCGCTGAGGTTTTACCCACAGCGCCACCCGCATCCCTAATTTTATGGTATTACTCCAAAAAAAAAAAGGTTGCCACAATTTTGGCCACTCGTATCTGTGACAACAGCAAGTTTTTGAGATACTATGGAACATCTTGATAATGGAAAAACTGAGGTTGAAATTGCCTCTCAGGGTTCCTCCTGTCCTGATTGAGGCTTAAGATGCATGTGGTTTCAGAGCAGGATCTCCCTGGTTAACCTTAATGTGCTGAGGGGGAGGGGAACAAATTGCACAGATGAACTTAAGAGGATGCCCTGGTGAGTCTCTATAGATTACACAGAGAAGGTCATAAATAGCCACATTTATTGACAGAGATTTCCTATTTTTCCATTATTACTTGAAGTGTTGGAAATGGGTGGTTTGGTCAATCAAGACCAGAATTGCAGGCCTCTGGGGCAGACTGAAGGGCTTACTTCTGGCACTGCAAGTGCTTGGTTGGTGCATTATTCTCCTGTGATCCTCCAACTTCTTCCCCACTTGCTGTCAGAATTTATTTTGTAAGCTGCTTGGGGCAAAGACCTGCTCTCTTCTGTTCAGTTGGAAGCACAATACATATCAGAGGTGAAGCATAGAATCTGTGGATTCTAATATTACTATAATGTTCAAGGATTATTATCTCAATATGTAATGAGTGATGCCTGAGTAGAAGTGCCATAAAATTCTTGCATTTGCTCCTTGGTTGATGCTGAACTCACCAGAAGCCCTTCTGTGCCAGGAGAAAAGGCAGAGGAATGTGTGGGGCGGCTGAAAACACCCTGCGTCAGTTCTGACAGGATCCTCGGTGTGCCTGACACTTTCCCTGCCTCTGTTTTTACAATAGTGCAAAAGCCAGCAAAGATACCAGTTTACATAGATAAAACAAGAGAAGAGAGAAACCAGTTATAATTGTATTGTAACTGAAAATATAGATATATAAAACATGTCTGTATTTGAGCATGTGAACCAATCTCTTATAACATTAAAAAGCCACGTTTTGATAAAGTATCAAATTTTCTCTGCAGTATTCAGTAAATAGTTTCCAATTTGCTAAAAAGTTACTTTACAATTAGCTCCCCCCCCCTTACTCTCCTCTTCCTCCGAGGATCTCAGGGCAGCGCTGTGTAGTGGTTAGGAGCGGTGAACTCGTAATCTGGGGAACCAGGTTCGCGTCTCCGCTCCTCCACATGCAGCTGCTGGGTGACCTTGGGCCAGTCACACTTCTCTGAAGTCTCTCAGCCTCACTCACCTCACAGAGTGTTTGTTGTCGGGGAGGAAGGGAAAGAAGATTGTTGGCCGCTTTGAGACTCCTGAAGGGGAGTGAGA
The DNA here is from genome assembly GCF_964106915.1 of Podarcis gaigeae. Classification (NCBI taxonomy): domain Eukaryota; kingdom Metazoa; phylum Chordata; class Lepidosauria; order Squamata; family Lacertidae; genus Podarcis; species Podarcis gaigeae. The sequence goes on along the minus strand of NC_139685.1, from coordinate 2,139,948 downwards.
AAGCGGGATATGAAATCCAAACTCTTCTTCTTCTTGTTCCCCTCTTCATTTTATCTCTACAACCTTCCCATGGGGTTGGCTAGAGTGAGAGATAGAGCGAGTGACCCAAGGTCAGCCCAGCAAGTTTATGGGGATTTGAACCTGGATTTTCCCTGTCCTCTGTGATCCCTCTAACCACTACTCCATGCTGGTTCTGCAGAATGGCCCCTGTCCAGAAGGCTTACGTTTAACATTAGGTAGAGAAGATCACTTTTTATTGAATACTGCAGAGAAAGTTCTATATTTGCTCAATCAAAATGTGGTTTTGAATATTAAAACTATTGTAAATCAATAAAATATCTGGGTTGGGGTCACCAGACAAAAGCAACTGCAACTGTCTTCTATCACTGGCATTTTTGCGTGAAGGGAATTTGTGCTAAATCCTGATATTGTTCAAATTCACTTGCTTCTTTCACTGACCGTTGCATGACGGATTGAAACAGCAATCCCAGTGAATCGTTTTTTCCCCAATTTTCTACAGCTCTAGTACTTGATGCTCTTCTGTCAGCAGCAGATATGTACTATGAGGAGGCCAGCCATCTGTGAAGTGTTTCGCATGAAAGATGCTTGATAATCCTGTCTATTGTATAAAGAAAATATTACCAACAGCAAAATCATTTTCTCACATCAGTTCAGCTATCTGTAGCCTTTTTTCACATAGGAGAGGAGAAAAGGGAATACCCCTGTTGTCCTGTGTCTGTTCAGGGTTTGGAAAAACATTATACTCTACCCTTCAACTATTATTTATTCATGACATTTATATCTCAATGTCAGGGAACTGCCATTGGAGAGTCAGGTGGTGGAAGGTCTCAAGGAGGCTAGGAGAGCCTCGGATGCGGAGGAAGGAACCAGTAGGGGGAGAGGGAGAGTTCCTGCAGAAACTCAATAGGAGGAATGGCTCCAAGATGTTTCCAGTGAGAATAGCGGGGAGGGCTCAGGACCTCCGCTGGGGACGCCCACTCCGTGCAGGAAACTGTCACGCAGAGAATCCAGAAGGAGAGTTTCCGTCAAGGAACTCTTATGTTGGCGTAAATTCCGGAAGCGCCCACTGACGGATTCTGCCAGCGATTGAGGTAGCCATGCACCCATGGCTCCTCGGACTGGGAGAGTTTAGGAACTGATGGCAAAACTTGGAGGGCTTAAACGCTTACGCACGAGCAGCCCCCTTTTCCCATTACACTCAAGGAGGGCAAGGGGGCCTATATGGGTCTCCCCATTCCTCACTTAATTCTCACAACAACCCTGTGAGGGTAGGCTAATACCACAGATGCATTTGCCTAAGCAATGGCTAAAGGAAATTCACAGGTAGCAAAAGAGGCATAACTAGCATAACACATGAAGAAACTGTACATCTGCTATTTTTAAAGACATTGTTTGATCCGTTATTACTAAAGTAGTACCAGCCTTCAGGCACTAGGCATCAAGACCCTCAGTCTGTTGTTTTAGAAAGCTGTTGTGGTGATTTCAGATGTTCTGATGTCATGAAATGTTCATCAAATTTCTAGTTCATGTGGCATAAGAGCAAGGTCTGATCTATACATTCAGCAGAATGACATGATAAACAGCTTCTTCTTCTTTTTCTTTTCCTCCTTCTTCTTCATTTCCCTGGAGACCCCCCCAAAAGATCAAGAAAATGTGTATTCCTGTACATGCACCACAACTGATAACATCCGTAGAACATATTATTAAGTGATCCACTGGTCACTTAATTAGTGAACTCTGGAGAGTTTGTAAAGTTATGGAGTGGTAGAACGAACTGTACTGATTTGGACTGTAGATGGGGGTTCCACTTTTAAATGCTCTCTTTCATGTTAAAAAGAAATCCTTGCAAGTAAAATAACACTACTAGCACACAGGGAGCTGGCTGGCGTGCCTCCTCCTCCTCCTCCTATTTTACATAGCGCAAGGTAGAACCGAGAGATGGCGACAAGGAGAAATGTGGAAAGAATATGAATTGACCCCCCTCCCCATGTTCCTCATTCCTTTCCTTTCCTCCATTGTCTTCCATGTTGTGCTTTGGATTCTCCGGGCCTTGTCCACATGTGCTTTGTGAAGCGCTTCTCACCTTCATGCTCTTACAGTATATCAATAATTATGCTACAAGTGGGCATGATTCTTAATTTTACACTTTTTCTTACACCTGCTGCCTCATTCTGTCAACAGTGTTGATTCCATCCCTGTTTCTACTTTCTCCCAGAATGGAGAATATTTTGACATAACTTGCAACTTTTTCACATTTTAGGGTCAGCAGGGAAACCTACATTTACCTGATACACTTACAATGTTACAATGAACTTATAAAACACAACACTTTCCACAGAAAAGTTAAGCATTTGAATTTTTTTTTAAAAAAACTTTTCTGCTCCACAGGACTGATTTTCTCCATTTTGTTATAAAAAGTTATTAATGATTAACAATGCTAATGATTTATGATTTTCTCTGTCTTCCCTCTTCCCACATATCTTTTTATTAGACTGTTTTGAGAATAGTGGTTCTTGGTATATGGGACTACATTGAAAATAAAATAGAGGTAAGCAAAACCTCTGTTTTTATATTTAATAGCACCTCCATCCTTTGCAACACATTGTGCTGTGTTATTGTTTTCATTATTTTACTCAACATATATTCTGCCTTTCCTCTCGAAGAAGCCCAGGGAGGCAAATACATCAGTACTAAAAACAGTTTAAAAGGCTTCTAAAAACAGTTAAAAACATTCTCCCAACCAGTGATATATCAGGTTTGCCAAGAACAGTATCTTTCAGCTATCTGGGTAAAGAGGAATATTTTTAGCTTCCTTAATTAGCAATTAAAGCACACTGGAAAATGATTAGTTGTACTTAACCTTATTGTAGTACTTTTGGAGACTTATTGGTAGCAAGGAATGCTAAAGTTCTGTTCCATGTATGAAGCTGCCTTGTGTCAAGTCCTGTGATTTGTCCCTCCAGCCCAGGAGTGGCTCTCCAGAGTCTTGGGTCATCTCATTTGCCACCTGATCCTTTCAGCTGGAGAGCCCTTGGTCCCTCCTCAACTCTAGGGATTGCCACAATAGGACTAGATTCTGTAGCCCACTAAGAAAGTCCTCTGTCACTAACTAACTAACTAACTAACTAACTAACTAGGATTGTTTCTTCTTTATTCTAGTCTCCTCCTCTCTCTTAATTTCAAATGCCCTAGATGCTGACCTGATATTTGTACAGTTTATTATTAATTTTAATGAGTATAATTCATACACTGGTAATTAGTGGCTGCATTTGCTCATCTTACTAAGCCATAGTGTGATTTTGATAAACCGTAGTTTGCTTTCATCTGGATCTGGAGATCTTAACTCCAGCTAGTTTAAATCAGGAGTGCGGAGCATGTAGATGTTGTTGAGCTCTCAGCCCCCGTCATCCCCAGCCAGCGTGGTCAAGGAGAATGGGCTGCAGTCCAGCAACAGCTGGAGGGACCATAGTCCTGATTTAAACAGCCTAGTTTCAGTAATTATGGGTTGAAATTGGCTTGTTTAAAACTCACCGTCTGTCCAAACAACATGACAAGCTACAGTGAAATAAAGTGGTAGTGAAAGCTTCTGGATTGCTCCTCCCAGCTGCGGAACAGGGAGAGCCGCACTATGTGCAAACATGGCTCGTGTGGGGTGCCTTTGTTTAATGGGTGGGGAGCTGCTTTGGCCCCAGAAACTGAGCATGACTTGACCTTGAATGAATAGCCCTCTGAATTGCTTGGGACAAGAGCTGAATGCCACCAAGACATGCAAACCATTCTAAGTACCACAGTATGATGCATTGCTACATAGTTCTCCAGTGCAATGGCCCATTTCAGGGGGGAAACTGTTAAGTCTTATTAATACAATAAAACTCATTTAGCTGATCCTCGATTAGTATCTTACTGAGATTCAGGTGCTACTGCAGATGTTTGACAAAAAGCTTATCTGATGCATCCAAACGTTTATCCCCGGTTAAAAATGAGACAGTAATAATATCCATGACATCAGTAGAAAAGAAAGAAGCCAGAAGGAGGAATGGTTTGACTTGGACTTGATGTTTGCTTTGTTGAGTGCATTTTGATATTTGAATTCAAAAAAGGAGTGAGTAAAATGCTGTTTGTGAAATCCTTTTCCTATTAGGTATTTGATGGTGCTGTGATCATCTTATCCTTGGCTCCAATGGTGGCTTCTACAGTGGCAAATGGACCAAGCAGTCCTTGGGATGCTATTAGCCTTATTATCACACTGAGAATTTGGAGAGTGAAGAGAATTATTGATGGCAAGTTATCGATAACTTTTGTAAAGATTTGTGGAAGTGTAGGAATTACTTTTTTAAATAGTCAGTACCTCTTTTCAAGTAGAAAGCCAGATTTTAGCTGGATAACCCTCATTGATAAGATGGGGAAATTACCAGTGTTCCTATGGCAACTTTTTTTATATTGTTTACCAGTTTCCTAGTAGCTGTGGGTAGAGTGGGAACTCTGCACTAAAATAATCCCTAATTTAGGCAGCAGGAACATTGTGTTGATTTTTTCAGAGTGTGAAAATAAAATGTGTTCGTGTGTATGTTTCGAAATTGGGATAGAGAATTTTGGGGAAATATGCAGGGGAGGGATTAGGGAAGTGTGGGAATTGTACTTAACTGTGAAATCTTGCATCTGTGTTCTCAAAAGTAAACCTTGCTGAGTGAAACAGGAATTACTACTAGGTAAATAAGTGCAGGGTTGCAGAATACTATATGAATATTATGCAACCATAGTTATGATCTTTAATGTCCAGTTGATTTAAAGTAAAGCAAATCAAGCCCATTATTGGATTTCTCCAACTGAAACTAATAAGACATAAAATTGACCGTTTCAGAAACTTAACTGCTGTTGAATAGTAGTTGCATTTATTAGATGCATGACCATCTTTTCAAATAAACTCAGAAATCCCTTTGTTGTGGTTTCTAGCCTACGTATTACCAGTTAAGGTGGAAATGGAGATGGTGATTCAACAGTATGAGAAGGCAAAGGTCATTCAAGATGAGCAGCTGGAAAGACTAACCCAAATCTGCCAAGAGCAGGGAGTAAGGCAAAACTATATTTTCATTTTATAAATGTGTGTCTGTTACGGATTTTAATTTGTATGCTACTTTGCCACAACATTTTTCACCCAGAAGTGGCTCGCAACACTTCAGATTATGCTAGACTCCAACTTTTTCCAACTAACATGGCCAAGGGTTAGAGATGATGGGAGTTGTAGTCCGGCAGCTTCCAAAAGACTACAGGTTCCACTATCCATACTATGGGGGTTGGGCCAGAGGATTCAGCACGTTTTCCATAACTGAGATCTCAGGTGGGATAGCTGCTATCTCCAGGTACTCCAGACTGCAGAGGACCCAGAATAACCTCTGCTAGTCCACGCAAGCAATGCTGAATTGGCTGAAGCAGTCGTCTGGGTCAGTGCAATGCAGTGTCTCCTGCGTTCCTATGAGGTTTTGCAGAGGGATCTATGCCATTGAAATGCTGCCTCATACAGATAGGATGAGGGTGAACAATAAAAGGTGATTGCAAAGCGTTCAAAGTTAGCAGAGCTGTGTAGATTATTAATGACCACCCTTCCGCTCCCCTTCAGTTAATTCAGGTAGCTTTGTGGTTTTTATCCTTTTTAAAAATCAAACCGTAACACTGGAAGTTGAAGAATTCTTGTTCCCTTTCAACATGGTAGATAATTTGTGAAACAGATTTTGGTTCTAATGACTATACATTTCCCACTGGCAGCATTTTTGTTCTGCTTCTTTTTATTCTTCTTCCCTTCTTCTGCTTCTACTTGCAATAATGTTAATTTATTCCTAACAACCAATCATTTGCCTGTTTGTTGGAAGGCAGCCCAGATCACCCTGCCTTTTATTCTAGTCTAGTTCGCAACTGTCTCTTGGTTTGCGTGGTGTTTGTTTGTTTTTTAAAGAAATAATGTTAGCAACAAAGGCCCAAATTAATGGAAGTAAACATTGGATGGTGTCCCAGTGGCAGATGAGCATTCAGGCGTTCCATCCAAAGAGCAAAATGATGACTGTTGCATTAGAGAAGAGCAAGCTTCAGCTTTAAAGCTTTCATTGATCTCTCCAAGGCTACGCCAGACATCCTCTGCTACTGGCTATTTCAGAGAACTGTATGATTCACAGAGAGTTCCAGTCCTCTATATATTCAGTAAAGCACTAGACAAGATGGGGTGGCCCTTTTTATATGTCTAGCCATAAAAGGCTGGTGTTCCCTTGGGTCCCATACTGGCCCCTGTCCTTTTATGGGTGTTTATAAATAATTACTTAATGCAACGCACTGCTGAGGGGGATTTATTATAGTGTATTTAGTTCTTTGTCTGAGAGGGACTGAAAGCTGCTTCAGAAAAAGGTTTGGGAGTTGTGTGTGTTTTCTTATTTATTTAATTTAACTGGATTTATAAACTACTTAATCATCCATAACCTGTAGGAAAAGCAAATAATAATAATAATAATAATAATAATAATAATAATAATAATAATAATATTATTTATACCTCGCCCATCAGGCTGGGTTTCCCCAGCCACTCTGGGTGGCGTCCAACAAAATATTAAAATACAACAGTCTGTCAAACATTAAAAGTTTCCCTAAACAGGGAATGTCTTCAGGTGTCTTCTAAAAGTCTGGTAGTTGCTTATCTCTTTGACATCTGGTGGGAGGGCGTTCCACAGGGCAGGTGCCACTACTGAGAAGCCCTCTGCCTGGTTCCCTGTAACTTGGCTTCTTGCAGTGACAGAACCGCCAGAAGGCCCTCGGCGCTGGACCTCAGTGTCTGGGCTGAACGATGGGGGTGGAGATGCTCCTTCAGGTTTACTGCACCAAGGCCGTTTAGTGCTTTAAAGGTCAGCACCAACACTTTGAATTGTGCTTGGAATCGTAGAATATAAAATGCTCTTTTAAAAATACTAGTAAAACAGCAAGTTATCTTAAAATTCAGCAAAATATAAGTAAAACCAGCAGTTATTAAAATATACATTGTAAGATAAAATTGCATATTAAAAATATGTGTCTGGATAGGCTTGCTTAAACATAAAAGTGTTTAGCAAGGGCCAAAAACAATGCAAATATACACACTGCATATTAGAAAAAATGAAAAGTAAAGCAAGCTTGGTTGCATTTTTGTCTGTTGGTCATAAGAGGGCAGCAAAAGCACTATGTTTGTTTATATGTGTTAATCAGCTCACTATTTTTTATACGGCTTGTTGTCTCTGACATGCCAGTGTCTCTAGCACCTGTCAGAATTGCACATCTAGTTCATTGTATCAGAGGTCTGGATTTTCAAAAGCAAAAAGCAAATCATTGTTTTCTGGAAGAACTTGGGGGGCATGGCTTGGTAAAACCTGGTTTCAAAGAAACCAGGATCAAGTGTGTGTAAGTGTGTGCACAAGTGTGTTGACAACATGGAGCAGACCCCGCTCAGCCACTGTAACTTGTTGACTGGTTTTAAACCTGTCTAAACAGACATGGGATATTCCTGTGCCTGAGGTGGAAAATCCAGGAGTGGTGAGCATCTTCTACTGAGCAGCTCACTTGAAGAGTCCCCATGTGTATACACATACCGTAGAACCTCTACTCACGACCACAGTCTGTTCTGGAGGCCGTTCGGAAGTTGAAATGGAGAGGCGCCGTTGTGTGCAGGCGTGGGCGGCAATTCCCCGTTCCTGCGCATGCACGAATGGCAGCAAATCCGCCATTACTACTGGGTTTGCCACGGATGTTGGGTGAAATGGACACGAGCGGAGGTGGACGTGAGAAGAGGTTTGACTGTACTTGAATGTGCCTAGCACAGGAGAATTTTCCATTTACATAGCTCTGTCCTTCTCTGCCTCTTGATAGTGCCACAGATCCATCACATAAGGCAGCTGTCTCACTTTCCTTAGGGGAGGGTCACCTTGGGAAATTGCATTGGAATGGGAGCAGCCTCTGCAGTGTAATGGCTGAAGTGCTGGGCTTAGAATGAGGAGACCCCTGTCAACCCTGAATCTTTGGACAACTTACTTTGGAGGGTCATGGTGAAGAGAAAATGGTTTGGTGGGAACAGTATAGTGCCCTGAACTCCTTGGAGGGTAAATGGGGTAAAAATACAGCTAGCAGTGAATTTCTGAGTGTAATTAAGTTTAATAGAGCTTAAAGGGCATAGGATTCCAAGCCCCAAAGCGCCTTTAAAAAAAAAAAAGTCAGCATAATCTGTTATAAATGTTGGAAATAAGAAAAACCCCTCTTCCTGGAGGACATAGACAGACTAGGTGAGCGTAAATGTTTCATTTGCCTTTTGACACATTAAATAGTTTTATTTTTTCAAATGTCCCATCTTGCTCTGTCCTGAATTGGGATTAAATAATGCTTTAAATTTAACAAATTTAAAATCAAATGAATGTTTTCAGGCAGCTGTGGCAAGCTTGATTTTGGAATACACGTTCAAACTTGAAAGTTTATCCAATCTCCAATTTGCTGTGCATGCGTGGCACATCAGATTGCAGCTTTCAAACCACACAAAGTGTTTGGTTGAATTTGTATTCTGCCCTCGATCCACAGATCTCAGGTTGGTTCACAACAGTGAGATTATTGGTTTAGTTTTGTTCTTAATTTTATTATGTATTTTGTGGTTTTTATATAGTGAATTTATGTTGTGAACCGCCCTGAGATCTTTGGGTATGAGGCAGTATGCAGTTGCCAGGATTGGTGTAATAGGCTCAAACTGTCATGCCCTGGTGAGCAACCTGGCCGCTGAATTCTGCACTAGCTGAAGTTTCCGAACTGTCTTCAGAGGCAGCCCAACATAGAACACATTGCAGTAATCTAATGTAAAGGTGATGGCTTTTGGTTTGTAACATATTGCTGTTAGATTTTGTCTACAGGTAATGCAGCTGTAAAAAAATGTTCCTTTTTTTTTTTTTTTTTTAATGATAGCCATCATTCTGTGGACACCTGCAGTTTCACATTGTTCCCCTTGCATTGTATGGCTTTTTGGTCCCAGTATTCAGTTTCCCGCCTCTGTACATGTGTGTGCATGTGCTTGGGTACGCATGCACACATGTAGTTGTAAATATACATCTTCCGACTGAGGGTATCATTCATGCATCTATCTGATGAAATGGACTTCAAAGTCCGCAAAAGCTTATGTTCTTAACATTGCACATTACCGGTTGCTGTGTTTGCCGCAGTGAAACCGAACACCCTGGGCTCTCCACTTGACAGTACTCTGCCACACACAGATGTCAAGCTCAAAGCCGATAGCATTTGAAATGTGCATAAATCAAGTTGATATAACTGCTGTTACACAGATTATTATTTTTATGAATTGTAAGCAGTGGGTTTTTGGATGCCTCTCTGTGAACATTGCCCAAGCACTAATAATTCAGAAAGTGTTTTTCCCCAAGTGCAATATGCCTCTGTATCCACCCTTCCTCATTTTTTGTCTCCCTCGTTCCTTCCTCCCTTTGGCCTCAGTTTGAAATTAGGCAGCTGCGGGCTCACCTGGCTCAGCAAGATCTGGACCTTGCTGCCGAGAGGGAGGCTGCATTGCAGGTCCCACACATGCTGAACAAGCAGAGCAGCAACCGATACAAAGTTGTGGCGGCTGGAGGGGATTCCGACGACGAGGCAACTGAAAACATCTCAGAATTGCGGCCGCCTCGGGGTGAGTAGTAGAGCCGGCTGCTTAATGCCACCGAACACGGTCCAACTGAGCGCTGGTGCTATGCAGTCTTTGTTCATTTTAGTGGGACTTGTGTAGAATCTCCAGGGTGTGGATAAGCAGGGTGTGGATAAGTGGGGGTGTGGATAAGCAGTTGTGGTTTGCCAAGATGAAGCTGCCAGGAAATTCATAGCATCCTAGAACTGTAGAATTGGAAGGTGCCCCCAGGGTCATCTAGTCCTACCCTCTGCAATGCAGGAAGCACAGCTAAATAATCCTTGACATATGGCCATCCAACTTCTGTTTAAAAATATCCAATGTAGGGGATTCCACCACTTTCTGAGGAATAGTAATAATAATAATAATAAAAAATAAAAATTTCTTGTAGCCCACCCATCTGACAGGATTGCCTCAGCCACTCTGGGCAGCTTCCAACAAAGTATAAAGAAACACACCAAAACATCAAACATTAAAAGCTTCCTCAAACAGGGCTGCTTCAGGTGTCTGTGAAAAGTCATATGATTATTTACCTCTTTGACACCTGATGGGAGGGTGTTCCACAGGGTGGGCATAACTACTGAGAAGGCCTTCTGCCTGGTTCCACGCAACTTCACTTCTTGCAATGAGGGAACCGCCAGAAGTAGCCCATTCCACTGTTGAAGACAACTTAATGTCAGAAAGTTCTTCCTAATGTTTAGTTAGACTCTCCCTTCTTGTATCTTGAATCCATTGGTTTGGGTCCCACCCTCTGGAGCAGCAGAAAACAAGCTTGTTCTGTCTTCCGTGTGGGAGCCCTTCAAGCATTTGAAGATGGCCAACATATCACCTCTCAATCTTCTGTTCTCCAGACTAGACAGACCCAACTCCCTCAACCATTCTTCATAAGGCTCTATTTCCAGATGACCTCTGGTCATCTTGGTCTCCCTCCTCGGCACACCTTCCAGTTTCCCAATATCCTTAACTGGCGCCCAGAACTGGATGCAGCACGCCAGGTGGGAATTGGGAACTGGGTTTGCTCTCTCAGCAGTTTTGTTTCCAGATACGTCTGTCTGAAATTTTGGGCTGGAACTCATACCACGAGCGGAAAGATTACAGTTACCTTGTTAAAGCACCCATAGGTGTGCTGTCTTCTTTGGACAGCCTGACATATATCTCCCCGTAAGGTTCCTTGGGGCCCCTCTCCTATAACACTTCATTTATTTTTACCTTTTGGTAAAAATAGGTATTTTGCTATACCTATATTGCTGCCCAATAGCGCATGTTCTCTGGGTGGTTCACATAAAATTAGCATTTTATTCGAGAGCTGCAGGAGTTAAAGAAGTGGGTGCAGCCTCACATTTTATTTTATTTCCAGGGGGTATTTTTTTAATTGACTGGCATTGAGAACGAAATTCAACTGAGTGAAATGGCAGTATAGTAAAATGTTGGAAAGCATGGCCTTAGTGCTAGAGCAGGCCAGCTACCCAACATGGTGCCCACTGGAAGTTCTTGGACTCTAACTCCCATCAGTTACAGGTCAGGGCTGGTGGGGGTTGTAGTCCGAAGGGTGCCACATTGGCTACGTCTATGCTAAAGTGTGTGGTCAAGATCAAGCCACTTTTTGCAAACATTTGTTTCAATAAAGGAAGATTCTCAGCAAAGACTTTCTCTCTCCCTCACGATAGCAAAATGACCCCCATTTTTTTTGGAGTCCGTGACAAAATATCCATGCCAAATCAATAGGCGTTTCCTGGCTTTGTTTGTATTTGGCCCTGTGGCTTTTAAGAGTAAGACTTTGCTTTTCCTGGAGCAAAGAAAACTTGCCACCTTTGTTATAGTATGTACGTCAGTGACTTACTAGATGCTGCTGGACTCACAACTCCCATCAGTCGCAGCCAGGATTGCCAGAGGTCAGAGGAGATGGGAGCTAGAGTCCAGCAACCTGTGGAAGGTCTCAGGTTCCCCACCCCAATATAAGTGAACATTTCAAAATTGAAAAGTCTGCAGGAAGTGATTAATTTTGTGAATTTTGTGCAATAAATAATTCCTATTTGTTTTGCTGCCTGCACCCCCCCCCCCTCTCCCATGACAAAGGGCGATTGGAAGATTTCTCAGTCTACCAGTAAGGTGTTGCACTAGTTGGCAGCAGCAGCAGGGAGGTGAACGTGGATGGGATGGAGCCCCTCCTGGTCCTATAAGTATTTCTGGCACAAAGAAATTCATGGTCAGTTTTGTTGTGCTGTATGATCAAATCCCATTTACCGCAGGCATGCCACTTTCCAAACTGGGTTTGCATCTAGCCTCCTTAATCCATTTACCCCTTTTTAATAAGATTTCTTAGTACCTTCCTCATGAGGATACTTTATAATTTATGCATGTTTTCCTCCAGGGTTACATTAGGAATGGACGAGAGTGGTTCACAATTCTAAGTAGGTCTGCTGAATTTATTGTGCTTCTGAGAGTCAGCCTTAAACTTTTATACTTTCTAGACTTTGTTTTCAGGTTGCCACAAGCACATAGTCTTCAAAGGCTTGGTCATGCATAAAACATAGCCAGATAAATCATTCTTGAATGTTGGTACATTACATTAGTACACTTAAGCATGCAGAAGATTCACAGCCCGCTTGGAAGCAAGTCTGACTAAAATCAATTGGACTTAATTTTCAAATGTGTGCCTTTTAGAGATGGAAAAGCAGAATGCAGCATGTAACAAAAGGGAGCTTTTCTTTGATGTAATATGGACAGTATGTCTTCTGAAGTTCCTAATGGTATTGTGCATATATCTAGTGTATTCATGCTTTGTGAAAGTTTTCATACACTAGATATAGATTCCATAGCTTCTCTCCTATTCTACATTTGAATTTGATCTTTTTTGGAAGTATAAATATTGTGCTTTTAGCATAGTTGAATATATTGAGACAGCATCAATCAGCTAAAATAACTGTCGTAGAATGAAATAGAAATGGGGCCTCTCATGGGTTTTATGTCAACTACACAAAGAAACATCAGAATATAGTATGAACTATTTTATTTTTAATTCATTGAAATATTTATTTCCTGATTTTTACACCAAACTCCTTCCTAGGGCATTAACTGTTCGAGACAACTTGGGACTAGAGAGGTAGTGTGGAGTATTACCCTAGATTTGTTTTGTTCATCTCAAGAAATCCTGGTAAATATAATGAATCTTTATGCACAGAGGGCAATATCAGATTTTAGTTCCGTGCTTGCCACATATCCCCACACGAATTTCACCACCAATAATTGCCAAGCTTCTGGAATTTTGTCCCTGGACATCTATGTTGCATTTCTCATTCACTGTGACATGCTGATGTTGCAGTCTGTGGGCAGATCCACACCATGCTTTTAAAGCCCATCCATCACACAATGGCAGCATGTAACTTCCCACCAAAGAATCCTGGGAACTGTAGTTTGTTCAAGGTGCTAGGAATGGTAGCTCTGCAAGGGAAACTGCCTTTTGCCTGATGGAAATGGCCTGACACGGAACCACCAATTGCATTTGGCCGTTCAGGCGTGGGTCACAGCATCAGAAAACTCTGAAGCCTTCATCAGTGTGCCTAGAGAGGCAGAGGCATAAACCAGGCTGGGCAGTCATTTCCTGTGCAAAACCTGCCTTCAGGTCTCCTCAAAATCCTGCAGGTTTAGAGACCTTCAATTCTGCCTTGAACAATGGGCTTTTAGTGAGCTGAATTACCTAATTCATGAGAAACAGGATATTCCCTCTAAAGCTCATTATATCTCCCCCACCCATGAGGAACAATGGAAACATTCAGCGTGGGCTACTTGACCATGAAGGGCCGCAAAATTCCAAGAGAAACGTTAGACTTCTCCTCCCCTCCCTTCATAATGATATTTTTATGGAGCAGTCCATAAGTTAAAGCTCCTTGGAGAGCAGCTGAAAATTTCACTGGTGTATTTACCTGGGACTTTGTGCAATGTTGGAAGTCCTCAAAGCCACAGGATCATGTTCTGTGTGCTACAGACATCAGCGATGCAAGCTGTACTTAACTCTTAAACAGTGCAGTATCCAGATAACTTTTCAATGATTACAGACAGTTTGCAGTTAGTTCTTAACCCACATGTTTATTTTTTTACCTACACAGGTGATTGACAATTGGGCAACTCTGTCTGCCTGTCAAAGTTGGTCCATGGGGGTGAGGAGGGGAGGATCTGGCCCACCAGCCAGATCACGTCCTCCCTCTAACGTGCTGGGAGCCAGAGCAGCTGTGTAAAACTCAGACCCAATTCACAGCCTCATAGCTATGTTTGGCCTTCCTGCATCTTCCCAGCCATCATCCAAAGTGCCTTATTTGAATGGTACACCCATGCGTAGGTGCCTAGTGACATAGCAGCGGGGAGATGGGGAGTGACAGCATCTGATCTGGAGATGTGTTTGTGGTCAGAGCGGGTGGTGGTGGTGGCAAATTACTTAAATTTCATTTCTCCAGTTACAGAATGACCAAAATGGGGCTTCTTGGGGTGTTCATAGGAATTATGTCAAAAATACTTAAATATAAAGAAGATGCCCAGTCTTTTCTGCTAGGTATGAATAATCTCATTCTGGCAACCAGGCAGGGATGTTCTTTGCACAGCTGAGTAGAGTTGATTTTCATTTTCAGACTGTTAATTGTGTTGGAAATGACTTGTGAAGGTTTTGACTAATGAAGAATGGGAATGCTAAACCTTTATCTAGCATTTGGATGGAGTATTCACATCTTTGTAAAATGTTACCTATTTGCATATTGCTAGCAGAATGTTCTGCAGATGCCAAAGAAAGTCTTTGACAGTATATGGCAGTCATACCAGTATCAACCTTTTTTCTGTTGAGTTTGCTCCTGTAAAAATCATTTTAAAACTTGGAGATAAAAGCCCCAGTCTTCATGGCATGCCAAGATCACAATGTTAACTCATAGTATTTCCTTTTCAATCCATTAATCTTTTTCTTAATACATTATTAGAAGTACACATTTATTTTAACCTTTGCAAGCATGCAGTTGTTTCCCTATTCAGGCACACATCCTGAAGACCATTTTTGGACAGGGGAAGAAAAGGGATTGTAACATGTTTTAAGCATTCCTAACCAACTACTTCGTTTTTTTAATGGAGTCAGTTGTGATCTTGGGGGTAGCAGATTCATTCTGGTGGTGCCCCGTTTCTCTCCCACTTTTCCCCTTGTGTTAATTCCTGCAGCCCTATAGCATTGTCTCATCTTCCATTAAAACAATTAATGCTTTGTAGGAAGCCCTTGGAACCTCGGAGCGTGTGTTTGTTATGCTGTCCCCAGAGATAGCTAGTTAGCTTATTAAATGAAGTTGCAATAAGGCAGCCAAAGTGAGGAGGCAATAATGACATTAGACTGTCTTTTATCTGAAGCTGATCCATCAGTGACGACTCTTTGCTTAATAAAAGGCAGCCTGTTTGTTTTGTCATATGCTGGCAAAGTTAAATTGGGTTTAACTAAGATGAATGCACTTGCATTAAAAATGTTTAATCATTCTTGATCATAGGTTGAAATAATGCAAAAAAAAGTTACTTTACAGGATAGAAATAATGCAAAAACACTTATCTTAAATAAGCTAGAAATAGAAGTAATACAAAAAAGCTTGCCTTATGGTAAATGGTAAAAAAAATCTAATTAATTAATTAATAAGCTAAGTTAGTGCAGACAAAGCTATTAATCACTAGGGTAGTAAATTAAAAATGTGTTATGAAAAAGAGCAGATAAGATATTGATCAAAATATTGGTCAAAAAGTGTGTGTGAGAAGGGGAATCCCTCTTTGCTGATGTCAAGCATCTTAAATTTTTATAAGTACTTTAAAAATTAAAGCTGTCTAATTAATCAGGGCACTTCGTTATGTGGTCACAAGATTAATCCTATCATTAGATTATTCCAAGTGTTGCACGTGCCCAGTTGCCGAAAGCTCAGTGGGGGAAGTGGGGGAGGGGCACATGCTCTGCATGCAAAACATAGGATCCGTCTTTTGGATTTCTAGATGGGCAAAGACTTAATATGGTGTTAGGTAGATGAACCAGTTCGTATAAGGCAGCTAAAGAGGAAAATGCTACTTAATAATAGCTTCTTTTATAAAAAACACCACCAGACAAACCCACTAGTGATGTTCGGTAGTGCTGGAATTGGAGCACTTACGTTTGCTTAGCTATAAACCTAATAAAGCTATCGTCTCTTCCAGTAATATTGCTCTGAACAAAGAATAACTTTCCTGAGAGAATTGAGTCCCTGCAGGCAGAATTCAGTAGGAGCAGTGGAAACTTTAAAAAATGAATTGCAAATGCTGTTAGCCATAAGCTTCCAGCTGTGTTCTCTTAAAAACAAAGTCATGAAGTTGCATTGAGTGGTGCCCTGTGGTAGAAGTGCAAAGTATCGCCGATGAAACTGCTAAATATCCATCATAATGAAGTGGACGAAACTGCCTCTCTCAAAACATACTGAAGTGTGTTCATGTTTTGTGGCTAGCAGCAAAAGGATAAAATTTATATCTCCAGGCTTGCAAGAGAATTTACTATTCATTTCGCAAATTTCAGATTCCCCTGAGTATAAACATATAACTTTGCATGCCTGTACCTGAACATATGGTACTCAGAATCTTGTGTGCTTGTTTGCAAAGCCCATGACTTGAGCATAGATGCTTTCAACTTGTAGAAACACGATCATTACCTAAAAAGACAAAAATGAACAAGATGGATATCGGTCATGGATGATCTAAGGGAGATTCCTGCATTGCAGGGGGTTGGACTAGAAGACCCTGATAATCCCTTCCAACTTACATTTCTATAATTCTATTCTCCGAGTCTAATAAGACTTGTGTTTCTCATACAGGAGAAGTTGCCTAGTCCAGGATCAAATGAGGACAATTTCTTGTCTCTAAATACCCCAATCCCTTACATTTGGAGATGCAATGGAAGAGTCGTACTGTTTATCACTTCCTGTTGTTTACAGTGTTGGCCTTGGCTGGTACACAGCTTCCATTTCTCCCTCTCCTTGAATGCATGTACAAAGAAATCCTCCCTTCCCTTTTAAATCAGTTTAATTCTTATAATTCTTCCTTCAAAGGACTTTGGGTACAGTGATTCCCCCCCCCCCCCGATGTAGAACACTCATTTCTAAAGGTCCTTCATCCCCATTTACAGTCCAGCAGTGCCAAGGGGTTCTTCTGGTGAAAGCCATCACAGCCTTGAAAATGGATTATATTAATAGACTTCTAGTATAGACTTAAGTACAGTATCAAATCAGTATACATCGTGGTTGAGGCTACTAGTCATACTTTGCATTCTGTATACCTCTGAATGCCAGTTGCTGGAGATCTTGGGGGTGAAAGTGCTGTTGAGCTCATGTCCTACCTGTGGGCACCTGGCTGGGCGCTCTGAGAACAGCATGTTGGACCAGGCGGGTCTTTGATCTGATGCAGCCGGGCTGCTCTTGGGTCCTTACGAATGTTGGCATATTGATCAGTTATTTGTATGAGTCTTGGTCAGTGAATCTATTAGAGGGTTTTCACTAGTCCTGCTTTCCAGTGCTGCATTCTGAATAATGGATCACAGGGGTTTCCATCCAGCTGTGTGTTGCAGGTTGCCAACCCTTCCAAAAATGTTTCTGCTCCCTCGTAGCTGCACCACCTTCAGTGTTAGCACACAGAAGGGTCCTTCACAGCCTCTCAGCATCCCTGGCCCTCCGAAGCAACGTCAACCTAGCTGTGTACGCCATTATGGCTACATGGCATTTATAGTATCAATTATGGATGACTGAAATGAAGTGTATTTTAACAGCAGATAGCTGAAAAGCCTTGCAGTGTATTCCTAATCTGGTGGTATTGCCTTGAGCTACACTGAGGCTTCTTTTTAAACTCAGACATTATCAGAAAGCACACCTCTGACTGCAGGCATTTAAAGATCAACAGAGGCCAAAAAAGCTTTTAAAGAGCCAATGAAACCAGGAAGGCATCCATGTTCCCTTTCAGTGTCAAGTTTGATTGCCGTCTTAGGAGTGCAGCTATTTTCAGGTACCAAGCGCTTAGTGGTTTGGGCCTTGTTGGGTGGAGAAAATGTGCCGCGGAAAACATCTGTTCCTTTCACCTGCAAACCACAATGTGCTGTGAAAAAGGCAAGGCTGCAGCCACAGAAACCCAGGGGGCCGTGGAGGATCTGGCTCAAAGGAATGAGCATAAATTTGTCCTCCCTCCCCTCCGCCCTCCTCCTGGAACACAGTATCAAAAAGAGCACTTAAAAGGAGAGGATGCTTTTAAAGCATGTGATATGCCTCAAAGTGGGCAGATCAAGTTGCTTTTCTGCTTGGGTGTTCTTGCACTTAAAAAACCCACGCCATTTTCATATTTCCACAGCAATGTTTTTCATCTCAGCATCGTGCAGTATCTCTCAGCATCTTACATTTATGTTGCTGAAAAATTGTAGAATTAACTCTGTTTTCCTACTGGAAAATAATGTTTTTCAAGGAAACTAAAGGGCTAATCTCTCCAAAAACTGCCCTCTGCAAAGGTTCCACAGAAAAGAGAAAAAGTTGGCTTAGAAATCCAAATTCCATGAAGTTTTGCACCTCCTCCCATTCAATATATGGGGAAATCAAAACATCTGTAACTTTTCATTTTCATAGAATTGGATGACATTTGCAGGCATTGTAGCCCTGCTGAATGAAGAAGGCCTGCCAAATGATAAGGGAACAGATGTGTATTTGTGCTGGTCACCGTTTCCATTTTGATTCCCATGCCCCTCCAAAAAAGGAATCATCTATAACTTGTTTTCCTTTTGGCAGAACTGGATTAAGCTTGCAGGGAGACCCTTAGAAGAGCTTGAACGCTGCCAAATGGAAGGATGGCTGTGCCTATAAGGGCAATCGTTACAGTTTGGCTGTCATTAAACAGGGATTCACTTAATTTGTAGGCAATTTATATGGATGTAGCATAGAAGAGAGGGGTGCCCCTAGGGAAACAGCCAAATTACAGAGAAATAGGATCAGGGTTTCTTTTTTTCCAATTTTTATTTTCAAAGTTTCAAACAAACCCAATTTTTTACACATACACACATGTTTACATTAAACCATAATCCATATCAGTACATTTATGGGGTTCCCTGAACCCCCGGACTTCCCCCCCACCCCTCCCTTGGCTTCTAGAATTTAACTTCCTTTTTTACTGCATCTAATTACATTTATTTAAATTATTACACTTTAATTTTATCCTTTGTTGTTTTAAATTACAAGTGCTATGTCAATCCTGCTAACATATTTAAATGTTTATAGTGTCATTTAATATATTCTACAAAGTTATGCCATTCTTTGTTGAATTTCTTATCCTCTTGGTGCCTGATCTTCCCGGTCAGCCTTGCCATCTCCGCCTAGTCCATCATCTTCATTATCCATTCTTCTTTCAATGGGGCTCTTTCTTCTTTCCATCCCTGGGCAAATAACATTCTTGCTGCTGTCATCACATACATTAACAGTAGTTTCTTAGCCTTCGGTAATTCTTCTATTATACCTAATAAGAAAGCCGCTGTTTTTTAAAGAAAAATTATTTTAAACTTTTCCCCCAGATCATTATAAATCATTTTCCAGAAGGCCTTTGCTATTTTACAAGTCCACCACATATGATGGAATGTACCCTCTTTAGCTTTAGCTTTACACTTCCAACATTTGTTGGTGGAATTCTTATGCATTTTCACTAGACTTGTAGGAGTCAAATACCATCGGTACATCATTTCTATATAATTCTCCTTTAACATACAGCAGGCTGTAAATTTTAAATCCTCATTTCACAACTTCTTCCATGAAGCAAGTTGTATATTATATCCCACATCTTTTGCCCAATGTATCATTACAGATTTTACTTCCTCATCTTTTGTTTCATAGAATCATAGAGTTGGAAGAGACCACAAGGGCCATCGAGCCCAACCCCCTGCCAAGCAGGAAACACCATCAGAGCACTCCTGACATATGGTTGTCAAGCCTCTGCTTAAAGACCTCCAAAGAAGGAGACTCCACCACACTCCTTGGCAGCAAATTCCACTGTCAAACAGCTCTTACTGTCAGGAAGGTTTTCCTAATGTTTAGGTGGAATCTTCTTTCTTGTAGTTTGGATCCATTGCTCCGTGTCCGCTTCTCTGGAGCAGAAGAAAACAACCTTTCTCCCTCCTCTATGTGACATCCTTTTATATATTCCCCTTCCAGCAAATTTTTACATTTTCAACAGAACCTTATCGTTGTTTCCCAACAGTTTTTTCTGTAACCTCGAAAAATTCTTTACCAAAACCGTCTCCTTTATCCACTCTAAAGATGTCATTTACCATATTTTTCCATGTATAAGACAATGCTTTTGGCTTTAAAAAATTAGGCAAAAATTGGGTGTCATCTTAGACACGGATAGTGAGTGCAGGGGGGGGGTGATTTAAAAAAAAGCTAAACAACTTAATTTCTTAATTTTGGGTTTAAAAAAATAGGGGTCATCTTATACATGGTGGCGTCTTATACATGGAAAAATACAGTAATTGGTGATATTGTAGCCAATCAGTTAGCAAATGTCTTATGTCTTCAAACTTGGTAAATTTCAGTTGGTTTTCCTCCTCGGTTAACAACTCTATATACGTTGCTCATTCTTTTTCCACATTTATTTTTTTGACTAACAACGTTTCTAATGGTGATAACCACCATGGGGTTTTATTCCCTAATAAGTTATTATATTTTTCTCAAACAGCATAAATTGATTTTCTAACAATACAGTTTAGAAATCCTTATGAACTTTCGATTTTCCATACCAGAAATATGCATGCCACCCAAATCTATTAGCATGGCCTTCCAGATCTAAAATAATCTGGATTCCTCAAAGTCATCCATTCTCATAGCCAGCAAAGACAAGACATCTCAATATAATTTTAAATCCGGAAGGGCGAATCCACCTCTTTCTTTAGCATCTGTTAGTAACTTATACTTAATCCTAGACTTCTTCCCCTGCCAAATAAATTTAGATAGATCTCTGTGCCATTGTTTGAAGTGTCCTGTTCCGGTGACTATCGGTATAGATTGAAATAAAAATAACATTCTTGGCAAGACATTCATTTTTATTACCGAGATTCTTCCCCATAACGATAATATCATTCTTCCCTATATTTCCATATATATTTCTCTTAATATCATTCCAAACCTTTATATAATTATCTTTAAAGATGTTTATATTTTTTGTTGTCAACCATACCTTCTTTTCTATTCCCAGCTCTGTTATCTGTCTCAACTAATTTTTCTTCTGTTCTGTCATATTTTTTACCACCAGTGAGGATCAGGGTTTCTTGTGCTGGGGACCTTTGAAGTTGATAGATAGGGAGTGGGGCTGGCGATGTTAGGCTTTCAACATTGCGATGTATCACCAGCCAAACGTTGCAAGGTTGAAACAAGCTGCATTGGCCCCATGAGGCGCAGGTGAAGAAATTGTTCCAGCTCTCGCCATGGCAGCTGAGGTGCTTTCACCCCAGCGCCTTGGGGGGTGGGGCCAGTGCAGCTGCTCAGCTGGGGGGCAGAAATTCTCCCGTGAGCCCAGTGTCTTCATTGAGGGGCAGGCAGCCACGCACCCCTGAACAGAGGTTTAAAGGAGCCCCCACTCCAGCTCCAGCTCGCTCAAACCATAGGCAAAGTCAGGGCTCTGTTACACTTGGTGAAGCCCTGTGAACACTCCGTTGGCAGGGGTCCCTCAGTCTTTGGGGAGTTGGGGGGCAAGCAAGCTGCCTCTGTAGCTTGTTTCTCCCTTCTCGCTGGGCACCAGAGGCAGAGGGACTGAGCAGTTTCACCCACAATAGACCACCAGGTGAAACTGCCATCACAGTCTGGCCCTCATATCAGTATCGATGCATCACCCAGGCCTAATAGGGAGAATTAAAAGGGATTTGCTTCCTTGCCTGTGGGTTTGGGAGGTGATGAATTTGTTATGAAAATGGCACATATTGGACAGGTGCCCCTGGGAAAGTAACCAGCATAATTTCAGAAGCGTGGGTGTAGGAGCTGGGGTGCTATGATGAATGAAGAGCTACGCTTGTGTTCTGATCACTTGGCACCAAAAATCGTGGCCCAGAAGCAGAAGGATTTCTGTGTTCAGCATTTTCCAAGGCAGCAGTACTAGCACAACTAGCACAGAGAATGGAACAGACAGGAGCAAGGTGGTGCATTGTGTCAGTTCAACATCCCTTCTTCAAAACACAGTGATTGTAGAAGTCTGATAAAACATTCCCTCTGATTTGACCTGTCATTCATGCAAATGCTCCCCCTCACGCACTGTTTTATTTTCCTCCTTTGTCAAGAAATATTGCTTTGAAGCTGTTTCTCTCTTACACATCTTGCATGGAAGTAATCCTTGTAGTCAAATATATGCTCACCACCATGTTTGGGACAAGTACTCTTTCGTGTCATATTTCACACACGATTTGTGCCTTTCTGCTCTCTCTCTTTTTTTTTTATAACCAAGTATAGCCCTCAAACATCACATGAGGAACTCACAATTTTGTGTTTTGAAAATGCTGTGTGAAATAGGATTCTGAGTTTCTTCCCATAATGGCATTATGGGTCCATGTGCTGGAGAACTTAATCTAGTACATGATTGGAATTTTTCTGTTGACATATCCCCCATTTACATTCACAGAGACCATGGTCAAAGACGATATGAACAACTACATCAGTCAGTACTACAATGAGCCCAGTAGTGGTAAGTTTGAATTCTAGAAACTAAAGAGGCTTGCTGCCGTTTCTCAGCAAGTGAGCCAGAGTCAGGCCACTGGTCTGTCTGGCTCAGCATTGCTGACGCTGAGAGGTTGGGGGCTCTCCGGGATTTCAGCCTCTCCCAGGGCTTGCTCAGTCAGACTTGCTGCATGCAGAGCAGATGTCCCCCCACTGTGATGTGGTTACTGATGCTGAAGCAGGTTTTGAACCTGCGCAGGCTTCAGGTGAAGAAGGCTCCAGTGAGAGGCTTAATTCTAAAACTAGAATCCGTGTCCCTTGAGCTGACCTCAGAAGGGCATCACCTGACTTCACCACACAGAATGAGGCAGGTTATAGCAGCCAAGGGAAAGTGTTCCACATGTTGGCTTCCTACAGTGGTACCTCAGAAGTCCGTTCAACTTCCAAAACGTTCGGAAACCAAGGCGCGACTTCTGATTCCAAAGAATGTTCATAAGCCAGAACACTCACTTCTGGGTTTGTGGCGTTCAGGAGCTAAAGCATTCAACTTGCAAGGCGTCTGCAACCCAAAGTAGGGTTGTATTCTGTGACTGGCCCCTGGAAACTGCAAAGTGCTCTTCTTTAAGCCCTGCTGCCAAATCTATTTCTCCTTCTCCTCCTCCCTTCCAGTAGAAACATTCATGTCTGCCCATATTGGGAATGGGAATATGTTGATCAGCTCCCATCAGCCTCAGTCCATATGGCCAGTGGTCAGGGATGGTGAGAAATGGAGTCCTATCTAGTCCAGTGCCGCTGAGCAAGCTGTCTGATTCCAGCAGATCTTGCAACCAACTTGACCCAACTGCCCACCCACCTTTCTGTCTAGCAGCTTGGAAGAACAGAAGCCCCGTTAAAATCTGCACCTCCCTGTGCAATCCACTCTGTTGTATTGGCATAGGAAGGTTTCATGCCATGTCGAACCTTTCATCTTCCAGCACATCCTTACGGATGCCCTTTAAACATCTGGTAGCAATTATTATTCAAGGGCTTCAATATTACTGATTTTTTTGTTTTTATATTGTTGCAAACTGCTGTGATATATATTTATGATAAAGCATTATATAAATATTTTTATATATAAAGTAATTAATTAAATAATTAAAGCTTCATTTTGGTGACTGCTGGCCATTAGTAGTTTCTTACTCATTGTTTGCAAATATATTTGGGGGGGGGGGGGCGGGATACGCAGCAACATGATTCCATACCCAGACGGGCAAGTCTGTTCTTAGGCGCCAACTCCATGGAAATCAGTGGAGGCGGGATAGTTCTGATTCCTTTCCATGGGGCTTGCAAGGGAAACTTCTAGGTGTCGGTAGCTGCCTCACACTCAGTCAGACCATCGGTCCCTGTAGCTCCCTGTTGTGTATCCTGACTAGCAGCGACTCGCTAGGGTTCAAGACTGAGGGCACTTACAGCTCTCCTTGGAGATGACAGGATTCGAATCCAAGACCTTCTGCATGCGGAGCAGATGCTCTACCAGTGAGCTATGATCCTTCCAGCTTGTTTCTGCCCTGGGCTTCTGGAAGCCCTTAGGCTGGACAGCAGGAGGCCTCCCTTGGAGGCCAACAGTGATGTTTTAAGATTCAGGTGTACTTTGAGGTCTCAATATTTTATTTTTCAAAATGCAGCATCTCAAATGGAAACGGGGGAAAGCAGCTCCCCCCTGGGGAGGAAGCTGATGATAGGTCATGCAGATGTCCTTTTAAAGGGGTTAAGCTGAATGAGTGAAGGATAAAATAATTTGACACTAGAGAAGACCAATCTTAGTCTAGTGGTCACTGGGTCATACTTGAAATGGATTTCATTCTGAAACTGCCGCACACTTCATGCACACATAACCCTTTATTTATGTTATTAAAAACTAGAAAGCATATATTCGAAACAGCTTTCCTGATTTGTGGAGCGGGAGTTGGGTGGAACTCCAAAAAGCAGAATTTTTAATTTGCAAATTAGCATCATAAATACATTTTATTTTATCCTAAATAATAATATATTTTAACAGGCACCTGCATCTATATCTCACAAATGCAGGGCATGGATGCAAGCTACAGAAAAGTTGAGGTGTCTTTTGTGTGTTTTTATTATACCTGGTATCAGATGGAAGGAACCTGTAAATCTTGCAACCAAAACCCTCAGATTCTGTTAACTGTGTAAATTAAGAAAGTAAGAGGCAGCCCTCACAGTCACACTCGCTTTTGGCCAGGACTTTGCTGATCCAGAAATTCCCCCAGGTCTGCCTTTCCCTGTAACAGCCTGCCTGTCTTTTGAGGTCTCCAGGGGAGGCTCCTGTGCTGAGGTCCCGCTTGTGGCTCCGCGTGAGAAGAGCAGGCCGGACTCCCTGCGCCAGTGGCCTGGATCCAGCCAGGATTCCAACCAACATTTTATGTAGCTCTTTATAGTAAAAAAATCTCTTTAAGTGGTTTACATGTAAACTTTTCAAAAACGTTGTCCTAAAAGCTAAAGCAGGGTACAAAACAGAAAATTAAAATGCTAAGAGTTTGAGTTCAGAAAAGCCTGGGCAAACATTTAGGTTTTTAAGAGGTGTTTAAAAGTCATTACTTTATTGTTTACTGCCCTGATACCTTTTGATGAGGGGTGATTCATAAATATCTTAATACATATAAATAAATAAATTTATAAATCATCCTAATAAAGAAGTGATAAGATGTGACTTTTACCTGTTTGTATCTCTGTGAAATCTGCAATTCCAAAAACAACTTCCAAGGTTCACAGATCTTCCCTTTGTGGGTGGTGCAGACGCGCTATTCTGAATAGTGCTTTTTGTAGCATAGGGTTAGGGGCAGTGGGGTAAGTTTGGAGAACCAGCACAGGAGGTGGGGGGGGGGGGGCAAGTGGCCTGAATAAGTTTGAAAGCTGCTGCTGTAACACTTTCCCTCTTCTGCTGTGTGCCCGTAGACAGTGGTGTTCCAGAAGGAGCCATCTGTGTCATTACGACGGCTGCAATCGACGTGCACCACCCCAACATCTCCTCCGACCTCTTCACGGTGGACGTGCCCATGAAGATTATGGGGAGCAACGGGACTTCCACCAGCGTTGCCTCAGGCAGTGCCTCCAGGTCCACAGACAGCTCCGTCACCAGAGCCCAGAGTGACAGCAGCCAGACCTTTGGCTCTTCCACGGACTGCAGTACCACCCGGGAGGAGTCCTCTGAGTATTGCCCCTTGGAGAGGGCTTGCCATGTAGCCAAACGTGACCAGGTAGATTCTTCTTCCACCCACAGCAGAGTCAACAATGCCGTGGTGCAAGAACTGCTGTCATCTTTGTCCGACGATTCCTGCTTGACACAAAAAGGACTGGATCCGGTCAACCTTAAACTGCCAAGCCCATCAGGGTCTACCAAAGCCAGCCCAGAACTGGAGCACCGAGTGAACATTTACAACAGGAAGAACCAAGAAAGCTTTGGTATGTTTCAGATAAAGCCAGTAATCCACTTTCAGCAGAATACGCCTGTGATTGACAAGTATACGCCTTTGGAATCCAAAGAGCAAAAGTTAAACAGGGTCCCAGATTCATAGTCCTTTTGCTGCCATTGGGGTTATAAAAAAATAAAGGAGATGCTTTGCAAGGGAGACATACTAAAGCTTTAAATGGGGCTGCCGGAACCAACCCCCGGGTGGGTATTTTGCGTGGATCGGAATGAGTTAAATATTCTTTTAAATAGGGGGGGAAATGCATGAGTTGTGAGAGAGCCAGCATGGAAAATTTGACATTTCTACCACCTGAAGTCCTAGTTGAAGGGATGGGGGCAGAGACCCATAATGTTAAAACAATGACCTCAAAGATGTATAGATTCTTAATGCGTTTTTTTTTAAAGAAGCAGACACAAATCACACAGTTTTTAAGGAATTCTGGACAATCTTCTATCAGGTCAGGTTTCAGCAGGGTATATGATACAAGCGGATGTAAACTTCTCTCCTCCTCTTTCTTACAATCTCCCTTTATATGTGACAACTGCAAACCCCTTTGTATAAAGATGGCAAATATTTTTGTTCTTCCTGAGGAGAAAACAAAAACATTTTTCAGGGAGTACTTTGAATGATGCAGATCAAAGAAATTTTAAAAAAGTGATCTTTTTATTTTTAGCATGAACTTTGGGAAGAAAATATTTTGACAAAATTAAAAGTTGTCGTCTCCAAGACAACAGAGTAAAAATGGACATTTTACAAATATGGTTTTAATTAAAAAGAATTTTTTTATATTAAAAAATCCTAAATGCATGATGCTTCGTTTTTTAAAAAATACTTTAAGCCTACTTTGGTGTGATATGTAGTGGGTGGGTGTGGGTGTTGTTTTTTTTGTTTTTTAAAGCAGCCGAAAGCAAAAGTGGCTCCCCTGTGGCCCTCACAGGATCCTGGGCTACAGTTCCATCATCCCATTGGCCACGCTGCCTGGGCGGATGGGAGTTTTGTCCCACATCAGCATCTAAAGAGCCACAGGTTGGCCCCTCCTGCGCTAAAGCAGGCAATGTCATTTCATGTTAGACATTTGTTTAGCTCTCCTTTCTACATTAGGGGGTGGGGTCTTTTCAGACCATTTGATGTGGCTTATTCTTATGGAGGGAGGAGTGGTAGCCATGTAACTCTTATGCCTATCCTGTCATGTCTTGGAGGAGAGATCTATCAGCAAGCATTGGCCATGGCTCCTTATTCCCAAGTTCAGAAGTGGTGGGTGCTGACATGACAGAACCAAAATGGGCCCCCTGAGCAACAATAGGATTGGTATCTGCATGCTGAGGGTAATCCAGAAATTTGCAGAAAAACAGCAATTTATTTTTTTTAAGGAGGGAGGGATAACAAAGAAAATATCCAAACTTCCCAATAAGGAATGCTCAGAAGCCACAGACAGTTGAGTGCTACTTAGAAAAGAAAAATGGAGGCTGGAAGGAATAACTGGGAGGGGGGCATTGCTGGCTGGAACCCTGAACTGGAGCACTCCTATTGAAAGGCAATGATACACCACCACATTTTGTTGCAGGCCCCATTTTTTCCGAATTCCTGCACAGGAATGGCTGGGGGGCAACAGTGGGGCAGGGTTGTCTCCATGACCTGCTTCCCAGATGCTTCTGGCTGCTGGAAACAGGAAGCTTGAAAGTGAATGCCTGGTCTGATCTAAGGGCACCCTTCTTACGGTGAGAATGTGAACAATTTGTTTTCAAAATATTGGTAGATAAGGAATTATTTTATACCCACTAACTCCAGATAGTTACCAAGCCTATGAAGACTACCTAGCTGCTTTTCCCTCTAAATAACACATGGCTAGAAGGATTGATTCCTCTTCTTATAAGGGCAGTAGTATTTGTTTTCTTGGTCCAAAGGTAGATGAGGCCACCAGCTTGCTGAAGCTAAGCCTGCTCTGTGTCTGGATGGCAGCTGTCTCCTTGTGCATTTCTGACACTGTATTTTCAAAATCATTTCTTGTGGGTGACCTGCAGATCTCCCACTCATTTCTTTGACCTTTACATCTTCTACTTCAGGAACCAAGATGAACCAATATAGGAAAATAGGAAACTATCATAAGTCTACCAAGCTCAGCATTGTCCATACTGAATAGAAGCAGCTCTTTGGGGCTTCAAACAGGGACAATGCCAGATCAGCAAGGATATTATATTGAGCCAACTTGTGCTTCACCACCTTGCACAGAAAGTATGTGATACCCACAGCTGAATCTAATGGTATTTGCTGTATCTTTGCCTGGAGGTACAAAGTGGTTGTAACTTTGATGGCGGTTATCCCCTTCCTCTGCAAGACAGATGCTATTTTGAAGATGGGAGTTGCACATGAAGCTGAGAGGTCTTGAGCAAGTCAAAAGCTAGACCGGCAGATGGGCTCAGAGGCTCAGCAGCTGGAGGCAGTATCTGGCAATGCTCCAGTCTGTCCCCTATGGCGGTTATTATTTTTAATACTTCTGTAAAGCAGCTAAAAGGGATCCTGCTTTTCCAGTCACATCAGGACACCGGTAGCTTGTTTTTATGCTGTTGACAGTGATCTGTGCTTAGCATTAGGAAGTGCTGAAGTGTGTGTTGGGCTGGGGCTTGCGTAAAGATGGAGGCTGGGGCAAAGCTATAGCTATCTCTGCTCCTTTCTTATTCTGGAGGACTCAAGTGGTTTTTTGCCAGTTTTTATTAGGAAAAAATCTGTTCATGCTGGATTCACACAGGAAAAATCTGATTCCTGTGGCTCTTTTGTAAATTACTGTAAATTCCACATACTGTTGTTTTACTCATAAAAATGACACAAAACGGAAATACACAAAAATCAGTTACTATAAACACAAATCAATAAAAACTTTTTAAAAACAAGCAAATGAAAGATGCAGCAGATCATGCGCCACCAAAAGAAGCCACAAATACTAAGAAAAACCCTTCAAACTATGGGCCAAAAGTCTGGGTAAAAAGGAAAGATCCTGCCTTGCACCTAAAGCTAAATGAAGATGGGCTAGGTGAGCTCTGGAGAGAGCTTTCCACAGGCAGGGAGCCAGCGGGGAGAAAAGGTCCATACTTGTGTTGCCACCCTCCAGACCTTCTGAGAATGACCATGCAGAAGGGCCTCAGGTGACCAGTACAGAGTCCAGGCTGGTTCACGTGGCTAGAATCGACCCTTGAGGTATAGGTCAAAACCAGCACTTTAAATTCATCCCAGAAATTAACTGGCAGTGCAGTCTGGCCAGGATTAGTGAGCAACCTCCTGTCAAAATTCTGCATCAGCTGCAGTTTCCAAGTCATCTTCAACACATTGCTGTAATCTAACCTAGAGGTTACCAGAGCATAGACAACAGAAGTTAGGTTAATCCCTGTCCAGATAGAGGTGTAGATGCCCCCAACCAAAGGCCATGAGCCTCAAGTGATAGTGATTGACCCAGCAGCACACCCTTAGCTACACATCTGCTCCTTCAGAAGGACTTGCAGGCCACGTCCCATCCATCCAGTCAAAATAAATTAAAAAATTGTCCAGTAGCACCTTAGAGACCAACTAAGTTTGTTCTGGGTATAAGCTTTCGTGTGCACGGCTACCTACCTGAATCCATCCATGCAATTTAGGGAACCACCCACTAACAGTGCCTCTGCCTTTTCTGGATTAAGCTTCAATTTATTAGCTCTCATCCAGTTGAAGACAGGCCAGTGGACTGCCATTATAAAGGCAGAGAATTATAAAGAGAGAAGAGAATCATTTTTTCTCCCTTTTAATTTTCAGCTGATGTCTCATGAAGCTGGAAGGAATTGCTGATATAAACTGGCTGAACACAGATGGAGCATTATATAGCTTTCTATACAGTGGAACCTCCTTGCACAATATCAATGATTCCTTTCATAGCTCACCTACACATTCTGTAACTAAATGCCTCCAATAGCCTACCAGGGAATATTCCTATCTAGCTCCTAGTGGCTTGAATCATTTATCAGAGCCAGATACAGCTTTGCAGGACCAACACCATTTATGGCAAACCATTCACAAGCTTCCTTTGGGCCTACATGATTGTTTTGTCCGACTCCTTTTTGCTTCTTGTCTCTTTCAACTTTGTGGTTTCTTTCTCTTCTGAAGCCTAAGCACCACAGACAGGCTGTCTCTAAGGCTTCTGTTCTGGTTATAGCAGCTAACCATCCTCCCCCCACCCCCCACCTCCCTGTTATGTTGGCTGTCTAATCACGTCACAATCAGATTAGATCTGCTAATAGGGTGGAAGTCACAACTCCCAGGATAGGCACCAGATCTGCCCAACTGTCATCTATTTATTAAAGATGCAGATCATGACAGAGCAGGAGATAGGAGCCCAAGGTAAAATAAAACCTAGTGACCATGCAGGCTTGGTGGAGAGGAAAACCAAGATGACAACATGCTATCCACAGGTTAAGATTTTTCCCAAGGGCCTGCAACAGACCTCTGGGCCTGCAATCCACAGCCTATTGTTAAAGCAGCTGCTGTATTGCTAGATGCACTATTTTAAGGAAGCTGGTGGCTCTAGTGATATTTTATTAAAGGAACCGGGGAGATCACTATAAATAAATTAAAAAAGCACATACAGTTGCACCTCGGGTTACAGACGCTTCAGGTTACAAACTCCGCTAACCCAGAAATAGTACCTCAGGTTAAGAACTTTGTTTCAGGATGAGAGCAGAAATCTTATGGGGGCAGCATGGGGCAGCGGGAGGCCCTATTAGCTAAAGTGGTACCTCAGGTGATGAACAGTTTCAGGTTAAGAACAGACCTCCAGAACGAATTAAGTTCTTAACCCGAGGTATCACTGTATATATTCTAATTTTTCCAAGTGTTAAGAGCTTCTGTTTCAACAAGAGAACAATTGTTGCATTTCCAAACAATATTTGAAGATTAGCAGCTAAGTCTTAGAATTCTAACTACACTGAAAATGTGAACAAAGCAAATAAACCCAAATGGTGATTGACTGTACCAGTGCATGCAAGTATATTGTGGTAAATAATTTTAGTTCTTCCCTTCCCCCACCCCAAAAAGCCCCAAACTCAAGAACTGTAAGACATATTGTTTAGAAAGGTAGATTCAACAGGCCATGTATATCATAAGCAGTCATATCTTCAAACTTATGGGGGGAGGGAACCAGGAGCAAAATCCATTCTGGAAGTGGAAGCTACCTTCGTCTTTAATCTGTTTAGTCTCGTGTGCTAGAACTGCAGGACAGTGCAAAATCTGTCTGCATAATTTGGACATTTTGACACAATATAATGTTTTATTATAATCAGTGCATGCAACAAAATGTATTCGCCAAACAAGCTTTCTACATTCTGCTTACACAGGAAATCCCAAAGGGTTACCAACATTAATGTCATTTTAAGACACGGGGTTTGCTCATGTTTTTCTGTGTTCAGTCCTTGTCCACTGAACAACCAACAGTTGGTTAGTTGTTCCAGCACAGATCAGTATATTTCAGGGCATAGTAGATACATGTCAAGGCATGGGGAAAAGTGCCAAGTGGGGTCCTGCAGGGTTCCCGTCCTGGGCCCACCGTTGTCCAAAATTTTTATAAACGACTTGGATGAAGGAATTGAGCGGGAAGGGTAGATAAATATTGCAGAAGACAGAATCAGGATTCAAAATGACTTAACAGACTGGCAAACTGGGCACAAACCAACAAAATGAATTTCAATAGGGACAAATGTAATGTTCTGCACTTGGGCAGGAAGAACCAAATTCACAAATAATGTACTTTTCCATGTACACCCCCCATGTATAACACACACATCCCTATCTATTTTGGGGGACTAAAAATTAAGAAAATGGGAGATTGCCCAGTTATTGAGCTTTTTTAGGGGGGATTGTCGAAAATCACTCACCTGCCTGGCCAACACTTAACACTTGTGTGCGTCGCAACAGGCTCCAAACGTCGTCCCCTCAATGGCAGAAGCAGCCTATTGCCCACCCAATTGCCACAGCAACATCCAATCAACACCACCCCTTGCCGCAGACACCAATAGCACGCTGCAGAACATCTCTGACTTGTGGCATCAACCAATCCCATGCCACCCCTAGCCACTAACCATGTATAAGACAACCCTCGATTTTAAACATAATTTTTCAGTTAAAAAACATAGTCTTATACACAGAAAAGTACGGTATATGAAGGGGGACACCTGGCTTGCCAGCAGTACATGTGAAAAGGATCATGGGGGCTTGGTGGACCACAAGCTTAATATGGATCAACAGTGTGATGCAGTAGCTAAAAAAGCTATTCTAGGCTGCATCAACAGAAGTCTAGTGTCCAGATCAAGGGAAGTAATATGTCTCACTCTATTCTGCCTTGGTCATATTACTCTTGGAGTCCTGTGTCCAGTTCTGGGCACCACAATTTAGGAAGGACGTTGACAAGCTGGAACATGTGCAGAGGAGGGTAACCAAGATGATCAAGGGTCTGGAAACCAATCCGCATGAGGAGTGGTTGATGAAGCTGGGTATGTTTAGCCATACCAATATATGATAGCCATCTTCAAATATCTCGAGCTTGTTTTCTTCTGCTTTGGAGGGCAGGACTTGGCTTCAAATTACAAGAAAGGAGATTCCAACTAAACATCAGGAAGAACTTTCTGAGGGTAAGAGCTATTCGACAGTGAAACAGTCTTCTTTGGGAGGTTTTTAAGCAGAGGTTGGATGGTCGTCTGTCATGGATGCGTTAGTTGAGATTCCTGCACTGCAGGTAGGTGGACTAATGACCCTCTAGGTCCCATCCAACTCTGATTCTATGATTCATGGGGATTCCTCTTCACATAAGTACAACACAAAATGTATCCGATGCATATTTTATTACAGAATTAGAAAGTCTTCATCAAATAGCTTATAGTCAAATGGGAACTAAAAAGGCAAAAACAATGTATATTACAAGGCATTCAGATATCACCTAGAACATACAATTTTGGCAACAGATCACCAGATATTACATTTTTTGTTTCATTTAAAAATAATTGTTTTAAATGATCATTTCAAAGCTGGTCACATTCATTTCTGCCCGAATACTTGAGGTTTTCACTTTTTCAATGCCGCTGTCAATTCAGGAACAACCTGAAAAAGCCATAAAAGCAGCTAAATTTAAATATGCAAAGAACTGAAACATCTTAGAAGTGTTATGAGAGCTTAAGAAACATGTTTAAGCAGCTAAACCTAAGCACATTTGGATGACCTTAAAAACGAACAAACCACCACGTGTTGACCAACCGCAAGCACAAAGTTTACATGATACTCAAGGTATTGTATGCTTGTTCTGCCCGTCACAGATGCAAAAGGTGTATGGCTGCTGATTGCTATGCTCAAGATCAGCAGGATGACTAAACATGAAGACTTCTTTCTGCACTGGGCTCTAAAGCCTGTCCCAGCTGCAGCCAAGAAAAAACCCCCTTTAGAGCAGATTGCTAAATCCAGACTCACCTAGTGGCAGTGAGAGTGGCTACTGGGCAGAGATGATGGGAGCAGTAACTGGACAACAACTGGAAGGCCACAAGCTCCCCACTCCCTACTTTAGCATGCAATGCTGAAGTCTTTGTATTAAAAAAGCCAACAAATTACGGCATAGTCAAACTTTCATTTCAGCTGATTTATAAAGCTCAGAACTGTTGCTGTAGAATGTTGTAAAAAATTTATGTGAAAAACAGAGTTCTGATTTTATTTCTCTAGTTTTGAGAAGCCAAAGAAGCACTAAGCAAGCAGTCCACTTTATTTGTGGTGGGATGTGCAAAATCAGGCCATGAAGGCAGACAGAAGAGCTCATTTAACTAAGCCGGTGTTTCAGAGGGACAGGTGCCAGCACCTTGGCACCTGCAGCAGATCTGTCACTTAACTGAGCTCTGCCCATGCTGCACGGTGATTCTTACTAGTCTTCTGAAGAGCAGCAATCCATGAAAACAGGTGGTGGATTGGCCTACTGACGACACCTGAAATGCTACCTAGTAAATATCAGTTACCTTCTCTTTCCAGGGGCTGTGGGATGCCCTCACTCAGCAAGATCCCAGCTGATGAATAAAGCCTCTCAATTATTTAAGAGATCTACATTTCCATTAGGTGGAAATAATGTGGTCGTACAAAATTTATTAAGGAAATTGTCTACATGTTGTTTCTTCCGAATGTCACTTTGTCTCCAGCTTATTAAAAGGCCCATGTTTACTGCCAAGCTGACAGGCATTAGTTCAGGAATAGCATTAAGTGCTGGCAGGGTTTCTGCCGCCTCTCCTCCATCTATATACCACCAGGCACCCATGCCAGGGGCACAGATTACATGCTAGGAGAACCCCAAAGGGGGAGGAGAGAAAAAGACTGAGGCGGCAAGCGGCCGTTTCAGCAGCACATGTAAGCATTTTCAAACACAAAATATAAGATGCCATGAAATAAATGTCAGCACTGTTTCGTTCTGGGAAATTCACACTCTTGTCACTTTACGTAACAAACTAAGCCAATCTTAGATTTGGTGTAAGCCATTTCACTCTTCCTTATATATTAGTGTTTACTTTAGTAACATTCTGTAATGGGTGAAGCCAACTGATTAAGATTTTGGGAAGACATAACATAGATTGTAAAAAAAATAAAAATGTGATCCAAATAAAAATGAATGTGTAACATGTAGAGAGAGGGAATTGTGACTACCAACCAAAACCCATTTGCCCCAACCACAGTTCAGCCATGTCTTCAGAGCCAAAGAGCAAGGTAGCGAGTCTGGCTTGCTGGAATCTCAACCCTAGCCAGCTTGCCCTGCCCAGGAAGTTCTAGGGGAAATCCTTGGAGGCAAGAGGTCAGACAAGGAAATGCCCCTTCTATGGAGTACAGCCCAGTCCCCTACCTGACCAGAGCTGACCTAGTGGTGTGTGTCCAGTAAAGGTAAGAGACCCCTGCACAGTTAAGTCCAGTCAAAGGCAACTATGGATTGCAGCGCTCATCTCGCTTTCAAGCCAAGGAAGCCGGCATTTGTCCACAGACAGCTTTCCAGGTCATGTGGCCAAGAGGACTAAACTGCTTCTGGCGCAAGGGAACATCGTGATGGAAACCAGAGCACACAGAAACGCTGTTTACCTTCCTGCCGCAGTGGTACCTATTTAGCTACTCGTGCTGGTGTGCTTTCAAACTGCTAGGTTGGCAGGAGCTGGGACAGAGCAATGGGAACTCACCCCGTCGCAGGGATTCAAACCGCTGACCTTACAATTGGCAAGCCCAAGAGGCTCAGTGGTTAAGACCACAGCGCCACCCGCCCAATAATCTAGCCTGATGTGGCCCTTCCAGGAGCACATTTAAGAACTAAAGAGGTGGAATTGTTTAACCGAGGGAGGAGCCATCACATACAGACAAAGCCTTAAGATACCTGACTGCTGATTATAGGAGCTGACTCCTATGGGCTGAGGTCCCTTTGGCCCCCCAAAAAATATTTGAGAGGGCCAGACACCCCCCCCCAAATTGATGGACATTGCCACTCAAATGATGTGCATATGCTATATCTTGTGATCGATTATGTGGGGTGGGGTTTACCTGTGCCTCCCCCCATATTTTATTGAAGATTGCACCCTTGCTGCCCGTTCCTTCACTGCCACAGTTGCCAAAGAGATTTTGACACTTTTCTCAATTATTGAGGTGGGGTAGCACAATATAGATCCAGGTAAAACAGGTGCCAGTGGAATTTTTGTGGTTGGGGCAATAGTGCCAGAAATAATACGTACCCTCTGTTTCCAAAGTGCCACATTAGCCCAGTCTAGGGGTGTGGACCTTTTTTGGCTCTGGTTTACCTTGCCTCACTCAACAGGCCAACTGTGACGGGTGGTCAGGGCAACCCACTTGTCAGATACATGATGTCACATGATTTATCACCATCATCATCATCATCATCAAGTGAGTTGTCCCACCCACCTGTCAAAATCATTGCCCTGCAATCAGAGATTAAAAGGAGTGTGGGAGTGCCTGGGAAACATTTTGCAGTGTTCCTTGAAGCAGCCTTTTCTCCCACTTCCTTTAAAGATGTTTTAAGGCAGGGAGACTGTTGAGAGTGCTGCAATGCACATAACTGGTCCTTCATCACAGAATGATGGGGTAATCAAGGGGGGAAAGCTGGCCTTGCATGGGCAGCAAAAGCAAGCAGACCCCATTTATTTGGAAAGCTTGCCTCACACTGGTCCTTTTTGGAGACTGTAGGGACCAGTGGAGGGAGGGCTTTCCATGAAAGTAGGCAAGGTTTGGGCCAAGTTGGACCCCTTGACAGGCCCAGATTGCCCCATGGGCCAGAGGTTCCCCATCCTTGGCAGAGTTTTTATTACATTGGCTTGCTCTATCACAAAAGCCAGCTGAGAAGCTCTAGACCATATTCAACTTCACCAGTGGAGGTGGAGGAAGAGGGGAGAATTGCACTCTGCTTCCTTACTTTGAATGCATTCTTCCCACTGGTCCCTCCAGGGGGCACTATAGTTATGCAGGGGCATCCTCACCTCTAAGGAAGGTAGGAGTGTACACTGGCACAAAATCAGAGTGTACCTCCTCCTACCATCTTAACCTGCAGCCCTGGAGTGGGAGTAGAGAGAAGCAAATCTCCCTCTGTCCTTGGCCAAGCTACTGGGAGAAGAAAACAGAGCACCGGGAGGGGAGGGCTCAAGATTTCGGCCATTGCTGTTGCATGTAAAAGTGCCTCCCAAGTAACAAACCCAATAGGAGCTTTTAATTGTAATCAGCTAAAATAAAGTTGTACAGCCATTTGCTCTCAAATACAAGCCCTGCTTCAGTTAATGCAGATTGTGGTCAACCCCTTGCCTGCAGAATTTTCATATAGTTCCATTCTGCTAATAGGAAACATGTTATTAAGTATCATGTAACACATATGGTCAGGGACACGGGTGGCGCTGTGGGTTAAACCACAGAGCCTAGGACTTTCTGATCAGAAGGTCGGTGGTTTGAATCCCCACAATTGGGTGAGCTCCCGTTGCTCGGTCCCTGCTCTTGCCAACCTAGCAGTTTGAAAGCACGTCAAAGTGCAAGTAGATAAATAGGTACCGCTCCAGCGGGAAGGTAAATGGTGTTTCCGTGCGCTGCTCTGGTTGGCCAGAAGTGGCTTAGTCATGCTGGCCACATGGCCCAGAAGCTGTACGCCGGCTCCCTCGGCCAATAATGTGAGATGAGCGCCGCAACCCCAGAGTTGGCCACAACTGGACCTGATCAGGGGTCACTTTACCTTACCTTAACACATATGGTCAAGGCTGTATAACCCTATTTGGGAGGCGGTGCTGGCTGCTGAAAGGGGCTACATAGATATTGGCAGATTCATTGAATATAACCCTTGCCATACAAGGTTTCAAGATCCTAAAGAGCAAGGTCTATGACATCATGACTTTTTGCAGGGCTATCAAAATCAGTGCCCATCCCAAACAGTCTTCCTTGGATTGAGGTGGGTGAAGGAAACACTTCTAAAGTTTGAAGTACTGGAGAGTGGAAGGAAAGTGATCAGCACACATTCAATCTCTGTTTACGTCCGTGAGGACTGATAGGCAGCTTTAACCCAACAACTTTTGGAATGTAATCAGGTTGGTTCCCCCACAACAAGACTCACCTTAAACAAGTCGGCTACCAAACCATAATCGGCAACTTGGAATATTGGTGCTTCTGGATCTTTGTTGATAGCTACTATTGTCTGAAAAAAGAAAGTAAAGAGGGAGATGACTCATGGAGTATAAGTTATTGGTGGCTTTCTCTGCAGTCACAGAATCACAGAGTGGGAGGAGACCCACTTGCCCAACCGCCTTGGCTGACCCTGCTGCTCTTCAAGGAGGTTCTTTCTCACTCTTCACAACAGAAATAAAAAACTGAATGTTTACAACCTGTCTTGTGGTGCCTCAATCTTAATCCCCCCCCCCCCCGAATCTGTTGGCAATGCATGTGTCAAGCCAGACATGGTGAAATTCCATTTGCCTGCCCAGGATCACACTCTAAATCCAGCCTACCACCCTTCATCACAAGCAACTCCCAAGGCAAAACAGCAACACCTGCGAGCGCTCCCTCAACTGCTCCGTTCTCTCTCTAAAGCAGGGCTGGGGCTGATGGGAGCTGGAGTCCAACAAGACCCATTCCCAGCCTCGAGATAAGCTGAACAACACATCTAAAAAGATGGGCCTGAGAATCAAAGACATGGGATGGTAATAATAATAAGCATAGGCAATGGGTTGAATCCAGTTCTGAGCTGGGGCAAGAGGACTCCCAGTTCCCCTCCCCCCACTGCCAGATCTACTCTGGAATGTCCCCCAACCCCCTGGAGCCAATTTGGGGGAATATTGGGGAGGCTGGAGGGGACTGGAGAGAAAGAAGCTCCACCCTGCACCTGGAAGTCTGTTGCAGGAGCTGCAGCATTGGAGCTGCAGTCCACTGGATTGGAATCACTGCAAAATCTTATGGCTGTGGGCTAGATAATTAGAAATTGCAGCCATTGTGCAAAGAGCAACCTTCAACATCCCTGAGGGCTTCAAAACACATGGGCAGCCCTGCTGGTTCAGACCAAAGGTCTATCTAGTCCAGTATTCCATTCTGCATAGCGACCAAGCAGATGCTGTTGGGAAGTCCACAAGAGGACATAAAAGTCACAGAGCACCTCTGCTGTTGCTCCCCAGCAGCTGAGGTTCAGTGGCACACTGCCTCTGAACATGAGAGGTTCAATAAAGCCATCACAGGCTTCTTGAACCTGCCTAAGGACGTACGGCTCAAGTACCTCCAAAGGGACATTTTACTTTCTCTCTTTCAAATAGCAGCAACACCACTGTCCTACAATAAATTGTGTTAACGAATCAGCCACTGGCCCAATTAATGCTTAAGCCTCACCTGTTTTTACTTTCAAGTCTTTTATTTAAATATTTAGTTAATTTACTTAAGCAAAAGGTTAACTAACTCAAAGCAGCTTACAGGCAACGAAGAAGCATAGCATGAATTTATTTACATGCAGCTGTAAGTCACAATAATATTTGCTAGT
Source organism: Podarcis gaigeae (assembly GCF_964106915.1). NCBI lineage: Eukaryota > Metazoa > Chordata > Lepidosauria > Squamata > Lacertidae > Podarcis > Podarcis gaigeae. Next base: position 2,101,074 of record NC_139685.1, on the reverse strand, counting down.
TATCAACAGTTTACTTTTAGTGAACTATTTTTCATATAGATATGAAAAATAGTTTTTAAGGGGAAAGAGGAAAGCAGAGAGATTCCATTATTTAAAGATAAATAAATACTGGTTTTCTACCTTGACATAATGACAAATAAATTATACATTTTGCTTGCAAAAAGCTTTGTGGACTACTTTCAGAAACATATTCAAAGTGTGCAAGTTCACAGTGCCAGATAATTGACAGCATGGAGGGTGGAAATCCACTCAGGAGATTGTTGCCATGGTTACAGAAGGGTTTCCCTTGCTTCCACACATTGTTTGAGCAGATACAACCCAACTCCGTCTAGGGTCTGATAAACACACAGAAGTGGGGCACAGTTCAAGTAAAAGTAAAATAAAGTTTAAGCTCTCAAAAATATGTTCTGCGAGTTCAAATATATAACAATATTCAGAAAAAATTCTAGCAAAACATATTTGAACATCTTTTTTTTAAAAAAAATGGCACAAAAAAGAAAACTGGAACATACAGCGAAGACACAGAATTATTTTATAGTTTTCATGCTTCAACATGTGAATTTTCTCACATTAAACTGCCTCTTAAAAAGGCAGGAAAGCTCTTGTTTCAGAGATAATGAAACCCATCTTCCACTGGAGGTACAGAAAGATAATCTGAACAAGTCTTGTGGAAAAACATAGTTGAAAAACATTTCAGCTACTAATGAGTTAAACCTTTTAAAGTTTTATTTTATAATAGGGTTTTAAAGTTTTAAAGTTTTATTTTATAATAGGGTTTCCATTTGAATGGATAAATGATGGAACATTCAAAAAGCGCCTTTTACTTTATGGAATAGTAAGTCCATAATTCAAATTGCACATTGTTATGCATGAATTCATGTGTCAGATTCTGAAATATATGAATATAGCTCTACGGCATAGGATTCTAAACAGAAACTGTTTTGCTTAAGCTATAAATTCAGTCTGCTTCTACAAATGGTCTGTTTCTGTTTATTTTGGAATGTGTACACTGTAATGCACTATTGGCAATAATGTTGTGATATTGACAACTGATTTACTTTCTAGAATGGGATTAATCTATTCTATTTCTATATTTTACCCAACTGCCACCACCCAAAAGAAGCTTGTCTCTGCTTTAACTATGACCAATGAACTTTTCTATAGTACCTTGCTGTCTTTCATTCCAGCTAGATGCTGAATTGCTCCAGATATTCCAACAGCAATATAAAGTTCCTGAAACAGAAAACAGAATAGAATTGAAATAAAGATTCAAACTAGTGGGAAAATGCATTCTGCAAACAAATTTTATCAGTGGGTGACTTAGGTTCAGTCTACATTGCTTCTGCTCCTCAATATTCTTTCTGGCTTAAGGAGCTTGCTCCATCATCTATGTGATTGCTCTTCAGTTATTTGAAAATGGCCATTACATAGATGATGGTGCAAGCTCCTTTTCTTCCACTCCTGAGGGTAGGACCTAAATCAATGGATAGAAATTGCAAGAAATACTGACTAAACACCAGGAAGAATTTTCTGACGATAAGAGCTGTTCGAATAGACTCCCTCAGAAAGTGGTGGACTCTCCTTGAATGGCCATCTGGCAAAGATTCTTTAGCTATGACTCCTGCACTGCAGGAGGTAGGATAGATGACCCCTGAGGTCCCTTCCAACCCTACAATTTTATGATTCTACTTGCTGTGGGAAGAAACCACATCAGTCACCGCCCAACATGTCAAAACATAGTGATCCTAAGAAGGGAGGATCCAGCAATGCTGCTCTTTCACTGACACTGAAGCCTTTTAACTCAATGTTTAGGGGAGAAATAGGCATACAGACCATGTAAGATTCAGAAAGCAACTGTACCCCACAGCAAATTTCTTATCCATTGACTTCTCAAAGCATTTCCACACATGTTTACTCAGCAGTAAAGTCCCAATGACAGGGCTTGCACCTATTTATTTATAATATTTCTTCCTCCTCTGCCCAGGCTGGGTTACAACAATATAATATACATTTATAAAAATAAATAAAACAATTTCAATTATGAAAGTAAGTAAAAGTAACATTTTTTCCTGAAGCTGTCCATGCTCTGGTGAGATCCCACATGGACTACTATAATGCAATGTATGTGGAGCTGCCCCTAGTTTGGGATGCAGCTGCTAGGTGGGGCAACCCCATGAGACCACGTACCACTGGACCTGAAAGCACTGCAACGGTTGCCAGCAAGCAGCATGGCCCAGTTCAAGGTGTTAGTACTAGCATACAAAGCTCTAACTGGCTTGGGACCCAAGTGCATCAAAGAGTGGCATCAGCAAGCGAGGCTTTGGTAGTTACAACCAAAACAAAATTGTATAGATTCAACAAGAGAGGTGGGTCCCACAAAACAAAACACTTTAAATAGAGTCAAGACCCTGACGGGAATTCTGCACTTGTGGATCTTGCTGACAATGCATTGCTGTGATAAGGCTGCACTAACTGGGCAATAGTGGCCAAGAAATGTGTTGAGGTCTGTTTTTGTGCATGCAGAATTTGACATATTAATACAAAGTTAGGAAATCATACGGATTAGTAAAGAAACAACAGGTGGCAATTTAACAAGTTTCTGAATGCCTTAAGCACATCTGGAATCTGTGTGTGTGTGTGTGTGCGCGCGCACCACACACACCTATTATGTGGTTCTAAGACCAACCATCACCCAAAACTTTTGTAACCGCATATCTGCCTGTCACAGAAAGCTATAATCCCTGCAGTGCTAGTACAGTGCAATTTGCAATGTGCTATGCTCTCTGGGTTAAATATTTATATTTTCCTTATGAAGGTGCCAACAAATCCACTTGCAAGCTCAACAGGTACCCTGGCCATATAGAGAGCAGAACAGCCAGGAGCACACAGGGAACATCCCAGGGTTCTCAATTGCAGTGCAGTTTGGAGAATCTCTTCCAAGCTATATGAGAAATAAATGTGGTTTCTTATCTTCAGAGAAGAATCAGAAGACCACATGCTTTGTATGTAAAAGGTCCAATACTTAATTACCAGATACTCCAGTTAAAAGGCTCAGCAGGTGATGGGAACAGCTCTCTGCCTCAAACCTGGAAGTCTCTCCCACTCAGATTCAACAATATTGGGCCAAATGCACCTCTCTCTCTCTCTCTCCAGCTCTCTGCAGATGCCAGGCAACCAGGGTGTGGGTGTGTGCGGAATGGAAACTGTAAACAATGGTTGGCTAATAAGTGAAGCCAATATCTGTGGAGCCCTCTAACCACCCCCCATGCAGCCCCGTTGAATCTGCAGAGCGAAGAAGCAGCAATTAAGCAAGGAAAAATGTGGATATTGCATGAGCCCACATTGCACTGGAAAAAACTGCTCAAATCCCAAGCAGTGAAGTAGTTCACATCACTATAGAGTCTGCCAGGTCAAACAATTTCATCCTTTTCTAATCCTTTTCACTTTAAGAACTTATATGGGGCTTTGATCAGCCAGGACACGTGATTACTCTTAAGCGTGCTTAGGGTGTCTGCTTGAGTGCAGGGCCATACAGCGTTTCTTTTTGCTCTCGTGGGAAAAGCACATCAATTGCTTTCAGCTAAATGCACTCTCATATGAATATTTTAGTACAATTTAATGTTTCTGCACCAACCCCTGAGGAAAAGAGCATCAATTTGAGTACACGGTTCTCTTGGACTTAAAAGCCACACTGGATAATGTAGGATGAAAGGGGCTGTCAGTCTCCAGCTTTTTAGCAAGTCAGAGAAAGAGAACCTGAAAATTCAGTCCCAGCTGCATACAAACAGCTCTTTGAAGTTTGTAGCTCAAAAAAGCAAGACAACGCTGCTGCGCATTCAGAGGAAATGGGCATTTCCCCCCCAAATCTGTTAACACCACTGACTTAACCTTTGCACCATCAACATCACTCCTGGTCCATTAATAAAATACCAAAATTCCCTCCTCCCAAACAGCGAACTGTCAGTTCTGAGAACTTAATTTAGTTATCATGTGCATCTTTACAGAAATTTTACAGTAAGGAGCTCCAGAATGTACTCTTTTAAAGTCACAACTTGCTAAGCAGAATGAATGCCAAGATTGTTGAGGTATAAGATAAATATTTAATATTTAAATAATAGACTGGTGTGTATGTACTGCCAAACCATGATACATAATTATGCAAAGAAGCCATCACAATTCCAAGTGAAGTGTCAGTCATAAACTCCCCACTCTACTCACACAGCCATGAGGACTTCTGTCAAGCTTAACCACAGTAACCAGGGATCTTAAAAAAGAAACTCCAGTCAGTTTCAAAATACGCTTTAAACCAAGAGGGCTTATTATCAAGCTGACCGTGCTGTTTGTTTGTTGAAAAATCGCTGGTTCATTCCCAACACAAGGTTGAGTGCTTCCTCTTCAGGAGTGCTCCAGCCACCACCTTCCTCCATCAGCCCAATTTATTCTCCTCCCACTCACCAAGGAACCTCGGTTTTTCTTTTTCGACTAAGACTGCAGCTACAGAACATGTTCCATCCCAGTCCGCTGGAGCAATTTTCTAAATATTTCATCCTCTTTCTGGTAACCTCAGGGTTCCACCAAACATACAGATGTTTCCCTCTTGTTCCTCAGAGGCCCCATCTTGGCTCCATTTCTGTCCACACTTATCACCCAAGTTCACTATTAGAAGAGATACATTAGGTGCCTGTGAACATGTTGACAGAACAGTTCTCTGGTGGCCAAAACCCCTTCAGGATTATGCAAGATATGACAAAGCTCATTTATTATCTCAGCTCTGCACATTTTGGTGCCAGGAAATAGTTCGGAACAAGGACGACATGGGTGATGGCCAAGATGCCCAACAATGTAGCAATCCATACCACAGCAGTCCCAGGCCACAATGCTGTAGGCTGAGATCTCAAATGGTAGGGACCACTTATTTGCACAGCTCAGACTTTAAGTCCCGCATTATAATGAAACTATTTCAGACAACATTCCTATTGAATGGGGAATTTTTTTTCACCCCTCAGTCAACTAAGTACAATCATTTTTAATGTTTTACTTCTAAGAACGTTCCCAAAGGACTATGCTGCTAACTGAGCGCACTTTTAACGTATCTGAACAAACTGGCCATTTGTTCACAGAGCAAGACAAGTGCATTTTGAGAAAGCTTCTACTCCACTTAAAGGAACTCAACAGGCTGCCAAGCTTTCCAGAGTGGTCTGCAACAAACTAGTGTACGTCTGTGGTTAGCACAGGGAGGTTTTTTTTTAAAGGGCCAAAAGCAAAGATATCTCTTGAAATCAGTGAAAGCATAATTAAAGGCAAACAGTTAGAAAAATGTGGCAATCTTCTTTCAAAACCATTCCCTTTGACATCTCCCAACCATTAGCAGAGAAGCAGTGGCATCAGTCAAAATCTCTTCCAACCTGCCTCAAATACACACCCTACTCCATATCAGCTGAATTCCCCACTAGGCCAGTTCTGAAGCCTATAAATAGAGTAATAAAAACATCCATGACAAAATACTCTCCCCCACCATCGTGAACAAGAGTTTCCCTCACAACTTTACTTGCTCCTTATATCCCTTCCAATCAGATTTCAATTTTCAATCCACTGAAAAAAATGAGATTTACTCCATTAACCTGATGCAATTGTTTAAGACATGCTTGCCGAAAATAAAATCTCAGCCATGTGAAATGCAGATTCTTGCTAAATTTTTGTATACAGTTCATCAACAATCAAGTCAATCCTTTTCATAGGCAAGTTGCTATTTATTGGTCTAAATTTAGCCTGGAACAGACATGTCCAACTTTCAAGAGACAGCGATCTACTCCCACTATAAAAAAGTGATCTACCAAAGTTGAGCTTTTTTTAAGGAAACCAAAGTTATTGAGCTTTTTTTTAGGGACCCAAACTAGGCGGGAGGCAGGATCCCACAATCAACCACAGACCCACTGCAATCGACCACTGGATCGTGATCAACCTGTTGGGACATCCCTGGCCTAGAAGATTATACTGCATCATGATATTACTAAGTGCAGTTGTACACAAAGCACAACTTATTGCAAAAACCAGAGCTGCCTAAATATGAAACTCCCCATATTGTGGATACCCCCCCATTTCAGATTCTATACCAGGTAAGTTTAAAATTTTAGTACTTAGAATTCACACAGCATCCTCTAGATGTCCTAAAAGAGGAAGGGGGCAGCCATTTCATTAGGCATGCCAAATGTGTATTATAGCAACTAGTTATACTGGAATGATTAAGTCTCCCGTCTCCAATATTTTTCCTATGCCAGTATTGTGATTTTAAAATCTGCATCTAGGTCCACAAAACCAAAATTCAATTTCCTCTTATGTTATGAGGCCATTCTGTGTTTTGTTCTGAATTAGCCACTGCCTTAAATAGAACCTTGTAGTATCTATTTGCGCCCCTTAAACAAATATGTAACCAGTCAAGTTACTGCAGTCCTGGGGGTGCAAGAATGAAAACAAAACAGGCCAGTGATGTTGCATTTAGATCTGAAACCATGCAAACAAATATATAATTGCAGTCATTCTTGTTACATATCCCATAAGATTAGGAAATGTATCCTAGCCCTCAGAGCTTTGCATCATTCAGGACAAATAAGGCAGAGCTCTCTAAATACCTTTCGAAAAAATAACTGGCACAGCAAATGCGTGTTTTTGTTAATTATTTTATATGCCTTCTTAGAGGGAAATAAATGAAGCAGTAAAGATTTTGGCATTAGATATGCCCCTTGTTTGGCTGTATTAAGATGCTGAGGCCTAGCTTAGGTTTGTTTGTTTGCTGTAAATTTTAAATGACTAAACTAAGAGGTTACAATAGGTTCCATCACACTCCCTTTTTTCCCTTCATCCCAAGAGGCAAAGCTTCTGTCACTCTGTTCAAATCAGGCCAAGTCTACTTTAGAAAACCACACCCATTTCACCAATGTCACATGCTCTGCGGGTGATGACAGTTAGTTATGACAAGCTCGACTTAAATTGCTGCAATGATACCATGCACCAGAAGGGAATATTTCCCAAGATAAGGCAACACCATGAAGAGAAAAGGGCAGGGTTCTAGCAATCCTAAAGGTACTACAGGCTAGGAAAGGGGGTGGGGGAGTGGGCAGGCTGTATGCAAGCCTGGAGACTGCATTACCTACAGCTCCATTAGGAAAAGGCAATGCTCCAACAAACTATTCCAGGGAATTTTAACCAGTCTCTTCTGCAAAAATAATTTGAATACTCACTGGTGCTACAATTTTGCCTGTCTGTCCAACCTGCATGTCATTGGGTACAAAGCCTGCATCAACAGCTGCACGAGACGCACCAACTAGAAGCAAAAAAAAAAGATAGTTATCTCAAGAAACATAGAAGCCAGCATTTAATGTTTCATCGTATGTGTCTTCCCATTAGTAACAACAATTTCTTTCTTATATCCCGCCCATCTGACTGGGTTGCCCCAACAAAAGTGGGGATCCCTGATTTTCCCCAGTTCACTCTTCCAGCTTTAGGCCCCTCAGGAGCTATAGGCCCTCAACCTTCAGGAACAGATGGGGGGGGTCATGATGGGAGCCATAAAGAAGCAGCAAGAAAGCCCTAGTACACCCCCCTCATGGAGGTTAGAATCCAAGCTAATGTATGCGCAAAAGTCTCCAGCTACAAGCCATTTACCCAAATTTCACACACTTCAAAAGATATGCCCATAGGATAGATAGCATCCCTAACTGCTCTAGAACCAAGAAGTAAAAGCAGTTGTTACCTGCAGCATGCAACTCATCCGCAAGCTCATACAGCAGTTTAAAGTTTTCTCCACTCTTCAAGCCCCGTCCTTAAAAGTAAGGTAAGAGGTTAGATATGTTCAAGTTCCTTGAAATCTCTGAATCAGACTAAATACATGACCATAATAAAGTGTTGTTGTACGCTCCACCCCACTGTCGATTTTTGCAGTGCATTCTGTCAGGCACACATACACATCCCAGCCAAGGAACAATTCACTTTCTAACTGAACCTTATCAGTTTATCAGTCATATGAGACTCAAGGTCAAAATGCTCAGAGTAGGAGATAAATATCCTGCTACTGAATGGTTCTGTATTCCTTCTATCTTTTCTCTTCTGTACAGCCTGTGGTTTTTGGCTCTGTAACTGGACATGCTCTTCAGAGTGAAGTTCTGCAATTTGCCTGGAGATCCAGCAAGAATACTGGGCTTTGTAACCATTTTATGCTCTAAGAACTTCAGTAAAATTTTACTGAAGAACTTCTGCTTCCTGTGTGTGTGTTTTCTTACACTGGAACTCCACGGGATTTCATGCTACTCTGCTACTTTTGCCCATGCCCTGTTGTGCTCTTTTCAGGCATGGAGCCAGGGGTGACTGGTTTTTGTCACCAGTCTTAACATGAATGTTGTCTGTTTGAGATAAATGTAATTATTTCTTCAGAATGATAGAGGGTTACACATTTATTTACATATCTACCATAACTGAAAAAATGGAAGAATTAGAGCATAGTAACTTGCACTTCACTCCCCCTGCTGGCTTGAGAGTTACAGCTTTCCGGTAGAGTCGTATCTCGAAAGTCGAACGCCTTGTGAGTCAAAGGTTTTTGCTCCTGAACACCGCAAACCCAGAAATGAGTCTTCTGGTTTGCAAATGTTCTTTGGCACCTGAACGTCCAACGCGGCTTCTGCGGCTTCTAACTGGCTGCAGGAGCTTCCTGCCACCAATCAGAAGTCGAGCCTGGGTTTCCGTTCGACTTCCGAGGTATGACTGTAATAAAGTAGAGTACTGTTTTTTGCTATTTTATTTTTTCCTGAGATAGATGTGATAAACTAGTTGTGCTATTATTATAGTATAGGCATCCCACTTATGCACGTTCTAATCGCACATGACCATGTATATGCACAGCACCAGTAAATAATTAAATATATAGAATCATAGCAGGAAATGGCAGCAGAGAACTGGAGAGTCCTTGTGCCTTGTGAGGAGACCCCCCCAAAAACCCAAAGAGGACATCCGGTGAAGGCAGAGGAAGCCCCAAAGAGACTGGAGGCGCAGCGAGGCTTTGATTACGCTGCTCAGTCTCTCTGCCTAATAACTGACAAGTGGGGTAGACAACAGCAGCAGAAGCAACCACTTTTCCACGTGTCCTCCAGATTCCAGCCAGCCCCAGAGCTCCAACTCTAATGGAAAAAAGAGGTGTGGAGAGGGAGTGGGGGAGAGAGGTGGACAGAAGGAAAATGTGTGCGTTCAGAGGCTTTTTAGAGGCTGCTCCTTTTACGGGATTTTACTTATGGGGAGGGGCCTGGAATGTAACCCTTGCATCATTGCAGGGGACACCTGTCATGCATGCAAACCGCCTTCACTGTAAAAGCAGATCACTCTTCAAACTAAGCCTTTCTAGCATTTTTATTATTCATGCTGATTACAAGACAAATGCTGATATTTACAGTTACTTTATGTCATCCAATCCCACACCACTTCAATGAACTGTACACTTTCTCATTTTCCAGCTTCCAACTACAAATTACTGGTCAGAATTCTTTAGGTATGGTAGAAGGTACAGTGGTACCTTGGTTCTCAAACACCTTGGTTCCCAAACGCTGAAAACCCAGAAGTGTTCTGGTTTTTTGACATTTTTCAGAAGCTGAACGTCTGATGCACTTGTCGGCTATTGTTTCTGGGGCACCTGGACCAATCAGAAGCCGCACCTTGGTTTTCAAACATTTCAGAATGGATTAAGTTCGAGAACCAAGGTACCACTGTATTTGGCGCTTTTGTTTTTGCTTTTTATTTTGCATTTTTGTTTTTGAGGCTTTTTCAGTTAATTTGTTTCTGTGACTGTGTGGAACCCAGTTCAGCTACTGATTGATTGTATGACTGCAGAAATGGATAAAAGCCCCCCATCCAAACAGTGACTATCATCAGTGCACATAAGAAAATAATAATAATTTTTATCTTTATCATCTACAATACTGTATTATTTATTTTATAGCATAGTACATTGATTATTGCTTTCATTTTATGGAAGAATGGTCTCGTTAGATAGTAAAATTCATGTTAAATTGCTGTTTTAGGGGTTGTTTTTAAAAGTCTGGAACGGATTAATCTGTTTTGCATTACTTTCTATGGGAAAGCGGGCCTTGGTTTTGGAACGCTTTGGTTTTGGGACTTCCAGAATGGATTAAGTTTGAGAACCAAGGTACCACTGTATAACAAAGTTTTCGTTATTTTCTACTTTGCTAGAAATTTCACCACTAGTTCATCACAATTCTAGCCAATTAGCCACTACTTACCACCTGAAACAACCACCTTCGCACTAGTCAGTTCTGGCCGATCACTTTTTGTTAACTTTTGTTCGATCCATTCAGACTGACCAGCTGGTGAAGCTGCAGATACTATTTATATCAAAAAACAAAACAAAGAAAAGACACTGAGCTTTTGAAAGGTACAAAGTCGTAGCCATAAAAACAACCTCCATGCCCAAACTCTGCAGTATATGTGATATTATATATATCAGCTCATCTTACATCTTTGCATTAATAAACAAAAACATGTTAAAAATTATTTACAGTCCAGTCAATAAGAACAGGAGACTCTTAATCCCAGAGTTGTATGTTCTCCACCTCTGGCCAAAGATTCCTGCAGTGCAGGGGGTTGGACTAGATGGCCCTCATGGTCCCTTCCAACTCACTTTCTGTACATTTAATTAATGGGGGGGGGGGGTTTGGCAAACCTCAAGTAATTAAAAAGTTTAGCAGACCTAAGCTGTCCCCTTATGCCACGTCAGATCATTGCTCCATCTATGTCAGTACTAGAAATGCTAGGAATGGGGAACTTGTGGCCCTCCAGATGTTTTTGGACTCCCAATGCCCATCAGTCACAGGGGACAGGGACAGGGGTCAATGATAATGGGAGCTGTAGTCCAGCAGCGTGTGGAAAGCCAAATGCTCCCTTCCCCAGCCTACAATGATTGGCAGCAGCTCTCTAGCATTTCAGAAAGCAGTCTTTCACAGCCCTTCCTGAAGATGACAGGGTTTGAAGTATTACTGAACTATAGTCCTTCCTCCATTTAAAAAACGCAATAAATAAAAGAAAACATCAATATGGTTATACCTCTGGATGTTAATATGAATTCATTCAAAATATACCAAGACTCAAATAGGATTTTTTATTTATTAAATTTCTATCCCACTGTTCCTCCCAAAAGAGCCCAGGGTGGCAAACAACAAGAGATAAAATAAAAACAACTGAAACTTGAGACTGCCAGAAGGAAATGTACAGTGAGAAACAGCGAGCATCCAGCATGGTAGTAGTGCATGTAATTGTCCTTTAGATGCAGGTAACTGATCTAGTTTACACACACAAATGCCGCCATGCGTTTTTGCCCGTCAGAAACATTAGGGCTCATATAAATCAACACGTGAAGTCACTAAGATGTTTACTCAGAAGTAAGTCTGAATTATTTCTACTGGATTATTTCCAAGTATGCATGTTTATTATTACATCATGTCTATTATTACATCAAAGCAGCCAAAACTAGGTTTTGAATCAGTTTACAAGTGTTTTATATGTGGTTTAGTAAGTGTTGTCCTTTTACGTCTTTTACAGATAAGCCCCTGAATAAGGCTTACAGATAGGCTTACAGACTGTACACAGTTATCCACAATTTAGCCTGTTGCAATTGTTGTTGTTGTTACAGTATGCAGTATAGTATACTATGCAGTCCTTCATCTGAAGATCACAGGGTAGTTCACAACACGAAAATACAAAATAAGAACAGAAGAATTCATAATAAAACAAAAACAAGAATTCAGACATTTCTAACTCTCCATGACAGAGGAAACAGCAAGGGTGAAAGACCACTCAGTTTACGATATGGTCTTGGTACGGTTATGTGATGCTTTGGCTGGGGCAAAAATAGTGCATGCAGGTTAATGGAGCATGAGCTGCGGAAGAGACCTGGTGTGAGGCATACTTTGGGGGAAGGGGAATTTTGCTGCATTGGGCTAACAGAATGACAAACATGCATCCTTTCCGGCATCTATGGGGAAGCCTCTCCTTTTGGTTTGAATCAACTGAACCACTCAACATGGCTTCACAATTTTGATACAGTAGTTTTACATGTAACCTGACCCAGGACGGCTACAAAAAAAGAGATATCCATGTGGAATAATTAGAGAACTCTAGGAGACAAAGAGTGGCAAAGTGTAAAAACGGAAGAATTCAATAAATGCAAACTTGTGCAACTTTGTCTTTTTATTTGACAATAATGTTTTTACTCCAATTTCAACTTGAGAAGGAAAAAAACTCAGACAAACTGAACACTCACCTTTCTCTACCGCAGCACTACCACCACTCATTGATGCAGCCTCAAAGGAAGTACCTCGCACAGAGAACACCTTTATTCTTTCATCACACTTCACAGTGCACAGGGCATTTCCTACAAAAAGACCACACTTTCTGTGAAAATAAAATTGCAAACTCCAACGATCAGCTGCTTTTAGCAGAGGGCAGTAATGCTGTTGCTTAGACAAAACAATCCTTTCAGGCAGGAAAATTTAAAAGACTAAAAAATGGACTCAGAATAGGTTCACCTTCCCTGGTGTCTCAGGCATGCTGGTGCAGTGCACACCTGGCACCTCAAGAGTGAACATTGCTGTCACTTCTGGACAGGGGGAGGGGCACAGTGAGGGCCTGGTGGTGCAGCCAATCCAAGGTTCCTGCTGCCATGCCGGCACATACGGAGTTCCCTGCACCTCGTGCCTCCACCTCTTGGTGAGCGGCAGAGACACCATCAGGAAGCCATGGGCGCAACACCGCCAGGCCCTGGCCACCCCACTAAGCACCACTGGACACATTCAAGTTTTCAGACAACTCATTCATACCACTACTTATTATTATTTATTAAATTTTTCTACCACCCGTCATCAGAAGATCACAGGGTGGTTTACAATATAAAAACACAAAAATACAAAGCATAGTACAAACAAAACAAAACAAAACAAAACCTTCAGTTGTGACCCTGATGGTGGAAAGGAAGAAGTACCAATAATATTATTTTTACAAAAGAGTTTAGCCACATCTACTAGACACTAAGTACAGTGGTACCTCTGGTTACAAACTTAATTCGTTCCAGAGGTCCGTTCTTAACCTGAAACCGTTCTTAAACTGAGGTACCACTTTAGCTAATGGGGCCTCCCGCTGCCGCCACACCATTTCAATTCTCATCCTGAGGTAAAATTCTTAACCCGAGGTACTACCTCTGGGTTAGCAGAGTCTGTAACCCGAAGTGTTTGAAACCCGAGGTGTTTGTAACACGAGGAACCACTGTATCTGAAAAAACATCCATTCCCTCAGCATGAAGGTACCGTAGCCATCCAACCACAAAAAATGTTTTGCACAGCAGATGCGTGGAGTTCCTACTTCCATTGTACACCCAACCTCTCCTATGCAGGTTTACTCAGAAATACACCCCACCGAATTCCATGAGACTTACTCCCAAATGAAATGTGCAAAGGACTGAAGGCTAAGAATGAGAGACTTGTTCTATTTCAGATGTGACATTAGCCAACCAAGATCAAGCCACAGTTTCCCAGATGGAACATTTTTAATACACCGTGGCAGAAACACTGACGCTGTTCGCAAGGAGAGAAGTGAGCAAGCAAATAAAACATGGTTTATTAAGTCATTAACATTTCCACGTAAACCTGCTCAAAAAAAATGCTCATGGCCCTCCACTGACTCCATGACTAAGAAACATTTGCTCAGAAAGTGGTGGTGAGATATGAACAAACCTGGGCAGCAACACTGAACAGGTTCACACAGTCCATGCTTAAAGCACGGAGGGAAAAAGCAGGCAAACTATCTCCATCCCCACTAACCCCCTTGCCTATCACCCACTATTCCAACACGCAGCACAAAACCTCCAGGTAAAAACCTGGCAAGTCAAAGGCCTACACTGTCTAAAAGATTTCTAACATAACAACAAACCTGTACCAACACAAGAAAAACAAGACAAACTCGGGGACAACCAAATACCTTGGCTAACACATCACCATGCCTTTTTAAACAATCCAACAGTAAACTCAGCAGCCACTAGGCCCTTGACTACTTTCGAAAACCTTCTCCTTACAGCAGAGGGATACAGTAAAGGGATGGTATCCACAATATACAAAATACTGCTCCAAAATCCTACAAACCCCCTTGACGCAATCAAAGAACAATGGGAGCACAACATAGGCTTCGAAATTAACCCACCCAATGGACTAGAATGTGGTCTAAACCTCCTTCTAAGTCCATATCAGCTCGCTAGAAAAGCTAACCAATAAACTGAAACTGACATGGGGGCAAATAGAAGAGGACGCCTTCACCCCAGTATGGCTCCCCTTTATCACAGCCAACAAGATAACAACAAGAACCCAACAACAACATAGAAATCAATCTGGCTTAGCTGACCCAACAATCCCGTCCCCCCCACAAATGCAAACAAACCTCCCTGCAGCCAACCTCGGACAACTAACCATACCCTGCTCCCTAATACATCTCACTACCAAGGAAATGTAATAAACGAATAGTAAGAGAACCTACCATACAAGAGAATAAAAAAAATTCCTTCCAGTAGCACCTTAAAGACCAACTAAGTCAGTTCTTGGTATGAGCTTTCGTGGTATGACCCCTCCTCTCCCCCCTCCTTTCCAAACCTTATACTGTACTCAACACTAATGTCTCACAACAAATGTAAGAAAGAAAGTCTTTGTAAGAAAGACTGTACAACCTGAAAAAAGAGACAAAGCATGTACTTTTGTAAAAGTAAAATGAAAATATTTAATAAAAATATTTTTAAAGAAACAAACAAACCTGGGCAGACTTTGTAGATGGATGCTCACTGTGATTCTCATTCCAAGGAAATGAAGTTATGTTTTCAAAAGAATGTTACAAGCTCAGAAAGTCACAACTGCCATGAAGAAACTACTGACAAATTTGGTTTGCATTTGAAACAAGAAAAGATTAAAAGTGCTGCACTTTTAATTCCTTCAACCATACTTTACAAGTAAGTTATAAAAAGGCATCTCTCAGAAATAATTGATGCTTTTTATGTCATACTACACCTATTTGTTCTTCGGAAAGTCTGCCAGTAAGAGACCTAATGCAGTCCTAAACATGTTTCCTTGCAAGTCCCACCTCCTTTTGCGTCCAGGATCCGTTCCAGAGCCCCAGACGTGCGATGAAAAGGACACTTGACAAAGCACCGCTCTGCACATGCGCGAAGCATGATTTAGCACTTCTGCGTGTGCTGCAAACCCAGAAGTAACCTGTTCCGGTATTTCTGGGCTTGCCGCAGACGTTGGATGAACTGGACCCTAAACAGGGCGGACTCAAAACGAGGTATCACTGTAGTATCAAATTATTTCGATCACAGACCAGCATAAGAAAAAACATACGGATAAACTGAACATATAAGACTTAAAACAGGTAAAGAATAAAAACTAGTGATTAAAAGGTGATTATATTATGCATAACTTTAACATATAGAACAAGGATAAACAGTTAAAAGCGATTATAAGGGAGGGAGCATGAAGGAGCACAGGTCTTGCATTTTGGGCCTAGTTTGTTGTATAAACCATCCTTCGGCGAATATCCATCAAGGCAGCACAAAATCTAGCAACTGAGTATGTAACATCTGTGTAGACCAATCATTAAAACATGGGCTGTTAAGTCTCCACTTAATTCATTATAAACCCAACACATTGTCAATGTGGTTCTTCTCACCTGTATGTTTACAAGAGATGATGAAAGAGGCAGAAAAAAAGATATGGGGGGGGGGACAGACATTGCTAGTAATAGATAAGCACAAATAACTGTAGAAGGAAATTATTAGAAGGTACATCAAAACCTAGAAGCAAACCATCAGTCTTTGAAGGCAAGGGAACACTGACAAAAGGAAGGGAATAAATCCTGCCATAACAAATTTAGAAGCCATAGAAGCTAATGCTTTCATGTCCAAATTAAATTATGAGATCAGACAAGCACGATAAGGCTAGACAAATAAGGGCAGCAAAATAATTAGGGAAAGTCAATTAAATATTACAAATAATCGTATCAATGTCTCACTAACGAAAAAAGATAACCCTATGGATTACTGAATTCAGAACTAATGTAACCCATATTAAATAAAAGGAACTAACTGAATGGCTTACAGTTTGCAAAATCTTATCAGAAATGCATTAACAGGAATACAATACATGTCAGCAGATTCTGTTAATTAAGAAGCTATATCTGGTTTCTTGGGACTTTGAACTACAATCCTGCAGTACTAGGGATGATCCTATTAGTTGCGTCAGAAAAGCCATTTCCACTTTTCCTGTTACCAAAGCAATGTTAGATGCCCTAATGCAAACCTCTATAACAGATTGAAGTTGAATCCTGACAAGACAGAAGTACTGTTTTGGGGGGATGGGGTGGGCTGGTGTGGAGGACTCTTTGGTCCTGAATGGGGGCAACTGTGCCCCTGAAGGACCAGGTGCGCAGCCTGGGAGTCATTTTGGACTCACAGCTGTTCATGGAGGCGCAGGTCAATTCTCTGTCCAGGGCAGCTGTCTACCAGCTCCATCTGGTACACAGGCTGAGACCCTCTGTCTTGCCAGAGTGGTGCATGCTCTGGTTATCTCCCACTTGGACTACTGCAATGCACTCTACGTGGGGCTACCTTTGAAGGTGCCCCAGAAACAACAACTAATCCAGAATGCGGCAGCTAGACAGGTGACTGGGAATGGCCGTCGAGACCATATAACACCAGTCCTGAAAAACCTACATTGGCTCCCAGTACGTTTCCAAGCACAATTCAAAGTGTTGGTGCTGACCTTTAAAGCCCTAAACAGCCTTGGCCCAATATACCTGAAGGAGCGTCTTCACCCCATTGTTCAGCCCAGACACTGAGGTCCAGCTCTGAGGGCCTTCTGGTGGTTCCCTCACTGCAAGAAGTGAGGATACAGGGAGGGAGGTCTTCTCGGTATTGGCGCCCGCCCTGTGGAATGCCTTCCCATCAGATGTCAAGGAAATAAACTATCTGATTTTTTGAAGACATCTGAAGGCAGCCCTGTTCAAGGAAGTTTTTCATGTCTGATGTTTTATCGCAGCATTATTATTATTATTATTATTAAACCATTAATTCTGTTGGTAGCCGCCCAGAGTGGCTTGGGAAACCCAGCCAGATGGGCAGGATATAAATATTATTATTATTATTATTATTATTATTACTATATATGGTATACAGACTGACAACACTCACCTGCATAAATTGTCCTCACAAATGTGTCAGGAGACTTTATTTCAATTATGTCTGAGACAGGAGCAACATCAAGCTTAGCTGCCACTCTGGGAAGAAGATTCTAAACAAACGAAACAGATAGAAGCAAATGTTGCTAACAAGTTATAAACTTGCATAACGCTGACTACTACTCTAGTTTTATTGCTAAAAATTACAAATTGAGACAATACACTAAACACGCATCTGGCAAATGAAAGTAATGGAAGCGCTATAGAAGCAGCACACTAAATGTTTTAGAAAAGTCCTGGATATATCAATATGCAATAATTACAAGTCATAATTTATAAATTAGTTTAGGGATCAATCTCTCTGGAACAACAGATTCGGGGTGGATGTCATATATGCTCACCTTCCCAAAAGCAGATGCCCCGGCACAGATGTGGGTGTAATTAAACTGCTTCTGGGCTGCCAGAATCAATGGAGTCAGCTCCTCTGGGGATGAAACATATTGGTCAAAACACCTTATATTTTCCATCACAGTGGTGACTGCAGAGAATCTTAATGACAAGCAAATGAGTCTCACCGGGCAGAAATCCTTTGTATGCATCATGCTGCGAGACAAGAACTTTCACAACCCCTTGCACTTTGCTCAGCTCTTGAGCTACCTGCAATGAAAAGGTTTATTATCACTATTTGTGCATGCAAAACCTTACTGCTGTGACCAGATGTTACTGGCAAGAGTGGTAAATAAATAGTAAGAGAAGACTCCCTGGGCTGAAAGAGCGTGGGGGGGGGGGGAAAGAATGCAGCATTCTGCTTTAACACTCTCACTCTCTCTGAAGTATCTGAAGAAGTGTGCATGCACACGAAAGCTCATACCAAGAACTGACTTAGTTGGTCTTTAAGGTGCTACTGGAAGGATTTTTTTTTGTTTTGACTATGGCAGACCAACACGGCTACCTATCTGTAACTCTCTCTGAAGTGTCATTCAGACACATGCTTCAACATATACTTTATTTTGGCTGAAACCAGCACCCAAGCACCAAGAGTCGAATTGCTTTCCAAATGCAAAATTAGCATAGCACTCAAAAAAATCAACCAGATTTTGATTGATATATGCAAGTTTGAGATTCTCTTTGCCAAACTAGTTAACCATTTTTACTAGACAAATCCTTAGATTTTGTTTTTTTGTAATTTTTCAACTTTATCATGGTGGTTGTAGATAAGAGAAGCTGCTTTTACAATTCCCAAACCCAGCATATATTTGTATTTAAGCATACATTATATAAGGAAATCAATCCATTACTAGGTGATTTGCATGCCTATAAACAACTGGATATATCAGTCGCTCAGAGAAATAAAAGCCAATGGAACAACTGTCATAAACATGGTCTCATTTATCATCACTAATAAGGTGCCTATCCTGAAAAGAAAAAAAATGATATTTGGGCAGTCTTTTACAAAAGATCAGGCATGACTATGTTCCACTGATCTGAATCCCCACCCCTCCTTCCCTCAAGGCAGGATACAAATATTTTAAACAAATAACAAGTTCAGAATACAGAAAGCATACTTCCCTTCCTCCTCCCCTTTTCAATGTTTTTACCTTTTCACAATTGGAGCCAGCTACTAAACATGAAACGTCCCCTCCAAGACGCTTTGCTGCAGTGATGGTATTTAATGTAATAGGTGAAACAGCCTCATTTGTGTGTTCGGCTATTACTAGTGTACTCTGAAACCGGTGAAGCAAGGAGACCTTTAAAACAAGAGAAGGGGGAAAAGGGTTTAACAAAAACACTTGTAGCTCTTAAATTCAACTAACCTGTTGGTGAAGTTAACATTGCAGGCATATGCACCTTCATATCAGATGTCCTTGCAGAATCTCTGAGTTTTGAATGATATGGTATGAAATCACGTAAGTCAGCAATCTTATCTTGACCAATTTTCTGACACTTCTGCCCAATCCCGTCTGTTTAACTAGGATTGTCCATGCCCCAAGGCCCCTTGTAATCCACATGCTAAGGACATACCAGAAACAGCTGGGGGCAAAACATACTCAGACAGCACAAGCCAGAAGGTGCATGTTCTTACATTAGTTGTTCCAAATCCTCCCTTCAAACCTTTACCCCAATATCTATACAGCACAAAGATGCTCCTCCCCTTGCTGGAGCTCAAGGGCCAAAGGTTTCTTCCCTAACTTGGTGGGTCTTTCTCCCCAACACTCCCCAACCAATGTGCAGATTCCACTCACTATTCTCAACTGACATTTGCAATACACGCTTAGCATACACAGGAGGTGTCACTGAACTCAATTTATGTAGTCATCCAAGACAATTTGTTATATGCAACAATGAATTAGGCTACAATTTGTAACTATGATCAGAAGTGTAAAAGTTCCTGTAAAATTCTTCATGTTCCAACTTAAGTATATTAAATCACATCAAAGAGTCAAGGATTTTTAAATCATTGAGGTGAATTGCCAGTAACAAATTACTTACTGCCAATATATATCAAAAACCATATTTTTGATTATGTTTCATAAATCATTTTTCATAAAAGTTACAAGCATGTATGGACTGTTTGATTAATAAATCCATGCTTTCATGGCAAAAAGCCCACACTTGCTAAAATTTATAGTCTGGTCACAAGCAAAATGTGCAGAACCACTGAAAGATTAGAGTTTAAGATTCAAAAGTAAAATGTATTTTAAAAGAAAATCTGGTGTTTGTTGGAGGGAACATACAGTCAGAGGAATGGTTGTTATAAGATAAGCTTCAGTCTTCCTATAACAAGTTTTGTAGCATAGATAATTATCTATTTACCAAAAAAGCATAATGTAAACTTCTTAAAATAAATCCGAAGAAGCAGAAATGCTCTTTGTAACTTAGTTATTTAACAGGGTAAAGGAGGGTTTGATTTATTAATATTTCTGAGATTACATAAAAATAAATCAACCTCTTCACTATTCCTTCATGTGGAACATAACAAGGACTTTCCATTCATTCATTATTATCATCGGCTCATGCAAAATGTTTTTTTTTTAAGTGTTCAAAGAATTGAGCCTTCCCTTGGCAAGTGTGCTGTGAACTTCCATTTAAATCTGATGGCATACCTATTTATAGCATGCTCCAAACCCAAGATCTGCCAGGATGAGCGAGTTTGGAACAGGCAGATCTACAGCTGAGCCCAGGCTGAAGTTATTCATGTCAGTTCAGCTGGAGATGCTGTGGGGTAAGTCCTCTATACCAGCTCAGCCAAAGCCAGTTGAACCAAAGCCAGGTTAAGTCCCGCAAAAGGATGTCCCAGGAAGAGGAGGCTTGGACAGCGCAGGGACAGACTTGAACCTATTCTAAACCCCTGTGCTGGGTTGCTAGGTCATGTGACTGAGGACCCATTTTCAGGTTGTTCCTTGCTCATAGAATAATGGAACTGTAGAGTTGGAAACAGTGTTAGAAACTCAGATATATAAGCTAGGTGCCAAATGGCTCCTTAAACCAGGATTAGAGTCACCAAAATGGAATGCCTAATTGCCATTTTGGGGCCAGACGGTTTGAAAGGCATATTTTTCAATACAACTTTTTGTTTCCTGAAATTCATTTTGATTGTGCAGAGAAAATTTAATGGATAGAATTCTATAGGGTGTGTCACTAGTGTGTGAAAACAGTCCAGATCCAAGGATCCCTAGGCATGCACCTCCAGATGGCGAAGAGGTCATGCGCCATCCTGGCACCCAGGCATCTTCACTTGGTCACAGGTGCCAATAGCCAGGTTCAAAATGCACCTGGTGAATTTCCAGTGTTGGGTGGAAGGAACCCTGGGGGTCATCTAGCCCAGCCCCCTACAATGAAGGAAAATCAATGGCTCCGTGACAGGTGGTCATCCAACCTCTGCTTTAAAGCTTCCAATGAAAGACAGTCCAGAGCTCTATGTTCCCCAGAGCACAGACTGAGACTTCCCTTGCCTCCAGTGTGAACCCTGCCTTGCACTATATTACTCCCTAGTTGGGCATAGCTGCATCATAGAGCACAAACACTGCACAGCCATAAGGCCCACTGGACGACCCTGGGCCTGCCCCTCTCTCTCATCTGACCTACCCTCAGTGGATGGCTGTGAGGATGAGATGGAGGGGGGAAGAGCGGGCAGAGAGAACCATGCATGCTGCCTTGAGCTCATTGGAGAAAAGATGTGATATAAATGTAAAGAATAAATACCGTAGATTCCGGCGTATAAGACAACTTTTTAATCCCGGAAGAGGTTAAAAAGTCGGGGGTCGGGGGCCACCAGGTGGCGCATTGGAAGATGGCCGACAATAACATCTCTCCGACCCACACGAGGTAATTAAGAGGCTGCTATGGGAAGTATGCAGCCTTCCCGGGCCCCCCAAGGAGATGGGGGGACTGCCTTGCCAGCGGTGTCCATAATTCACCCCCGGATTCGAAAGAAGGGGGTGCGGAAACTTGGCACAAGCCCTCGGGTGAAGTCGGCTCTTCCTGACGCTGTCTCCAATCAGCGCACTGGTTCACTTTAGCTCGAAATATACAATTGGAAATATATAATTGGAAAGAAGCTAAAGCACATACATCAAGCGAAGAGCGGGAGCAAAGACTGCTGATTAATGGATCTCTGTGAGCGGAGCGATGGGCAGGACAAATAAATTAAGTGATGAATCACCATTAAGAGACTGGTATGTTTGGAGTGAAACGGAAAGGGGGTGGAGGAAAAAACTTTTCTTTTTTTTTTGCCTTATGTGAGTATTAATAACCCTCCACCCCAGAGAGAATAATCATTGCAATTTATTAATCACAAGCAGGAATTCAAGAACTGTGTGGAGTGGATTATAGATTAAAGAGAGGATTGGTAAACATCGGAGAACGGAGGAAAGTTTTATGACGCAGTTTTAAACGGGGTCTCGCTAAGACAGGCTTGCCTAAGAAGGACGGGGGGAGGAGGACCAGGGTCATCGGAGTGTGAATGGTGATCGGAATGTGATCTAGACCTGGCAGAGCCCTCTGAGATATGCTTGGCAAGCCTGAGAAAATCAACGGACAGACTGAGGGAAAGTTCTTTACGGAGATGTGGAAATGGCGTCTGTCCTTATGTGATATGATTTTTGGAGAGTGTAAAACCCACACAGAGGATGTTTGTTTTCAACCCGCTTGTGAAGATTATCAGAGATCGCAAAGAAAGGAATATATGATAACAACAAGAAGATGAGGAAAGTAACAAAGAGACTATCTGGACAGAACTGGACAGAACTGTCTAATTAAAGCAGCAACATAAGTGATGCTTGGTCCCCTGTTCGGAGCTTGAAGTATGGGTACCCCAACAAAAAATTAAAAATCTGGCTGTATAATTTGGAACTAATGTGATTTGGAAATAATGTGATTTGTTAATAAAAATTAATAATAAAAATTATATTTTTATTATTAATAAAAATTATATTTTTTGTTAAAAAAAAAAGTCGGGGGTCGTCTTATACGCCAGGTACTACCTCCGAGGCAGCAGTGGGTGCCGGGTGGCTTCCTCTTGACACGGAGACCGCCACCCGCTGCTGCTTTGGAAGCTGCCGAAGCTGCCGCAGCAGCAGCAGGCGGCGGGCTCCGCACCGCGCCAGGCGGCTTCCTCCTGCCCGGCATATAAGACTAATCTTATATCGCCTAATACGCCGGAATCTATGGTATATATTTTATCCATCAAATTTCCACACTTAGATGATCATATAGAAATAAAATCAAACATTTTAGCTATTCCAATGTCTTTAAACAATTTTTAAAAGCAACAATGCTGTTGTTTCAATGCTGTTCTTCTCCTTAGCTCAGAATCTTTAAATCTTTCTGAATATCTTTCTGGAGATGCCTGAAGTGGAATTTTGGCCAAGCAGCACTTTGGACATGGTGTACTTGGCACACAGATCCTCACCGCTTCCTTCTCACTATCTCTTTCCCTGAACATTTTTATTACCTATTGTACCACCTTCATTTTCTACTACATTCCTGTTCCTAGTCTCTCACTACCAATACTACTACCACTACAGCTCCACATATACAACATCCTATAGCCATCATTCTTTGCAAGGCGCAGGACAGAGTCATCAGATTCTCCCATTCTACAAATCACTCCATTAATACATACTCTTCCCTCTGTCTCAAGGACATGTAGGAGCATAGGAAGCCACATGCAGCCTTCTCTATCCAGGCTTCAGATCCCCCACTTCACAGGCCACATCTTCACTGCTTCATGCCTCAAGTAATTTTGCCTGACTGGAATGCATCCTGGGATAAAAACTATTACTACATCATTATTATTATTATTATTATTATTATTATTATTATTATTATTATTATTAATGCTTCTTGTAACACTGCATTGAATTCCACAAGATAGACACTGCTGCATTGCTAATATTTGAAACTGTCAAAACAAAAAAAATTGCTTCCAGTAGCACCTTAAAGACCAACTAAGTTAGTTCTTGGTATGAGCTTTCGTGTGCATGCACACTTCTTCAGATATCTTCTTCAGGTATCTGAAGAAGTGTGCATGCACACGAAAGCTCATACCAAGAACTAACTTAGTTGGTCTTTAAGGTGCTACTGGAAGCAATTTTTTTTGTTTTGACTATGGCAGACCAACACGGCTACCTAACTGTATTTGAAACTGTGTTCTGCAAACTTGTGGAAGCCCATTTTGTCAAATGAAACAGACCTCTCTCTTGCTGAAAACCTAGAGCGGCCCTACCAGTTAATGAGCTAGACTAGTATGGTATAGTAAGACTGGCAGGATAAGATCAGAGTGCCACATTAAGGCAACTGTTTCGAGATTTAAGCATTTAGCTACTAAGACATTGCTGCAGAAACAGGATGTGTACAATCTGTCCAGTTTCAGACACTGAACATTTAACCAACTATTGCAAAGATTGTTTGTATTTCACATGACATGTTGAGTGTCATATTTACACATGTACTAACCTTAACCCATAGATGTGAACCAATGGGTCCCACTGCCTATTGATACCAAAGGACCATAAACAGGTTACATTTAGGGCTGGGCAATATATTGCTATAGCGTCCAAAAATGAAGTTCATTTCATGATATTGTTTCATAATTCTTGGCCTGGCAATATGTTGTGAATCATGGTGCATGTGTGTGCTGTGCAAAAATCACAATGTGGGGAAAACCATGAAGCCAGTCAATGCCTCTACATAGTTCCATCCTTATTTCAGACATCAGTATCAGACTTATTTCAGATATCAGTATATCATGAAGTTGAAAATCAGCTCCATGGTTATTTCAGACATTGTGATATAGCAGTATATTGCAATGTTTAGCTGATGATATACTGTGATGTTGAAAACCAGGTATCACCCAGCCCTAGTTACATTGGCAGGTTACATTGGCTAAAGAAGAACAAGAGCAAATCTCACAGAAGTGTAAAGCATCTATGTACAACTGTACATCAACTAAGAAGGAAAAATAATTTTACTTGTGGGGGGTCCCCATGTGTTTGGTGGAACAGAGGGAATAATGGGGGTGACACTCTTGAGACTAAGACATCTTTGTTTCAGTAATTACTTACACCAGTGGTGGACAGATCTGACTTGGAGGAACTACATTGTTTAAACTACCGGCAGTACAAGGTCTACCAACCATATTCAAGTTTAGGAGACAGAAGACCCACCCCGCAAAGTACAAAGTGCATGAGTACATGCTCAGTTCGGGAAAAAAAATTCAGGACCAGAATTGAGCTCACAGCCCCCGAGTCTTTTAGTAGCTGCTTTTGTGACGTAACAGTGAATCAGAAATTGCACACAAGCCACCCAGAGATCAACCAATCTACATTCTGTGAACCCCGTTTCCCACAATATTATCATGAAAGCCACTCATGCAGGCGAGTGAGTGGGCTGGCGAAGGAGGAACATTTCATCTGGTTTCTGGGATGCTTTAAACGTCACACACATATGAATGAAACTCATATATATGAAATTTCATATATATGAAACTCTTGCTAAGAGGTTAGTATCCTGCATTTTCATTCTGATTGCAGAGGAGAGGGGAGCCCACATAGAAACAAGACTATTAGCCTCTTTGGTTACGGGGGGCGGAAGTGCCGGCCAGGAACTTTTGTGGGCTTATTGGCAATGCTGAAATGTAAAAGAAGCCCACCGAGAAACACCTGGCTTGGGAGACACAGGTTACCCTGACATTTATCCCTGAAAGGAGCTCCAGGCGGCACGACTGGTTTTCCTCCTCCTCCTCCTCCTCCCTATTCTCATTCTCCAGACCCCCCTGCGAGGCGGGCCAGGCCGGGGGAAGCCGCCCAATTCCCCCCGGGCCCCCCGGCCCGCGCTCCCCGCCTGGATCCTCCCGGCCCTCCCGACGCCAGAGCCAGGCCGAGGGGAACCAGGCCCCGGCGCGACCTTGGCCCCAGGCGGCCCACCCGGCGGGGAGGCTGGGCGGAGCTGCCCGGGCGGGAGACGGGCGCAAGACCACAGAGGAGGAGCAGGAGCAGCAGCAGGAGGAGGCCGCCGCCGCCGCCGCGCAAGTCCCGCCACTCACCGCTCTGTGCGCCAGGCGCTGCGCCCTGAGGAGCCCCGGAAACATGGCGGCGTGGAAGCCGCCGCGTCCTGCGCCTCAGCAGCCCAGAGGAAGCCCCTCCCCGTCGCCCCCTCCCAGGAGAGAAATCTCGCGAGAGCTCGTGGGAGGAGGCGACCAGGGGCGCGGAGGTGAGGGAACGAGGGCGGGCTGGCCGGGTGGGAGGAGGGGCGCCCTGTCTCTGATTGGTCGGCGGCCGGAGGCCCCGCGGGCGCAGCGCGGCCCTTTCGCGAGCCCAGTCAGAGCGCGGGCGGCCGCCTGCCGGCCCCGCATCCTGGCCGGTCCCGCCCGCGGAGTTCCGAGGGGCCCCGACGGAGCCGCGCGCTTGGCTCCGCCGCCCGGGCTCCAAAGGGCCTCCTCAGGGAGCCTGGCGCCCAGCTGGGCGAGGGGGCAGAGAACCGGGCGGAGCCTTTCGCGAGGCGCCCCGGGGCCTCGGCCTGCCTGGCAGGGCTGTTGTGCCCGCAGCGCCCGGCCCTCCAGGCTGCAGACGGAGCCCAGGTTCCCTGGCTGGAAGCCCGCGGGGGACTTGTAAAGCCGCCCAAGTTAGTGACCAGACTGCACCTTGCGGCCACGTTGGCGGGGCTTCTTCTTATATTAATGTATATCTCTGCCCCCCCCCCCCAATAACTCAAGGTGGCTTACTATTAAAACAAACAGCTTAGACAGAGCATACAAAAAGCAATCATTATAAACAAGGATTGGTACAATTAAAATACATATAAAAAGATCACATAGAGGTTCAGATAGGTAGCCGTGTTGGTCTGCCATAGTCAAAACAAACAAAAAAAATTCCTTCCAGTAGCAGTTGGTCTTTAAGGTGCTACTGGAATTTTTTTTTTTTTTTTCACATACAGGTAGTTACAATAAAAACACAGCACCAGCCCTTTCCTTGCACATTGACTGCGAAGTAGGCCCAACTGTATTCATCGGATTTCACACATGCTCATTGCCATAGACTCATTTATGCTTTTCAACTTATCATAAGTACCCAGCTTGTTAATTAAAAGCCTGCCTGGTGCAGCTGATTGAAGTAAGTGTATGTTGTCATGCACACTGATGGTGCAATAGGATTATTATTATTATTTTATAATTATATTTTATTAATTTTCCATACAATCATACCACATTACAATTTCTATTAAACTTTTCGGTTTTTGACTTCCTTCGGCTTCTCTGCCAATCATTCAAATTCTAGTTTCTTTAAATACACATTTCTAAATTCGGCAGCACATATACTAAAATTGGAACGATACAGAGAAGATTAGCATGGATTATTATTTTTTAAGATTTGTACCCAAGTGGTTCTCAAAGTGGCTTACCAAAAAAACAAACATACACAATTCAGCCCAGCAATGCTCTAATCCGCTGGCTGGTGTGTGCCCTGCTTCAGCTCTGCAAGTCAAAAATAGGATTTTTTAAATGATTAAACATTGGCAACCCACACACAAAACAGCCCAGTGAGGACTGGGTATGTACCAGGAGCTACAGGGAAAAAAGTTGGAAAAGAAAAGCTGGAACTCAAGAGGGGGTGAAGGTGAATTGGGCTGTGTGAGCCCCTAACACCAAGAGTATTCCAAAGGAAAGCATGGTTGCCTTGGTGGCTGGAACCCTGAACAGAGTGGCTGTTAGGGGCTGAGGACACACTGCTACATTTTGATGCATGTCCTGCTTTTAATGTATATTATTGAGTACAACAATCTTGGAAAGGAAGGTCGTTATTCCCATTGTACAGATTTTAACTAGTTTTAACTAGGAAACCACGTGCTTTAAATGTACAGGGGTATGGAGGTAACAAATTGTCATGAATGCACAATATACTGTAAAGGACATCTGGAGGGGCCCTTAGCCAAAGCCACGTTGTGCACCCAGGGCTAAGCTGAGATTTGGACCCGGATCTCCCATTCGGCACCATATTCATTAAAGACCACATCAGCTATTGCAAACAGAGATTTGGGGATGAAAAGAAAAGAAAATTTCAATGTGGCTGATACGGATTGAGGCCAGTGCTCTGTTGCAAGGAACACATTAAGAACCTCTGAAACCTGATGCAGCTTGAAGGCAGTTTGGGTTGGATGACATGGAGCACAGCTGTGGGCTTGTCAGCCAAGGTCAACACAACTCTGTTGGCCCCGTGGGTGGGGGAACACTAAGGAGTGCCCATTCTCACACCTGGCCGGGGTCCACATGGTTTGTTGCTTGGTTAACCATACTTTCTCAGTCCCCACAAGGCATTCCTGCTTCTTCATAGCCTAGTCAGAAGTATCCTGTATCCCTGAGCAAGGACCCTTCTGGAAAAACACAAGAGCTTT
The DNA here is from genome assembly GCF_964106915.1 of Podarcis gaigeae. Taxonomy (NCBI): domain Eukaryota; kingdom Metazoa; phylum Chordata; class Lepidosauria; order Squamata; family Lacertidae; genus Podarcis; species Podarcis gaigeae. The sequence continues at coordinate 2,072,922 of NC_139685.1, read as the reverse complement.
TGTATTCCACTTTCTTGCATGTCTACCCAGAATAAAAAAATGCATGGGCCTTTGGTTACCAAATTGAAATGAGGTCTCTCTCCCACCCCCTTCAGCCAATTTCTGGAAGCTGTGCTTGGCATATCTTGCCAAAACCAAGAAACCCAACATTTGTATCTAAGTGGAACGTACAGTAAATCTCTCCCATTCCCTCTGCTTGCATCTGCTTGAAACTTGGAGGGGGCCCTCCGTTTCATCTGTGCATAGGTGGCTGGAACAGGGTCAGAAAGACCAGACATTAAGCTTCTCCCCCCCTCTTGCCCCGCTACCGCAGGACCTGCCAATTGTCTAAGTGACCCAGCAACTTCAAAGACCAGTCATGCAACACCAGCCTAGTATGGTATCCCCATTTCCAGAGGACAGATTTACTACTCCTTCAGCCGACGCCCCTTCCTCAAGAGCCAGCACAAGCCCCATTAAGTCTGCAGAGCCCATTTCAGATTTGGAGGCTCCTTCATTGGCCTGCGAGATTTATGAGCTTTCAGGAGTTTTTAAGGAATTGAGCGTCTTTAACTTGGGATTTGAATTTCATTGGAAAATATGAAAGTGATTAAGAGGATAGCTCCTTGGAATGTGGCTTGCCTTCCAGTGCATGGAGAAAGCAGATGAGACAGATCAATTCCAAAACCCATGACATGCCTAAATTTACTCATGAAACTCAAGAGAGACAAGAACTGGGCACAACTGCAGCCACATGGGCAGAGCTGTGCGCTGCCACAATGTTAAAGGGCTATGGCAGCTTCCTGAGTTCAAAACCCAGCAGATACGATTGCCGCCCTGCCTGTGGCATCTCAGAATAAGCCACAAAGGCCCATCTGCACTATATATTTAAAGCAGTATCAAACCACTTTAAATAACCTTGGCTTCCCCCAAATAATCCTTGGAACTATAGTCAGTTAAGGGCTCTGAGAATTGTTTGGAGACCCCAGTCCACCTTATGGAACTACAATTCTCAAAGTGTTTTGACAACCCCTCTCTTTTAGCCCTGTGTGTGGACAGGCCATTTGTAATATAGACAGCTTAGTTTTGGCTACATAATGATGTGGGGCCACTCCAGCCATCCTTTTGGTTGTGCATTCGTGATTTGTGCTCACGATGCTGTCAGGGTGGATAGATGTGATCCTGCTTTCAATGCTGTTTGGGCCTGCAAATGTTTCAGGGGGGCCATGCTGCTTTGCTTCCAATCTGTGCTTGTTCAATAGCTTTCTGATGAAATCCTGCCACTTTCCAGGCCACAAATGTTCTGGAGGGGGGAGGATTGTCTCGTTTTTGCTGCACTGCAGCACAAGAGTTCCCCTCCAGACTGCAATAATGTTGTAACACTGGGGCACCACAGAACAACTAATAAAGCTGAATGGGGTGTGGATGGTCCACAATCCACCACGATTGTGCTTTTATTGTGTCAATGACATATTGCAGAAGTGCACCCACAAAATGGCCCTGTCCTGAGGGCCCCCTGACACTCAGAGAATGAGTGAGCTGCCTTACCGTAGAAGGGGAGTTTTGTTGGGGAAAATTTGTTTTTTAAAAGTGATTGTTTTGTTCATTTGTTTTCTTCTTTTTTAATTAAATTGTTTTGTTTTGTTTTGTTTCATATAGCAATACAGATGTCTGAGAGATACAGAAACTATCAATGGCTTGCCTGTTTGACATTGTACAGTCCACAACTTAAGAAAGAAAATAATGCAGAGTGAAGAAATTGTTATTTCACAGAGATAAAAACAATGCTATGAATAATAAGAGCATGATTCCATGGAAGCACAGCAGAGTCGTCAATAATTAGTCCTGGAATACAATCAAAACTAGATAACAATATACTTTGCAGGAACTAGGTTTTTTTTTTGAAGACTGAAGGTTCTTTTTTAAAAAAAAAACTTTGGATGTGTGTGTGAATGGCCAGTTCAGGGCACAAGGAAAGGGAGCAGCCCAGTTTTCCCCCAACAGCACTTGTTATAGATCCTTGAAAACATTTGAGAGGCACTTAACAGCATGTATCTGTCCTTTAGTTTCAAATCAATTGGATCAATGTGGCGAGCATCATGAGGCCATATGGATTTGTGACATACACCCATAACCCTTGCAAACCAGAAATCAATTAATGACCATCTTCTGTCCATAAAGTTTCCTTCTTTTGAGACAGATAACACGTTGTGGATGTTCTCCAGATTCATAGAATCATAGAATTGTAGATATTTGCTTTTTGTCAGCACAGCACAACGTTCAAAATAGAGATAATGCAATAAATTATGGTAAATTGTCTATATTACAGGTGGGCAACCTGTGACCCAGGAAACACATATTCCTCCTATTATTATTTTATTATTATTATTATTATTATCCTTGGTTCCTCTAAGCAGTTCAAGTTGGTCACATGGTTCTCCCCACTCTCAATTTTATCCTCACATCAACTCCTCAAGGTGGGCTTGATTGAGAGGCAGCAACTGACCCAAGGTCACCATTGACTGAATGAGGATTTGAACCCTAGGGCCGTATCCAGTATTAGTCCTACTCAGAGTAAAGGTAAAGGGACCCCTGACCATTAGGTCCAGTCAACTCAGGTTGCGGCGCTCATCTCGCTTTATTGGCCAAGGGAGCTGGCGTACAGCTTCTGGGTCATGTGGCCAGCATGACTAAGCCGCTTCTGGCGAACCAGAGCAGCGCACGGAAACGCCGCTTACCTTCCCACCGGAGCGGTACCTATTTATCTACTTGCACTTTGACATGCTTTCAAACTGCTAGGTTGGCAGGAGCTGGGACTGAGCAATGGGAGCTCAGCCCGTCGCAGGGATTCGAACCGCCGACCTTCTGATCAGCAAGTCCTAGGCTTTGTGGTTTAACCCACAGCGCCACCCGCATCCCCCCTACTCAGAGTAGGCTTATTGAAATTAGTGGGCATGACTATCTCAATTCATGTATTGTTTCAGGAAGTGTGATTTAGGTAGGTTCACCTTTAAATAAGAACTGAATTAAATTTCTTCCCTAATAGAGGACACTCTCAACTCCTGCTGTAAACTAAAAAAAGAGAGTAGTAATATGATGGATATGCTGTCTCCTGATTTCTGCCACAAATCCACAGACAGACCTTGGTGGATCACCTGAATAAAACTAATGAATCAGATTCCTGGAAATATGCTAATATTACATTGATACCAAAGCAAGATCAAGATCCAACTCAGGTTGGACTCTAGACCCATTTCCTTGATCAACTGTGACTACAAACTGTAGTAATATTAGCTAGGAGACAAATTAGTTTTAAAGGATTAGATACATGTAGATAAAGCTGGATTTCTCCCAGCAAGAGCAATAAAGGACAATGTTAGAACTATATTAGATACTGTAGAATATTTTGAAAAGAGAAATGATAAGCAATTAGATGCAGAGAAGGTGTTCAATAATGTTTTTGGTTTTTTTAGTTTTATGGGGAAAATATTGAATATAATGGGCTGGGGGGAGAAAATTGTGAGAGGGATAAAGGTAATATATACAGAACAAATTGCAAGTATAATAGTGAATGGAGTGGTAACAGAAAAGTACACTATTACAAAGGGCACGAGAAAAGGTTGCCCACTACCACCATTATTGTTTATCTTGATACTAGAAGTGCATACAGGAGGGCCTGGCATGCTCTGGTCCATGGGGTCACGAAGAGTCGGACACGACTAAACAACAAGAAGTGTTATGCAGGGAAGTAAGGGGAAATATTGAAATACAAGGCATACAAGACTGTTGGATCCAGAAGGATAGGGGAACAATTTGGGTGGCATGCTTACCTATGGTACGACAAGGTAAAAGGAAATAGGGATTTTTTGAGTCATTGTATAAGGAGAAGCTTATATTGAGTTTGGACTAGATACAGAGATTTATTTGAAAGGAAAACCCCTTTAAGGTTATCACCAATAGTAGCTGGTGCGTCAAAGAAATTAAATATGATGGAGAAGTGGGGTAAATATAGAGATATAGTGTGGAAATCTCTGTAAATTGAAAAAGAATATGAAGACACAAGAGAATGGAGATCAAATTGGTTATAATAACATCAAATTAATGAATATTTTAAAAAAGATTTAGTAAAAGGTTTTACGGACCAAATATCTGATTTTTAAAAGATTCTGCTTGAAGGAAGAAAAAAAACTGATTTCAAATATGTTTAAACTATTATTAGAATGAGAGACAAAAGTTGAAATGGTGAAATAGGTAATGATAAAATCGGCCAAAGATTTAGGACCTAATATAGAAATAAACACTTGAGGAAAGTTGTGGACAGTAGATATGAACTTCACTGCTTGCTATGATTTAAAAGAGAATTATATGAAAATGATGTATAGAATTCAGTGTTTCCCAACCTTGTGCCTCCAGCTGTTTTTGAACTACAACTCCCATCATCCCTGACTAGCAAGACCAGTGACAAGGGATGATGGGAATTGTAGTCCAAAAACAGCTGGAGGCACAAGGTTGGGAAACACTGGTAGATGGTATTTAACACCAGATAAATTATCTAAAATGTATAAGAAGGTCTCCAATAACTGCTGGAAGTGTAAGCAAGCAGGTGCTCCTTTTTCATATATGGTGGATTTCCAAAAAAGGGTATTTTGGAATAAGATATACAATGAGATAAAAAAGATGTTTAAAGTGAGTTTACCAAAAAGACACAACCCAAAAAACCCCCTGAAGCTTTCCTGCTAGGGATTATGGGGACAGAAATTCAAAAAAAAAATGGTTAATTTGTTTATGTATGTAACTATAGCAGCTAGGCTTCATTATGCTCAGAAATGGAAAGATGAAGAAGTAGCTGCTAAAGAAGGATGGATAAGATTCAGACTGTGCTGAATCAGCAAAGCTAACAGCTATACCAATCATCTAATGATGATTACCTTTTGAAGAATGGAAGCCCTTTTCAGATTATTTGAAGAAATATTACAACATAAAGAATCCACAACCAGGTTTTGAGCTATGAGCAACAGAAAAAATTAGAGACTATTGTGTTATGATTATCATTAAAAAGGAATGAAGACAGGGTGCAGCAAAACAGGGACAAGGAAAACATCACAGAAGATGGGTTGGAAAGTGAGAAAAGAAATCTCTATTTAAAATGTATTGCAATTTTATCTTTAAATTTTTCAGAAATTTAATAAAAATGTTTTTAAAAATGAAACTCGTGAATCACTGGCGGTCCCCAAACCACAGTTTGTGAACACCCTGCCCTAAATAATAAATTTCAAAGAGGTAAAACCAATATAACTCTCTTAAAACAACACCATTTGTTTCTCCAACCTCAAGGTGCAATCCTCACAACATTTACTTGATCCTGATCCTGAAATCTGTTGTAATTACTTTAGAGTAAGCAGGCATAGAATCAGGCTGCATGTGAATCTGTGTGTTGAGTAAGGAGGCTTTGAATCCCCTTCATATCCTTTTTCTTCATTAATTACCATGTGTTTACTTATTAAAGGAGTGGCACACACCCCTTTTTAATCCGACTTCAAGCTTCAAAAAAAAAAAAAATCAGCTTCCAGGGTGATGAGGCAGAAGGAATTTTTAGTGGGGTTATCAAGCTGTTAATGAAGAATAGAACAGGTTGGGATTTTTGCCTTCCTTAAATAACAAAACAAGGCTAAACCTTATATGGGAAAGCCTGCCAAGAAAATTAGCTCCTTTGAGCCAATTATGGATCTGTGACTTAGGAGGAGAACAAAGCTGTTCACAGTTAAATGCAGTAAAAAGTAGTAAATACAGGTTCTGAATTTTTTTAAAAAAAGTATGAGAAACAAAAAATCATGTGAGATATATATTGTAAATTTGTCCACCAGCTATGAAAAGCCCAGCAAATGGTTGCAAGGTACGGTAGGTATCTTGAACCATTTCAGACCCAGGATCCACTTTTAACCCAAGCAGGCATTTTTGTTAATATTTTGCCATAAATTTGCATGGTAGTAGTGCTCCTGTTGTGACCAACCTTGGTCACTTGTTAAAGACCAGTGATGTCATTCATGCTCCAGAGGGCTAGCAAAACCTGTGTCCCCTTAAAGACTGAGAGACTGAGTACACATTGCCAGCTTAAAACACAGAGGTCATTCTGTTTTTCAATTCAGATCAAAGCTGGTTTTGGGGGGGCAGTAACATACCAAAATGCAGTATTCAAGAAATGGTGGTTTAGATACAGGACAGATACACATCTTTTTTGTAAATTGCTTTTAGGTTTTTTTTATTTCTTTTTTTAATGAAATAAATAGAAATGGCTAACATCTCCATGCACCCACCGCTTCCCAAGCCACCAGTGGAAATACCCCAAAATGCAGAATAAATGGGAGCGCACACACAGCCTAACAGATTTACTATCCATGCCTAATTACCAGGAAGCCCATTAAGTTCAATGGGATTTACTATGGGAATGGGGCATCCAAAATACTATGCAAAAGGCTGATGCTATAGAATAGAATCCTGTGATGCCACAACACAGCAGGCAGGTTTGTTTTCTGTTATCAGCTGAAGAGAGGGAGTTTTAACTGTGAGAGCTGCTGGTGTTGTCTTTTGTGCTGCTGTGTGCCTCAGAATCAGGATGTAAATATTAGTCAGTCTCAGATACATATTCATGTAAATATGTTTCAGTATACCAAGTAAAAGCCATATGTTATTTTTAAACAATGTATCATACGTAGTCTTTTCTATGAAAGAAAGAGAGAACTATTAAAAGGGTTAAATGACCCAGGGCAACTTCCGCATAACTCTGTAAAGTATAATTATCACATGATGGCCATAAGCAGTTGAGCAAGAATCCACTTTAACAGATGCCTCTGAGGGATCTATTGTATTTAAGGGGGTTGGACTAGATGACCCTTGGGAACCCTTCCAACTCTACAATTCTAAGTCGCTAAAAGACTCTTGTTTTAGCTCCATCCATTTCTCATTCCTGTTTGTCTGCTGTGGGTTAAACCACAGAGCCTAGGACTTGCCGATCAGAAGGTCAGCAGTTCGAATCCCCACGACAGGGTGAGCTCCCGTTGCTTGGTTCCTGCTCCTGCCAACCTAGCAGTTCGAAAACACGTCAAAGTTCAAGTAGATAAATAGGTACCGCTCCGGCGGGAAGGTAAAGGGAGTTTCCGTGCGCTGCTCTGGTTCACCAGAAGTGGCTTAGGCATGCTGGCCACATGACCTGGAAACTGTATGCCAGCTCCCTCGGCTAGTAAAGCGAGATGAGCGCCGGAACCCCAGAGTCGGTCTTGACTGGACCTAATGCTCAGGGGTCCCTTTACCTTTACCAGACTAGGACCCAGCAGACCAGAGTTCAAATCTCCACTGGGTGACCTTGGGCAAGTTGCAGTCTCTCAGCCTAGCCTACCACACAAGGTTGTGGTGAGGATAAAACAGAGCGGGGAACTGTGAGACCACCTTCAGCTTCTTGCAAGAAAGGTGAGATAATGGTGATGTTATAAAAGTTTAACGATGGTGTTCTGATGTCAACAGGAATCAGTTCTTTTATGCAGATAAAAATTTGTTGCTTTGTACAAGCAACGTATACTGTTTTATAACATTTAAAAGTGTGTTACAATTTTACAAAATTAAGCATCTAGCTGCAAGGCAAGGGAATTCAATAATAACTATATATGTTAAAGAGTAGATTTAACAAATTTGTTGTTGTTATTACTCCTACTACTATTATTTTTGATTTTTGCCTGGCCTTTTTCATAAGATTCCAGGTTCGAACAATTTACAAGTACAATATTATTTTGAGTATCTGTTACTGGTTTGTTTTGTTCTTGTTTTTATTATGCATTTTGTGCTGTGAACTGCCCTGAGATAAACAATAAGCTTGGCCCTAAATTTTAGATTTCAGTCTATTTTTTTTTTTTTAATAAAATTTTTATTAGGGGTTTTTACAGAATAGAGTACAAAGACAATAAACAACCTTACTTTTATCTCAACAGAGTTTCATAACTTCTTTGGACTTCCTCACATCTCCCGCTGCCATTTTCATCATCATAAATTTTTTTCCATGCAATTTATCATCTAGTTTGCAAATTTTATAACCGCTTATTTAAATATAGTCCTCTGCAAATTTATTTCTCTTAATCTCGCTTTACATCCCATTCCAATCCAATTTTGTGGTGGCCAATTATTTATGATCAAACATCCTACTTAACTTTCCACCAAATCACAATATTTTTGTAAATAAGTCTTAAATTTCCTCCAATCTTCTTCAACCCTCTCTTCTCCCAGGTCTCGAATTCTGCCAGTCATCTCAGCCAGTTGCATATAGTCCATCAGCTGCATCTGCCATTCTTCCAGCGTGGGTAGATCTTGAGTTTTCCACTTCTTAGCGATAAGTATCCTTGCTGCTGCTGTTGCGTACAAAAAGAATGTTCGATCCTTCTTTGGCACCATCTGGCCGACAATGCCCAAGAGGAAGGCCTCTGGTTTCTTAAGGAAGGTATACTTAAATACCTTTTTCAGCTCATTATATATCATTTCCCAGAAGACCTTCACCCTGGGACAAGTCCACCAGAGGTGAAAGAATGTTCCTTCATTTTCCTTACATTTCCAACATTTATTGTCTGGCACATGGCATATTTTGGCAAGTTTAACTGGGGTCATGTACCACCTATATATCATTTTCATTACATTTTCCTTCAGAGCATTACATGCCGTGAAGTTCATCCCCGTGGTCCACAACCTTTCCCAATCCTCAAACATAATATTATGCCCAATATCCTGTGCCCACTTTATCATGGCCGACTTAACCATTTCATCTTGTGTATTCCATTTCAACAGCAAGTTATACATTCTTGAGAGTACTTTGGTCTTAGGTTCTAACAATTCTGTTTCCAACTTCGATTTCTCCACCTGGAATCCTAACTTTTTATCGTTTTTAAAAATTTCTTGGATCTGAGCGTAGTGTAACCAGTCTCGCACTTTGTCTTTCATTTTTTCCAAACTCTGCAATTTCCAATTATTACCCTCTTTCTCTATTATTTCCCAATATTTCGGCCATTTGGCCTCCATATTGGGTCTTTTTCGGGCCTTGGCCTCCAGAGGTGATAGCCATCTTGGAGTTTTATTTTCCAATAGGTCTTTGTATTTTGTCCAGACATTAAACACTGCTTTCCTGACAATATGATTCTTAAAGGCCTTATTGATCTTAACTTTATCATACCATAAGTATGCATGCCAACCAAATGCATTGTTAAAACCTTCCAGATCTAAAACATCAGTGTCCTCTAGAAGTAGCCAGTCTTTTAGCCAGCAGAAAGCTGCGGCTTCATAGTACAACCTTAAGTCTGGCAGGGCAAAGCCCCCTCTTTCTTTCGCATCAGTTAATATCTTAAACTTAATTCTGGGCTTTTTGCCCTGCCAGACAAATTTAGAAATATCTCTCTGCCACTTCCTGAAACACTCCGTCTTGTCCACAATTTGCAATGTTTGAAACAAAAACAACATCTTAGGCAATACATTCATCTTAATAGCAGCAATTCGGCCTAGCAAAGAAAGTTTCAATTTTGACCAACTGTCCAAGTCTCTCTTAATTTCAGACCAACATTTTTCATAATTGTCCTTAAATAGACTCAGATTTTTTGCTGTTATGTTTACCCCTAGGTACTTTACTTTTTTAACCACAGTTAGTTCTGTTTCTCTCTGAAACCGTTCTGACTCTGCATCTGTCAAGTTTTTTCCCAACACCTTAGTTTTCTGTTTATTTAGTTTGAAGCCCGCTACCCGACCAAAGTCCTGAATCAATTGTAACACTCTTTTTGTGCTAGATTCTGGCTCTTGCAATGTCAAAACAAGGTCATCTGCAAAAGCTTTAAGTTTATATTGTTTCGCTCCGATCTGAATCCCTTGCACCAACCGGTCCCCTCTAATCAAGTTCAAGAGCACCTCCAGGACAGAAATAAACAGCAAGGGGGAAATCGGGCAGCCTTGTCGTGTCCCTTTTTCAATCTTAAACTCTTCTGTAACCACATTGTTAACTATCAGTTTTGCCTTTTGTTCTGAGTAAATCGCATCAATCCCATTTTCAAAACCCCGCCCCACTCCCATTTCTTTTAAATTCCCCTTCATAAATTTCCAAGAGATGTTATCGAAGGCCTTCTCCGCGTCTATAAAAATTAAAACTGCTTTAGTGTTAATATTTGTTTGCAAAAGTTCCAAAATGTCAATAATGTTCCTTGTATTAGCAAACAAGTGTCTTCCTGGGAGAAAGCCTGCCTGGTCTTTATGAATTATCTCATTTAAAACTCTTTTGAGTCTTCCTGCCAAAACGTCAGCAAATATTTTATAATCCATATTTAAAAGGGAAATGGGACGGTAGTTCTTAAGTTGTGTCTTTTCAGTTTCTGATTTAGGTATCAATGTGATGAAAGCTTCCTTCCACGATTCAGGCGCCTTCTTTCCCTCCATAATTTCATTGCTGACCTCCATCAGTGGTTGAATCAAATAGTCACTTAATGTCTTATAGTACTTGGAGGTCAAGCCATCTGGCCCTGGAGACTTGCCCAGCTTCATATTCTGAATGGCATGTTCTATCTCTAATCGTGTTATTTTACTATTCAGGAGTGATCTATTTTCTTGTGATAGTTTTTTAAGTCCATTTTTCTCCAAAAATTTTGCAATCTCTTCCTCATTTTGTGGCCCTTGAGTGTATAATTTCTTAAAATATTTCTGGAAACATTTTCTAATTTCCACCGGGTTCTGAATATATCTTCCTTCTATTTCCAAATTTGTTACTATGTTCAACTTTTGTCTCTTCTTCAACTGCCAAGCCAGCAGTTTCCCACATTTGTTAGCCGATTCAAATGTTTTTTGTTTCATTAATTTAATCTTCCATTCTATTTCCTGATTTATCAGTTTGGAATATTGTGCCTGATGAAGTTTAATTTCTCTCAAGATCGGCTGTGACTTCGGGTTTACTCTTAGTTTCTTCTCTAACTCTTTAATTTTCCCCAAAATCTTATCCTTTTTCTCATTTTGTAGTCTTTTCTTTATGGCGTTCTGTTGTATCAAGAACCCTCTCATCACAGCTTTGCTTGCGTCCCAGATTGTTCTTTTTTCCACTGCAGTGTTCAAATTTATCTCAAAGTAGTCCTTTATTGTTTTTTTGGCCTTCTTAATAATCTCCTGATCTCTAAACAAGTTGTCATTCATCTTCCATCTAAAGGAGCCGGTTGGTAATAGTGTCATGTCCATTTTCAACGCGTTATGATCGGAGCAGGTCTTTGGGCAGATTTCCACTTTCCTAACCTTAGGAGCCAGACCTCTAGAAATCCATATTTGGTCAATTCTTGTCCAAGTCAGTTGGGCTTCAGAGAAAAATGTTCCTTCTTTCCCCAAGGGGTTCTTTGTCCTCCATATATCAATCCAGTCCATGTTGTCTGTCATTTCGAAAAAGGTCTTTGGTAGTCTGCCATCTTTAATTTTAGATTTCAGTCTAAAAGGATACAATAGATTTCCTGTATTAGATTTTATGCTTTGAATTTTGACAACCATGGCAGCACTTTGGATATGAATAATCTATACTAAATCTGGCTTGATGCAGATTAGATCCTGACATACAAAGGGAGTCTTTTATCACTTATGGCTAGTGTTTTAGGAGCTTATAACTGCAATAAGGTAGAGATTATATCAGCATGATCCATAGTATCTGAACCATGACAAATTCTTTTTTTGTTGTTTAATGACCTCCAGTACAAACTACTTGTGAGCCTATGGCTTTGTTGCTTAAGCACGCTTTGTGAAGTACAGCATGATATTGTAATGAACTTATAGTAAAAAGGAGTAATTAATTAGGGGAAGCACATTCTTATCCAGGATTATATCACTAAGATGTTGCAACAGTTTCTTCATTTAAAGCACATACCCCATTGGGAACTGCTTTGGGAACTGTAGTTTCCCCTCACAGAGCTGATTGAAGCACCCTTAACACATTGCAGTCTCCAGGATTTGCAGAGGAGGCACATGCTTCAAATGTATGATGCATTACATGATCTCACTACAGGCAGGATGGAAGTGTCGTGATTTGATCAATTTGGAAGAAAGGCCCATGTTTTAAAGAATGCAGATGTTTATAAGGGCACAATCAGGCATCCCCAAACTCGGCCCTCCAGCTGTTTGGGGACTTCAATTCCCATCATCCTTGTTAGCTAGGGATGATGGGAATTGTAGTCCCAAAGCAGCTGGAGGGCTGAGTTTGGGGATGCCTGGTAAGGCTCTTGCATGAGTCAGGTCTCCCGAGAGCTGCCTGGGCCACCAGAGACCTCCCTGCCAGGGGGAAGGCAGACAAGGACGACCAGCATGCTTAGTTTGAAAGGTCCAGCCGTATGGACTTCACAGTGCATGCATATCATAGGAAGAACCCTGGAAGCTGCCCTATCCTGAGTCAGACCATCAGTCCTTCTAGCTTATGACTGTCTACTACTGTCTGGCAGCAGCTCTCAAGGGTTTCAGGTAAGAGGTCTTTCCCAACTCGGCCTGTAAATGTTGAAGACTGCACCAGGGAGCTCTGCATGCCTCTGTTGAGCTATGGCCCTTTCCTATCAGCCAGGCTTCCTCAAACTCAGCCCTCTGGATGTTTTTGGCCTACAACTCCCATCATCTCAAAACATTTGGAGGGCTGAGTTTGAGGAAGCCTGCTATCAGCAATACAAAAGCTGGAGCACTCTGCACTTAGCGCCTAAGATCCTTGCTTTATTGCTTTTGCCCTATGTTTTCCCTCTTCAGGCATTTATTAGCATTAAAAAACACAGTTCCTGATCACAGGCAAAGGACTTTCTGTGTATGCAGCTGTATACATGAGGCTCCCTACAGCTGTGTAAGACTGGATTTTACTATCTCAATGTCACCCACCCAACCGCCACCAGCACTGGTTCATTGTGCCCAGGCTTTCTCAAACATGTCTGCCTTCCCGCTGGCAGGGAGGTCTCTGGTGGCCCAGGCAGCTCTTGGCAGACCTGACTCATGCAAGAGCATAGGAAGTTGCCTTACACTGTCAGAGCCTTGGTTTTTCTGCATTGTCTACAGTGCTTCCCCAGGATTTCAGACAGGAGGTCTCTCCCAGCCCTGCCTGGAGATTCCAGTGATCATGAAACTGTATTGTTGGAAGGGACTTAAATGGCCATCCAGTCCAACCGCCTGCAGTGCAGGATGGAACCTGGGACCTTCTTCAAACAAAGCAGATGTCCTCCCCTGAGCCATGGTCCCTCCCCATATAGCCATAAGTCAGGCCAGCACTGCCATTATACATTAGAGTGTCAGTTCCATTGTTAAAAATGCCAGCAGTGCCATAAACTGTCTCTCCATGCCAACGTCTTTCTGCAACCATCCCACCTTTATCCAGCACATTTTTATTGCAGAGCCCCACAGTGAATTGAAAGGATTCACCTGCTTAATCTTCCAAAATCCAATAATGATTAAAGAATCCCAACCTGCTTTACCACACCACTGGATAATTTAAAAATTGTGAAGGCATCCTTTATTGTTACTTTGCAAATGATTATTTGGTGGGGAGGTGTGGGAAAAGATCTTATTTACTGGAGAATATTCATATACTGCTTAATATATACCAGCTCTAGGGAAAACACCAGGAGTTCCATGTGGAATTGGCAGCATTTGGACAGTAATTGTAAAATCCTTTTCAAGGATGGATAGAAAATGCCAGGAAGCAGCTTTGATCACAACTGTCCCATGAGAATGGTTCAGTCTGGTTATACTTAGGCCAGTGGTACTAAGATACCTCAGACCTTTGGCACTCTCCCAGCACTACACACCACTCTGCCAGGACCACATCTCACCAAGTCTCCTTAAATGTTTTGAAGTGAATGGAATGTGTCCTTCAACTCAAGTAATGCCTCTTGGTTGCCCAGATGGAGAAGGGGGGGGTGAGTAGAAACATGCCTGCTAAAGAAAGGTGAAACTCACATTTGTTGCTCCACCCATTTTGCCTCTAGCCCTGCCCACCACTCACATGTGGAAGGTTGTGCAGAACAAAATGTGGCCCTCAATGCCGTAGTCCCATTGCCAAGTAACAGCGCACAGAGCTTGTGGAGTGCAAGGCCAAGTCTCTGAGATACACTTGGCAGAGTCAGCGTACAAAGTCATGTCCGTTCTGAGGGTCGAGCAAACAGCAATCCATGTAGTCAGGGAATCCGGTGATAACGAAGCCAAGGGTCCCGCCAGAGAGCAGGAAGCAGCAAGGCATTCTTTCCAGCACCTGACTGCTGCTGAGAGCTCTGTTTAAGAAGGCGGAGCCAGCTGGTTCTCCTCAGTGCCTTCTCCTCCATGTCCTTGAAGGTTGTAATCAGCTGCAGGTGGAGTCACTCCCTCTCCAGCAGGTGAAGCTGACCCCTGGCCCATGACACCTAGACTATAAAACATTCCCCATCACTCACCTGGCCCACAGTGCTCAAATATATGAGCCTGCTTTAGAAATGTACACCACAATTGCACTTTGTGATAGAAAGCATTTTCTGGCTTGCTACTAGTTAAATCTCTCACCCACTTCATCAAGCACAGAGAGAAATTTTGCACTCTGAAACTGATGCAAACCTCCACAGCAGCCTTTCCCAGCCTGGAGACCTCCAGATGTTTTGGACTACAACTCCCATCCACCTCTGACAGTATGGGCAATGGCCAGGGATGCTGGGAGTTGTAGTCCAAATCAGTTGGAGGGTACCAGATTCTGGAAGACTGAGCCATGGCATAGCTTATCACTAGGCTCCTGATACTTGGAACTCAGCCTGCTTCCTTTCCCTTCTGGGGTAGGAGAAGGAAATGATTCTCTTCCATGCCTGTGAGCAGGGGCATCAACTTGAATAAAATATTGGGGGTGGCAGGTAAACCCCACACTGCTTAATCGATCACACTACGTGGTGCACACACACAATTTGAATGGCAATGTCCATCAACCGGGGGGGGCAGCCTCCTCAAATATTTTTATAGGGGGAACAAAGGGACCTCAGCCCCTAGAAATTGGCTCCTATTCCTGTGAGACTGCTCCCTTGCAGCCAAAACCCACCAAAGGCTTCTTCCTTGTCTGTTTGCAGGAGAGATGTGAAGAAATGCACATTTACCATGTCCTGTCCACAAGTGAGAACCCACAGAGGAATGGGAGTAGCAGGTGGGTGGATCCAAACAGACTATGTTTTCCAGACACCAGGGAACCTTAACATCCTTTTCTTAAATCCCTGACCACACAGGAATTGCCTGGCCAAAATCACAGAAATACAATAGTGACCCAGTGTTGAAATCATAGCTACCTACATAGCTCGTAAAAGAGCATGGATGAGATGATTGGGATTTGCCTCCCCAGTAAGACTGAGCATATATCAGATGTGGACTTCCCCCTGCAAAGCTGCCATTCTCATGCCCCCACCTCAAGTAGTGACCAGGACATGGATTGGGAGGAGGAGGTACCCCAAAGTCCTGGGGAGTTCTGGGCCCTGGTGGTGCAGGTGATGAAGCTACCAGTCGTGGACCTCTGATCTTGGTGCTTCTCCTCCCCAGACAGAGGCCCTCAAGCCAGAACATTCACAGGAGCCCCTGCACTTGTCCCCAAGGATCTCCAACCCACACCTGGCACTAATGCCAACACACCATGCTTGAAGAAAGTGAACAGCAATGATACTTAAGGCTCCTGGTCTGTGCCTTTAAACCTCTCAACCCATCTCGGGGCGGGGGAAGGGCTGTGATAGGTAGCTGGGTCAGAAAAAGATGTAAGGCAGGGGTGAGGAAAGTGTGGCCCTACAGATGTTGTTGGACTCCAGCCACAGCCAGCAAGACCAATGATCAGGGACGAGGAATTGCAGCCCAGGAACATCTGGAGGCCCATTGGTTTCCCACTCCCAAAAAAATTCTCTGTTTAGTTCCTTCCATACCTTACTGGAGCAAGAGCTATTTGTCTTGGAGCTGTCCAAGGTGCTGCCACCCAAGATTGACCTTAGTTGTTAACTTGCCTGTCTGTCTTGGTCTGACTGCCACGGAATTTGGAAGTTGGCCTTTCTAGAAAAGATAGATCAAAAGCACACACTCTAAATCTGTTGGACCTCTCCTCTGCCTGGGAAAGGTGGCATCCTTAAGCTAGGGATTGGGCTCAGGAAAATAGTTTTTGCAGTGTGAATTTACACAGAGAGAGTGGGTGAATTACTGAAGAATAATCATGTTGGGGTACAGTTGGTCTTGTCAGTATCTGAAGCAGGATCAATTGTTATGCTGTGGGAGTCTATCAGCTTCCAATAGGGTCTGCTTGTATATTTGTAAATGTATACCATCACTTCAAGTTATAGGTGGGGAGGGTGCCATTTTTGAAAGATCTCTCGTGTACAAAATGTCTTGGAAGTGAAAATCTAGCCCATTGGGACTAAAGACTGCAAGCTCAGTCTCTCCTTGGTGTACTAGGTTTGTATACTTGCAGGGAGCTTTTTACACAAGAGAGCATAATAATAATAATAATAATTTTTTATTTATACCCCGCCCTCCCCAGCCAAGGCCGGGCTCAGAGCGGCTTACAAGCAATAATAAAAACAAGATGAATGATTACAACTTAAAAACAAAAATAAAATACAACATTAAAATAATGGAACATTAAAATATTAAAATGTAGCCTCATCGCAGGAGGAGAAGGAAAAGAAAGAGAAAAAAAAGAAAGGGAAAAAAAAGAGAGGGGGGGGGAGGAAATCAAATTGGCTCCAAGCCAAAGGCCAGGCGGAACAACTCTGTCTTACAGGCCCTGCGGAAAGAAATCAGATCCTGCAGGGCCCTGGTCTCATGAGGCAGAGCGTTCCACCAGGCCGGAGCCAGAGTTGAAAAGGCCCTGGCTCTGGTTGAAGCCAATCTAACTTCTTTAGGGCCCGGGACCACTAGGGTGTTGTTATTTATGGACCTTGAGGCTCTCCGTGGGGCATACCAGGAGAGGTGGTCCCGTAGGTATGAGGGTCCTAGACCTCGTGAGGAGCCTCGCTGCAGCATTCTGTACCCGCTGGAGTTTCTGGGACAGCTTCAAGGGCAGCCCCGCATAGAGCGAATTACAGTAGTCAAGCCTGGAGATGACCGTCGCATGGATCACTGTGGCCAGGTCGGGGCGGGAAAGGTAAGGGACCAACTGCTTGATGCGGCGAAGGTGGAAAAATGTCGCCTTGGCTGTTGCTGTAACTTGCGCCTCCATGGAAAGGGAGGCGTCAAGGATTACACCCAAACTCTTAACGGAAGACAATGGCACTAATTGGGCCCCCGCAAGAGAAGGGAGTTGGTCCCTCATCCCCATGCCATCCCGACCTAGCCATAGGACCTCTGTCTTCGAAGGATTTAGTTTCAATTGGCTCCCACGAAACCATCCAGCCACAGCTTCCAAGCATCTGTTCAGTGTGTTCGGGGCCGAGTCAGTGTGGCCATCCATCAGCAGATAGAGCTGAGTGTCATCAGCATATTGGTGACAGCCCAGCCCAAAGCTCTGGATAATCTGGGCAAGGGAGCACATAAAGATGTTAAAAAGCATCGGGGAGAGGATTGCGCCCTGCGGCACTCCACACACCAAGGAGTGGCACGACGACATTTCCCTCCCTAGTGCCACCCTCTGTCCCCGACCAGAGACAAAAAAGCACAACCAGTTACGGGCTATGCCCTGTATCCCCACGTCTGCAAGGCGGTGGTCCAGAAGATCATGATCGACCTTGTCAAAGGCTGCTGACAAATCTAAAAGGATCAGCAGTCCTGACCCGCCTCGATCCAGTTGTCTACGGAGATCATCTGTTAGGGCAACCAGAGCCGTCTCTGTCCCAAAACCAGGACGGAAACCGGACTGAAATGGATCTAATGCCGATGTTTCCTCCAGAAACCTACCAAGCTGTTCAGCAACCGCTCTCTCAATTACCTTACCCAGGTATGGAAGATTTGAAACTGGGCGGTAATTGGATAGGTCTAAGGGATCTAATGAAGTTTTTTTAAAGAGTGGACATACCACTGTTTCCTTCAATTCCCCTGGGAATGTCCCCGTGTCAAGGGACAAATTGATAATTTCAACCAGGGGGGTCCGCACAACATCTGGACACTCCCTAATCAGCCAAGACGGGCACGGATCAAGGAGGCAGGTGGTGGGCCTACCAACGTGGAGGAATCTATCCACATCAGTAGGGAGTATCCGATCGAAATGGTCCAACACTGGACCTGAAGTCAGTCGAGGGGCCTCCAGTTCAGTCACTGTATCTAACTTGGCAGGGAGGTCACGACGGAGCAACAGGACTTTCTCCGCAAAAAAACTTGCGAATGCCTCACAGCTGTGGGTAAAATTTGTGCTTAAATTTGGTTGTCCTCCTAAGGACGTTATTGACCTAATTATTTTAAAAAGTTGTGCCGGGTGAGAGCTAGCGGATGCAATGGAAGCTGCAAAGTAAGATTTCTTAGCAGCTTTCATAGCCATCTCATAGGCTTTCATAAGCGTCCTATAAGATGTTCTTGAGGCTCCATCACGAGTCTATCGCCATACTCGCTCTAGCCGTCTGAGATCCCGCTTCATTTTCCAGAGCTCCTCAGTAAACCAAGGGGCCCGGTTTTGACGGGGTCGCAGAGGGCGCTTAGGCGCGATCTCATCAATGGCTGCCAAGAGCCGGTTATTCCAGTCCTCAACAAATGACAAATTGACAAATGTGACCCCCCACCTTTAGTGTGAAGTGGTACCACAACTGCAGAATGTTTATTTGGGGTCTGCTCATAGATTGCAAAGGGTCCAATCAACTGGTAAGTTACCTGGCACAAGTCCCTTTGAAATGAATAGGAGCCACACAGGAACAGAGTTTATTCATCCAAACTTTCTTCTGGATTGTCCCCAATGACAAATCCAGCAACAGATTAAGTCCATTATAAAATCAAAACAAATGGAATGCAATTTATTATATACATCATGAAATATCTGCAGGAAGATAAATCCTTACGCAATAATAGTTCTGCTACTGTTGGAAAATAGTTATTAACTATTGCTTCTTCATTCAGCTGTACTTATTGGGATTTTTTTTTTGGGGGGGAGACTTTATTTCTTTCTGAAGGAGATTGTAATATTTTACTTGGCGAGAATGCTATCTCTTAGGACTTTATGGAGCAAAAAGAGTGTAGGTGTAAAGATACAAAGACTCAACAGCATCCCAGAAAAGGGAATGTTTGCCTTTGGGCAGGGCTTGCCTTAAAAGGGCTGCAGTTTCTTTATTTTATTTTCCTGGAGAAACAATTTTCATATGGTGTGGGACTGTGCACAGATACTGAAAATAGATAATTAATGAGATAATTGGATACTGCCTGTTACCTCCTGTCCAATGGGATTATCTGATGGCTAATTATGGACAGATTGTGATTAATGTGATTATGGATGGGATATTAATCTGATTCTGGATTGATCTAGTTATGTTTTAGTCTGCTCCAAATGGTTAATTGGATCTTAGACAATAGAAACGCAGCTTGAAACAGGTTTTGCCACATCATTTGATGGAGGGGGGGCTAACTGGTTGGGCTGGTGAGCGATACATTATTTAGAAACATCGAGGAAGCTGTTCATTGAGAGAATATCATTGTTTATTTTGTTTCCAAGATCCTCTGAAATGAAAATCAATAACTATTATTAAAGCCTCCTTAATGAAAGCCGTGCATATGACACACAAACAAAAGGGAAGGGGTTAAGGAGCTGCCTGCCCACTGCCTGCATTGCCTGAGTGCGACGAAGTACTCCAGCCAAGTAATGTGTACCTTCAAAAGGCATATACTAGGGCAAAGTATGCATAAAATGCATTTATTGAAAATAACACACACTAGTGCATTATATACTAAAGAAACTATTTTGCAAAAGTATCTATAATTTCCTATATTAGGAAAAATTGCTGACAAAAACATGTATGTTAGGGTGGGAATGTGCCAAAATGCTGCTGAATGTTCATGACAACTTCTTTTTAAAAAATTACAAACTGATGAGGAAATGTAGAGAACTAAAGATTGGAAAAACCAAAAACTGCCCGAAACAAAAACTAACATATTCTCCCATCCATAGTTCCTGCCATGCAGAATTCAGAGGTCTTCTCACACACTTCTCTCTATCCTCCTTCCTGGAAAGAGAGATTCATTATCACAGTTCAAGAAGGCACATTCCAGCAAGGCAAAAATACTCAAAAAAAGGTGTTCCCTGGGAACACTCCTGAGGGCCAAATAGAGAGGCCTGGAGGGCCACATTTGATCCCTGGGCTCAAGAATCCCCATTCCTGATCTAGTCCAACTCCTTGCTCAATGCAGAAAATCTCCACCAGATTATTGTCCAGCTTGAGGAGGCAGAGGCAGAGCCCAGGAATGCTCCCGGCAAAGGTCCGTAGTTCCATTGTCAACCTGCTAATACAATAAAGACATTTCTTGTAATGTTCAACCAAAATCTCCCCTCCTGTAACTTAAGTGCATGAGATCTTGGCCCATGTCATCTGGAGCAGCAACAGAGAACAAGACATTGCCCTCTTCCATATGATAGCCGTGTATAAACTTATGCATGACAGTTTTTTTTTTCCTTTTGGTATTACTATTTTACTGAAAAGGTTTCAATTATAAAGAAATAAAGTGATACAAAGAAACAGAAAATAAAAATAAAAAGCACAAAAATGTGTAGAAAAAAATAATATATTAATATATACGAAAACTACCCTAACCCATGGGAAAGCAGGTGGCGCTGTGGGTTAAACCACAGAGCCTAGGACTTGTCGATCAGAGGGTCGACGGTTCGAATCCCCGCGATGGGGTGAGCTCCCGTTGCTCGGTCCCTGCTCCTGCCAACCTAGCAGTTCGAAAGCACGTCAAAGTGCAAGTAGATAAATAGGTACCACTCTGGCGGGAAAGTAAATGGCGTTTCAATGTGCTGCTCTGGTTCACCAGAAGTGGCTTAGTCATGCTGGCCACATGACCCGGAAGCTGTTCGCCGGCTCCCTCGGCCAATAAAGCAAGATGAGTGCTGCAACCCCCGTTGGCCACGACTGGACCTAATGGTCAGGGGTCCCTTTACCTTTTACCCTAACCCATACATTCTTTTTGATATTATTATCCTAATAGCCTACTACATTTTGTATAAACTCATTCCAAATATTGTCATATTTATCCAAACAAAACAGTCCATTCATAAGTTGACTGTTATCATATTGTTGATCCATTTATCAAAGGCGATCATAGCTTATGCATGGCATCGAGAAAGTGGACTGAGAAAAGTTTTTCTTCCTTTCTCATAGCCCTAGAACCTATGGGCACCCAGCAAAACTGAATGTTGAAAGATTCAGAACAGAAAAAGCAAAGCACCGCTAGGGTTGCCATAAGTCCTCTTTTTCCGGACACGTCCTCTTTTTCATGATGAGAGTGGCCATAGAGATCCAGAGTTTAAAGTAGAAGTTGGCAAATGCGTCCTCCTTTTTTTACTCTTCAAAATATGACAACCCTACATAAACTATGGAATTTATTCCCACAAATTGCAGGGGTGGTCATCAGCTTTGAAGGCTTTAAAAGAGGATTAGACAAATTCATGGAGGAGGAGGAGGCTAGCAGTGGCTCAGCTCTGTCTCCGCAGGAGGCGGCAGCATTTCTTCTGAATCCCAGTTGCTGGAGACTGCAGGATGGGAGAGTGGCGTTGCTCCAGGTCCTGCTTTCAGGCTTCCCATGCTTCATCTGGTTGGCCAAGATGAACCTGCGGACTGAGGGGTCTTCGGCCCTCCAATAAAATATTTCAGGGAGCCCCCACCCAAGTTGATGGGGATTGCCATTCAAATGATGTGTGTGCAACCTGTCATGTGATCAATTTTGTGTGGTGGGCGGGACTTACCTGGGGCCCCCTAATATTTTATTCAAGTTGGCACCTGTGCCGGCCACTGTGAGGACAGGATGCTGGACTAGATGAGCCACTGGCCTGATCCAGTAGTCTCCTCTTCCATGTTCTTATGTGACAGCCCTTGAGCCCTATGTGACCAGTAATTCCTGTAATTAACCTACGAACATAAGAATAGCCAGATAGATCAGCCTTGTGGCACTTTGGTCCCCTGCACTTACAATGCCCAGTTCTCTGCAACTCCCATGTCAATGTTCATCAGTTTTATCATCTACATCCCAGGGAGGAGATTTGTTATGAACCAGACCCTCCTCGGTTCTTGTTGGCTTCCTTCCTCCTCTTCAATCAGTTCACAAGCTGCTCCGCCACCTTTTTTATTTAAAGCACCAACCGTCTGGTTCCATCCCTTTTGAAGTGGTGCCCATCTCGTTGCTGCTGCTACTGTTGTCGTTTTAAATAAATTTTATTGTTGCAACACAAACACATACGACACTAAAGGAATAAACTTAAAAAGAAAACATAAATACAAGTACAAATATAGATATAGATACAAATACTAAACAAATAATAAACATATAACCATATTTCACTTCTTGGTTTCTTCTAATTGACTTCCTTCGTCCTCAACACTGGTCTACTTTCATATTTCTATTTTAGACTTTTACACCTTAATTTGTTTTGCAAAAGTTAATTAAAACAAGTCCAGGGATTAATTTCATAGAATCATAGAGTTGGAAGAGACCACAAGGGCCATCGAGCCCAATCCCCTGCCAAGCAGGAAACACCATCAGAGCACTCCTGACATATGGTTGTCAAGCCTCTGCTTAAAGACCTCCAAAGAAGGAGACTCCACCACACTCCTTGGCAGCAAATTCCACTGTCGAACAGCTCTTACTGTCAGGAAGTTCTTCCTAATGTTTAGGTGAAATCTTCTTTCTTGTAGTTTGGATCCATTGCTCCATGTCTGCTTCTCTGGAGCAGCAGAAAACAACCTTTGAGGGCACTGCTTTTTAAGATACAGTGGTACCTTGGTTTAAGAACAGCTTAGTTTATGAACGACTTGGATTAAGAACACTGCAAACCCAGAAGTAGGTGTTTTGGCTTGTGAACTTTGCATTGGAAGCAGAACATGTTCCACTTCCTCTTGAGTGTGTTCCATTTGTAAATTGAGTCCCCCACTGCTATGGGAAAGCACACCTTGGTTTAAGAATGCTTTGGTTTAAGAACAGACTTCCGGAACGGATTAAGTTTGTAAGCTAAGGTACCACTGTAATCACTATATTTTCCCCACTCCTTTTGAAATTTTTGTTTAGACTGATCCCTAACTGGATCTGTCATTCTAGCTAACTCAAGGTAATCAAATAATTTTTCTTGCCATTCTTTTTTTGTTAGTGCTGACTCATTTTTCCAATTTTTGGCAATTAGGATTCTCGCCGCTGATGTTGTATACAGGAATATTTTTGTGTTTTCCCTAGCGATATCTGGATCTAACATTCCCAATAGAAAAGCTTCTGGGTTGTTGTTTTTTTACAAAAGTTTGTTTAAATATTTTCTTCAACTCTTCATATACCAAATCCCAGAAGTTCTTAATTTTATCACAGGTCCACCACATATGTAGGAGTGTCCCCTGTGCTTGATTGCACCTCCAACAAAATTTAGATTTTGTTTTATACATTTTAAATATTTTGCTTGGTGTTAAATACCATCTATAAAACATCTTTAACAAATTTTCCTTTATCGCCTCACAAGTGGTGCCTATCTCTTTGGTAAAGGTCCAGTCTGCCCCAGAATGATTCCGACTGCCCTTAACAAATCCCAACCCCTCCTCCCAACACCATAATCTCATGAGACGACAAACCTGTCTGTCTTACCCTAAGTGTGAAATAAGTAGCATCTCAGAGAAAGCTATCTTCGAGGTCCTGGTTTTCAGCACCCTATGTTGCACCCTAAATTTGGCTTCCAGGATCTTACAGCTACATTTCCCCATATAATTGGTGCACCAAAGCAACTGTCTCCTCCCCAGCACCAGGCTATGAGCAGAACCCACAATTAACTTAGTGATCTTAGGTGCATTGCACAGACACAAACAGCTATTTTCCTAACAATTGAATTGCCCACTACCACCATCCCCCCACCCATAGAAGAGGTATCTTTGGCATGAGAAGATAGATGGTCATCTGCCAATAAATGGGTCCCTTCCAAGGGAATGCCTCCCTTTATCTCAAGATGATCTTGTCCTTCCTCAATACAATACCTTCCTTCTCCCTGACAGCAGGGGAGCTGTCATCAAGCGTGTGGGACCACATCCCTAGAGGCCTTTTCCACCACTTTCTTTGCCTCTCTTAAATTTTCCAGTTCCATCACCTTGGCCTCAAAGGAAAAAAACCAAACACGTTCCCAGAGATCCAATAGCTCATTGCATTTCATACATACCCACAACTTCTGCCCCATTAAGAGATAGTCATACATATAGTAGGGTGGGGGGGGGTAAACATGGGAAAGTCCCCGTGTCCCTGCTGGCTTTCTACTTGCATGATTGTTCTTTGCTTGTTTTTGTTACACGATTAAGAGTAAGGGATTCTGTTGAGCAGAGTGGGGTGTCCTGACCTTCTTAGTTTGCTGCCAAACTCACGCATCTGCTGAACTTGCCTTGATGCTTTGCCAGCCAAGGCTCCCTCTAACTTGTGTTGGGGGGGGCTCCCTCACTAGCTGGTTCCAAAGTTACCGGTATATTCTGCTGGCTAGCTCCTCCCAGCTGCTGTAGTAACCAACTGTTTATGGCAGATGCTCATGAATAGATTAATTCAAAGAACAGTGGTTTAAAAAGAAACTTTGTTCTCTATTCTGCCTTTGAAAAATCATGAGTTTGTAGATAATGGCAAATACAGACTATTAATTGTACTGAGTCCTGCCATCAGCCATAAACTACTTGGTTAGTCTATTGTGTGACTATCAAAATGTTATAAAAACCCTACACGAAAAACTGTTTTTGTGGTTGAAATGGATACCTCTTTTGGGGAAGGATTAGTTCTCAGTCCTGTTTCTGCCTCAGATTCTTAGGAAGAAGCCTTCCTGTTGTCCTTAGGTAGAAGGTTTCCACAGGATGTCAAACATAGCAAGGCCCAGAGACCAGCCCATCAATGACATTTCCAAAATGCATGTAGTTGTAGATCTTTATTTTATGTGGGCAGCCAAAAAGGAACCTTTCCAACACAGCCCACATGGAAAACATTTCAGCATTGCCAGCATTTCAAACTGTATCCAATATCAAACTACTAATTTTATATATCTATACGTGGAAATTTATGTAGGGGTGTGTGTGTGTGTGTGTGTGTGTGTGTGTGTGTGTGTGGTTTGGAGGGGAAGAGGCTTGGCTTGGTAAAGACCTGGAATCTCAGACCTAAGGGGATCTTGTGGAAGAAGAAATGGAAACACTGGATATATATCATGAAGTCTATCTTTTAGTGCCTATTAGCATACTGCAATCCATGTGCATGCCACAAAGAACTTCTTATTCCAGAGAGTCAGTATAGAGCATAAGACATAAAGCAGGCTTCACATAAACCATAATCTTTTGAGCTCAGTTACATATCTGTATCAGGGGGATAACTAGGGAGATCTGCAGCAAAATCTTGCAGCACAGAGTCTCCTGTTCAGTGTTCCAGCCAGTCAGCATTCTGTGCTTACTCAGAATGCTCTGTTCTCATTGTGCTGTTTTTGGCCCCACCTCTCGGCTTCCATCATTCCCCCTAAATATTTTTTGGTAGTACAAATCTTGGGGTTCTCCCAACTTGCTGATTCCTCCCTAAAGAGGACTGCTTCACAAGGTTCTTTGGAGATTGTTTTGCCGAGTGTTGCAGCAACCTCTTTGAGATGGGGGAACTGAGGATCACGCAGAATTCTTCCCCCTCAAAACATCTTCCCCATTCACTTCACTAGATCAGTTAATCAAGGACCACACTTTAGTTTGGAATGGAAGCTACAGTCAATTAACCATACTGATTGTGTAAAACTTTGAGCCATAATTAATCCGATGCTAACACTGCTAATATATCTTTCTAGGTGGATTTCTGGTTTGTTTGTTATGAGAACACACCCAGACCCTGCTCTACGGCCATAAAATCATAACCTCTCCTGCTTAAGGTGTTAGGCTTAACACCTAAAAGATATGGCATAAAATTAAAAATGTACAGAGATGGAGGAGGAAAACCAGCAAATTTAGGCACCAAAGTTACATGATCATCTTACAATGATCGCCTAGAATGGAAACAGCCAAAATGAGCTGATCTCTTCACTAAGCTAGTCGAATAGATTTTGCATCCCATCTCTTGCTCTCTGCTGAAACAAGAAGGACTAACCTGAAATGTATTCCTTATTTAGCAAATCTCAATGTGAAACTCTAACCAATTTAGTATGCTGCATGTCCAAAATTATTTGGGATTCCAGCACAGTGCTGGAGAAATTCCATTAGGAATTTTGCATGCAGATGGTCCCAGGTTCAGTTGCAGGCACCTGCAAGTAGGAGTGGGAAGACACTGAGTGGCAGAGGTTCTCCGGGGTTTCAAAGACCCCCATTTGAAACCCTGGAGAACCTCTGCCACTCAGTGTACTCCGTCTGCTGAGCTAAATAAATCAATAATCTGACTCTGTGAAAAGGCAGCTGCTTTTGTTCCTAGACAGAGTCTATCCAGAGCTCTTAATCATCTCAGCTAGGAACAGAACCTCCATCTGCAGAGGCAGTCTGTCTCTGAATACCAGTTGCTTGGGGCTGGGGAAAGAAATGGGGGGGGGAGCTTGTTGCTCTCATCTTGTTTGTGGGCTTCCTGAAAGCACCTAGCACAGGTGTGGGCAGACTTTGGGCTCGTTGGATCTGCTTCGTTTCCTTGTTTTACTAGAACCTTAAGTGCTACCAACCAGAGCAGGATACAAAAGACGTATTCAGTATTGAATAACAGGGTGCTTCTGAGTGCATTCTGAGCCCCTTCATTTGTTTTGCAGAATGGGAACTGAACTGAGTTCAACACAGCTGCTTTTGCACCAATGTCCACTTCATTTTGCTGTTATTCAACGGCTGGAAGCCAGAGGCCCAGCTTGCTGTAGTGTTAAAAGTGTTGGACTAGGACAAGGGAGACCACTAGGACAAGGTTCAAATCCCAGCTCTGCTATAAAGCTAACTGGGCAGCCTTGATTGGGCCAGTCACTACCTCCCAGCTGATTCTACCTCACAGGGTTGTTGTGAGGAGAGGGATGAGAACACTTTATAAAAGTAATAACAATTATTGTTTTCATTTATATCCCAACTTTTTCTCCTGGGAGTTTGATGTGGTGTATATGGAACTCCCCCTACTCAGCTAAACCCTGTGAGGTAGGGTGGTAGAACTGGAAGAACAGTCAATAGTCAAACAGTAAATAAGAGAAAGAAACATTAGACATATGTGAGATTAATGAGAAGGGGCAAAGTACTCAAGAAATAATAAGGGATACAATGAAATCAGTGGTGAGAGAAATTGGTATTAGGGAATCCGGTAAATTGTAAAAACAACAACAAGAAGAGATGAAAAAGTTATAGGAAGAAATTAGGACATTGGAAAATCAATATATTAATGATAACGATAAAATAAGTTATGCACAATTACGGGCAAAAAGGAAGGAGAAAATAAAGATATGGGAAAAGTGCAGAAAGATTTTATATTCTTGAAAAGAGAATTTGTTAAACGTAGTAATAAAAATTCTAAATTGCTGGCTAGAGCCGTACAGTAAAAAAAAGTAAAGAATTCAATTAGCCTAATAAAAGATAAAATGGGTAATATTCACAATCTGATGAAAGATAAGTTGAGAGTATTTCAGGAGTTTTATCAAGAGTTATATTCAGCAGTTAACAATACTATGGGGAAGCTGAAAGAATATATCAAGAGACACTGGAAGATAAAGCTAGAAAGTAGGGATAGAGAGGTTATGGAACAACCAATTTCAGAAAAAGAAATAGAGGAAGTTATAGGGAAACTAAAAGGGGGTAAAGTCCTAGGAACAGATGGATTGGGAATGGAATATTATAAGGTATTTTTAAAAAAATGGTTCCTAAATTGAAGGAGTATATAATTCAGTAATAGAGGGTGAGAGGATCTCACCGTTGTGGGAACAATCAATAATTAGTTTAATGCCAAAACAAGGAAAAGATTTGAAGGACCCAGGATTGTATAGGTCAATTTCTCTAATAAATCAAGATGGTAAAATATTGACCTTAATAATGGGGAAAAGTATGAATAATTTCATGTATAAATATATAAATAAAAACCAATGTGGTTTTGTAGCAGGAAGACAGATGTCTAGTTTAATAGGAAAAGTGTTGAATAAAATAGATATAAGAAGAAGAAATAAATTGAAAGTTGGTATAGTAGCATTGGCTATCTTTAAAGCTTTTGACTGTATAGAATGGCCGGCATTAAAAATGATTATAGAAAGTTTAGGATTTGCAGAACTATTTAAAGCATTAAGAAATCAATTATACTTGATGAACAAGGCATATTTCATAGTGAATGATGGTATAACAGAACAAAAAACAAAGGATGCCCCCTTTCCCCAATTTTATTTGTATTGGTCATTGACACTCTGGCCAATGTAATTAGAGAAGATGGAAATGTAAAAGGAATAAGCAATAAAGGACAGGAGAAAATAAGCTTATTTTCAGATGACACCTTGCTAACAAACAAACAAAAAATCTACAGTGTTGGTAAATATGCAGGTAATAGAAACACATTTGGATTTTTTTGGGGAGAAATAACAGTGTTGCGAATTAATTGATTCAAATCAGAGATGATTATATTTAATTATGACGAAGATGAAAAATGAAAAATTTTGAAGGAAAAAAATAGATATAAAATTAAGAAATGTAATAAAGTATTTGGGAATAAATAGAACAAGAAACTTAGAAAATTTAGAACAAGAGAAAAATTAAAGAGTGAAATTAAAGAAAAGCTGGAGGAATATAAGAAAATTAAGCTTTCATGGTTTGGAAGAATAGTGATAATTTAAATGAAAATTTTGTCTAGAATATATTTTTTATTTAAAATGTTATCAATTAAGATATTGGACATAGAGCTAAAGGGTTGGCAAAATATGATCAAAAGATTTTGTAACTGGGGTAATAAACCCAGAATTAATAAACCCCAGAAAACAGGTGGACTGGGTCTCCCCAACATAAAGTTATATTATATAGCAAATCAGTTAAGATATATTATAGATGGGATAATATAACAAGGAGAGTGAGAGTGGTACACAGGAAATGAGGGAGAAGTTAGTGAATATATTTTTTATCAAACCAAATAGGCAATGGTGGCAGAATATTGAAAATCCCTTATTAAGAAACATGATTGAGATATGGGCGAAATATAAAGGAAATTTGGTACCAGTAAATTCCCCACTAACTCTGGTGGTAGTGATAGAAGATTTCCCAGTAAATTGAAAAAAGGAAATTGAAAAAGCGAAAAAGAAGAAAAGACTTAAAATAAGGGATTGGGTGGAGAAAATAAAATTACTATAAGTTAGTATGGAGATGGTACTGCACACCATTAAATCAATTAAAGAAGGAATATTTGGCGTTATGTTGGAGGGGATGCCAGGATGACCTACATTCACATGTGGTGGAGGTGTAAATACATACAAACTTTTTGGCAAAGGGTATTTAAGGAGATAACAGAAATCACAGGGTTAAAGCTGACCAAAAGTCCAGAGGTAGCATTCTTATCAGTTTACAATGTGGTGGAAGATTCGCAGGCTATGAAAGACTTGCTGCACAAGTTATTATAACTAGGAAGTGGAAGGGGCAAGCAGAATATAAAATGGAAGAATGGTGTAAAGAGGTGTGGGATATAGTTATTAATGATAAATTAACATGTGCCATTAAGGTAAGATGGGGAATATGTAGGAGAAATGATTTTGAGGAGATATGGAAGGTATTTGTTAGATAGTTAGATAGTTAGTTATAATGGAATGATCTCAGGGGTGGGGTGCACATTTTTATTTCTATTTATTTATTATTACTTTGTTACAACAACAACAACAACAACAGAAGTAAAATTGTGAAAGCCTGTGTCTCTATTATTTATTGTAACCAATAAAGGTCATGGCCACTTTCAAACTCCCCCCCCCCCCAAAAGAAACACCCTGTGAGGTACGCTGGTAGAAGTGGAAGAGGAAAGCTCAGGGCAGGAAATGTGAAGATGAGGGATCCAGAGTGTTGTTAAAGGTGGGAGGGATGAAGTACACAAATGACAGGTGATCTCCTATCCTTGCTTTTACTGGGTGGGAGGAGAGGCAGCCACTAAAAATACTTGCCTTGAGCTCCTTGGAGGAAAGACATGATATAAAGATGGTAAGCAAAAAAACCACAGTGGTAAATATGGTTAGAATAAGAACTTTTGCCAATACTGCAAATCACTTGTAGGTCCTGATCCAGCTTTTGTCGCCCCCTGGCCTGACTGGCTCTTGTGGGAAAGTGACAGGCCTCTGTTATGGGGCGCCAGTTTGGTGGAGTGGTTCCTGAGGGACTAGGGCCTGGGAAAGACCAGGGTTCAAATCTCCCCTCAGCAATCAAGCCCACCGGTGCCTCCCAGCCGAACCAGGGTTCTTGCGGGGATTCAGGTGAGGATCCAGATATAAGCAAAACCCATACTGCAAATCACCTGGAGATCTACCTGCAGATCCGCTGCTTGAGCTTTGTCTAGGGGGGTCCAGAGGTGAGCCCTGTGTCCGAACATTCAATTCATTCATATCCGCCTTTTATCCTAAGGCTGCAACAACTTAAAAATGCAAACTGATGCAGCAGCAGGTTCATCTCTGCTTAGTTGCGGGCCGTTTTGTTCCTCCGCTCCCCAGGCCCGGCTCCCTCGCTCGGAGCTGCTCCTCCCGGCTCTGCATTACCGTATTCAGGCCGGCGCGCCTCTTGCTGGGCGGATCCGCGGTGCTTCCCGCTTGGGGCGCCGGATCCATCCTCCCGGCAGAGCTCCCTGTTGCACCCGAGTGAAGGCAGGAGGGAGAAGAACTCGCCCAGGGTCCGATCGGGGCGTCCACACGAGAACTGGTCCCTGGGGAGGGGCGAGGGCCTCCTCTGAATGCCCTGGAGGGCGGGGTTGGGGAGGGCGGGCGGGCAGGCAGGCAGGCGCCCGCAAAAAAACCATAGTATATAGATGCCATGTGGCCTGAATATGCACTCTGACTATTCCTAACTTTATGGATAATGGTAATATTAATTTATAATTTAAGATGTTTTGAAATCAGTAAATTCTATGTGGGAGTTATGTCCTATTAAAATACTGTATAGAGTTGTCGATACCATTATGTGAAGAGGAGGGAGAAACAAACATTATTTTTTTAAAAAACGTATTTCACATCTTGATGCCTTCATATACCTGGGAGTAAGCTGCACGGATTTCAGAGAAGCACGCATAGGCATGCATAATACCAAACAAGTGTAATCCTATCCTAATATAACAATATAATGCCGTTCTATAAAACTATAAATACTAAATATATACTCAATAAAGTGGCTAGACCTTAAGGTAGCCCACTCCTTGAAGGAAAATCTACCAAGCAGTTCTGGGCAATAGTTTCGTTAGCAGGGATTGAGCTGGTGTAGATTTTATTGAAACAACTTCAGTTGGGCTAAAAGTTCAAATGTTTCACTAAATTTCTGGTTTGCCTGACGAAGATTTCTGTGTAATAATAAAACCTGTACGCGCTACCAACTAAAGACGATTTCTGCCACCAAATTTACTTTGTGTACATGACCATCGGAACAGCTTCTGGCTATGCTAGAAAGTCCATTTCCCACACGCCGCATCCCCATCGTTTTTTAAAAAAGATGTGGGGAGAGAAAAAGATTTAAATATATGGAAAGGAGGTCACGGAATTAGCTCTGTTAGGAGCCTTGTTTCTATTAATTTCTGGCGCCTCGCAAACCAGGAGAGCCCAAAGGCTTCTGGTTTAAGAGAAGTGAACTGAAATCAGAAATCTTTCGTTTGAATAAAATTAGGGGTGAGTTGCATCCGGTTTGTTTAAAAAAAAACCATCCAAAACATTCCCAAGGTTTTTATTCCTGCCACTTTTAATTAACGGATTTTAAAAAGAAACGCAGAGGTTTTTTAAAAAAATCCAAACGAAGGAACCTTCTCTTCGGAAACGTGTTTCCAAATTCAAGAAACGCTTGAAACACGTGGAATTGCGGGGAGTTCTGTTTCTTATAAGGCTTACCGGGGGGAGAAAAAAATAAACAAATTTTCTAGGCGGATTGTTGCGGCTTCTCCGAGTCCCGAGGCTGCAACATGACAGGAGTTTAACCATTTCCCTGGGTCAAGTAAGCAGCGGGGAGAAAGCTGTGATTTTAAGAACACAGCAAATGAACTGGGATAAAACACCAAGAAATCTAGAAAATATGCCAGGATTTGCCTAGGGAAGGAAATGGGGGAGAGAAAATACGAAAGAAAAACATGGGCTTTTCCAGGCTTCTTTCGTGCGCCATCCTGGACAGGCCGATTCCCAAGCAGGGAGGGCAAGCAGTCCGGGTTGGCCAGGTGAGGGACTTCCTTCGGGGCAAGGGGGCTGCTCGGGGACTGACTAAGGGGACCTGAACGCGGCGCCTGCCTGCTCCCGGCCGGGTCAGCTCGGCGCTCCTCCGGGAGCGAGGAGGAGGAGGCGGCGCCCCGGGGAAGCAGCGCCCGGAGACGCGACGGGCGGCCGACAAAAGCCCCTTCGAGGGAGGGAGGGAGGGAGGGAGGCGGGCGGAGGGGAAGCCCTTCGGATTCCCATTGTTCCCCGCGGGCCAATCCGCGCTGGCCGCCGTCCTCTCGGCCAATGGCCTCCGGGGCGCGGGAGCGGCTGGGTGAGGTCAGCGCCCCGCCCCCGGGACGGGGGGGCTCCGTGGCGTGCTGACGTCATGCTGCGCCCGGGCCCGCGCCAGCCGCCCTCCCCGCGCGGGGCCGGCAGAGTTAGTCCGGCGGCGGAGGCGGAGGGGCTCGGCAGCCGGCGTGGACCCCCCCGGCCGAATCCGTCCCGGCACTTGCCCACCTCTCCTTCTGCATGGTGGATGTTCTCTTCCCCCATTCTTTCCTGGGTGCTATGGGGGATCATTCCAAAAGTAAGTGGCTCCAGTTCCTTCTCTCTCTTGGGTGCATTGGAATGTGGTTTCTTGCGAGGGGCTTTGGCGGAGGGCGGGGAGATGGCCCAACATAACAAATACTCTAAAAGGGCTCCATCTATATATCTACGGCTATATATAGATATGCATTTATAAGCATAAATTTCCCCCTCTCCTTTACGCCACCGCTTGCCTTTTCGTTCCTGGATTCTTATCAAAACCTGGCAGTTGCAGAATTTGCTGCTGGTTTATTTTTAAACGAGCATGTTTTTATTCGGGGGCTTGTCGCCCAACACTTGAACGATCCTCCAGAAAACTGTAGGGAGAATTAGCAATAACTATAAAGATAGCAATTATGATAATACAACGAAGTCACGGAAATATTCCCAGATTCTCTTTCCTTTTTCTTCATTTCTTCTGGGCGTATTAAATACGTGGCCGTTTGCTTTTATTTTCTGCGGTGCAGTCGGAAAACAAAGTTACAGTATGCGCGAAAGTCAAAGATGCAAAATTCCCCGAGTTCTTCCGTTCCTCTTTTTATGCCCCTGCTTTGCTGGGGCGGGGGCGTTGATTTATAAAAGAGGTGCCGCCGCAGCACCCAAACCGGTGCCTGATTTGGGGTTAAATTATGCGGATTGATTTGGTTTGGTGTTAGACTGATTGTTTTTTTTAAAAAGAAAACTTGTTTCCCGCCCCCCTTTCCAGAAAGTCCTGATGAGAGATTCTGTCCGTTCTTAGTGTCCTTTGCTCCTTTCCACCGGCAGAGAAACCCGGGATTGCCATGTGCGTGGGCTGCGGGAGCGAAATCCACGACCAGTACATCCTGAAGGTCTCGCCGGACCTGGAGTGGCACGCGGCGTGCCTGAAATGCGCGGATTGTAGCCAGTATTTGGACGAGACCTGCACTTGTTTTGTGAGAGATGGCAAAACGTACTGTAAAAGGGATTATATCAGGTGATGCTGACCTCCTCCCCCTCTCGGAGCGGGACGCCCACCGAGCCGAAGGAAAATCCAGTTGCCCCCCGCCCGCTTCCCTTTCGTTTTCTTTCCTCCTCTTCGGAGCCTTTTTTGTCACACAACCCCCTTTGATTTATTCGATTAATTGTTTGCAAATGTTTGCAAATGTTTGGGCAAATTTCTTCTCCCCCTACCCTCTCTGCTCTGTGTTGTTGAAATCTTGCTTGCGGGCGAGGGGGGGGGGATTTCAGGCCACAGAGGATGGAGGGATGTCTTTTTGGTCTTTGAACTCAGGACGGCCGGAAGTCCAGAGAAAGACTCGCCTGTGGAAGCGTCATTCTTCACAATCCTCTCTTGGTGGTTCCCCACCCGACAGATGCGATAAGAGCGAGACATTTCACATAGAGTTCGGAGGGAGGGAAAGCGGGGGATTTCATAGATTTGTAGAGTTGGAAAGGCTCCCAAGGGTCATCTAGTCCAACCCCCCCCCAGGTGGCTTAATTTTCTTATATTGCTCCAGTTTATCCTAAGCGGTGCCGCTTATTTGTTTTTTCCATTTCCGATCTAGGCTGTGCCAAGCTTTGCCCGGGTCAGACCTGCCGGCCAGACAAATGCCTGGGCCCCCTAAAGCAAACCCCCAAGCCAGCTTGGCAAGAAGGACGGCTAATAACCAGTGTGCCGATGGGAAGGCGGAACGGGCTCTCCGTAACTGAGTCCGGGAGAGGCCGATTCTTCTTATTTTATTATTCTTAATTTGGCACCACTCATCTGCAACTTAGGTCTCTGTCTGAAGAGACTTGAAATCTGAATCGTTATTCATCACAGTATACCATAAGAGCTGCCGAGCTGAAGTTGCCCGTTATTAAGTTCGCGGCTTTGGCAGCCTAGGTCCCCGCCTCGAGGAGCTTACAAATCTTCAAATGCTTAACGATGGATCCCTTTACGGAAAGCCTTAGAGTATCCCTAAGAGTAGCCTTCCAAGAGGCCGCCAGGGCTGCTGGTTCTTTCCTCCTTATTGCTGCCTGTCGTTAAATGAGCGGAGGGAAACGCCAGGTTGCGGGGGTAACTGCGGGGCAGCCCGCGCCGCCCTGGTAGCACAGAATGGGAGGGCCGGGAGGGTCCCCAGGGCCACCTAGTCCCTGCCGGGCCGCGGGGGGGGGGTGGCGGGGGTGGGGAGCCCGTGGTGCCCCTTCCCTCCCAGCCCCCCCCCCGCTGACGGCTGCCCCCTCCCCGCAGGCTCTTCGGCATCAAGTGCGCCAAGTGCGCGTCGGGCTTCAGCAGCAGCGACTTGGTGATGCGCGCCCGGGACAACGTCTACCACCTGGAGTGCTTCCGTTGCTCGGTGTGCAGCCGGCAGCTCCTGCCGGGAGACGAGTTCTCGCTGCGGGACCACGAGCTGCTCTGCCGCGCAGACCACAGCCTCCTCGTCGACCGGGCCGGGTCGGCCGAGAGCCCCCCGCGCAGCCCCGGACACCTCCAAGGCGCCCGGCAGGGCCTCCAGCTCGCAGGTAGGCGGGCGCCCCAGCAGAGAACCGGGGAACTGGAGAGCTGGAAGGGACCCCCAGAGTCATCTAGTCCAACCCCCTGCAATGTAGAAACCTCAGCTAACGCTCCTTCCTTCCTTCCTTCCTTCCTCCCTCCCTCCTTCCCTCCCTCCGCCCTGATCCTTTCTCACTTTCCCCCTCTGTTCCTTCGTTTCCGATTCTCTCTTTTCTCTATCCACAACTCCTTCCGCACTTCATCTTCTAGCCTCCCCGCCTTCTCTTTTCCCAACCTCCGCAACAGCCGACGGAACTCTTTCTGTCCTAGGAGTCTTTCCAAACAGCAGACCCTTTCTGGATCCACCCATGCACTCTACACACACGTGTATTGAGGCTCCTTTCAGACGAACGGATGGATTTAGCTTTAGGAGACCGAATGCAATCACTTCTGTCAACAGGTCAGGGGAGGCGCAGAAGTACCCCAGTAGGCGAACCAAATAGTGAAGATCCTTTGCCCCCAAGCGCTTGCAAAATGGAGTAGGACAGAGAAAATAAAGGGAGGAACAAGGACCTCGCTCTCCCGTTCCCGCGTCTCTTGCCCTTTTCTGTTTGGGAGAGACCGCGCCAGCCAGGGAGGGGACTCCAAAACATCCCTGGGGGAAACGGAGAGAATCTTGGCACCTCTCCAGAGTTAGGAAGGAGTATCTGTCCCAAACATTTGATACTCTCCAGCTCTGGTCTGATGGGAGCCCCCCGTGTCCCCCCCCCCCCGCACTTAATCTTGCTTTGTTCAGTTAGCCTCTTTTAAACCTACAGAGAAGACATGCGGAGGTGATGGTGAACCCACTGACCCCCACCCCCAAAATCAATACTTTGAAGAAAGTAGATCCTGCTCACTTCTAGGTACTGTGAGGGCGACACATTTAAAGCAGTCTCCTTTAAGAACCCCGGGAACTGTAGTTCAGTGCATCCAAGCACTGCAGTTCCCAGATCATTTGCGGGCTGTGTGTGTGTGTGTGTGTGTGTGTGTGTGTGTGCTTTAAATGGTGGGCACACAGACTTAGGAGTGTTGGGTGAATGGATTCTGTCTGAATCCCGTTCCTCCAGTCTCTCCCAGTGGCAAACTTTGGTCCTAGTCCCTCGCCCCTCAGTTACACACGTGATGAACAATATAGGCAGGGAGGTCCAAAATACAGGGGGAGAGCTTGCAGATTTTGTTGAAGGCGCTGGTTCTCGTCCTGCGTTTGGACCGCCCAGTCTCCACAGCTGGGGGCTTTTTAGGAAAACCAGATAAAATATACCCCTCCAGGCCTGGGCAGGGGGCTTCCCTTCTGAGCGACGTCTCTGCCAGCCTCGGAGTGGAGGCAAAGTAACCCTCTCTGTTTCTCTCGCACACCCACCGGGGGAACGCCTCCCTCGCCCACTCCGTGGAGAAAAGGGGGCCGCGGAAGAGAGCGCAGATGCAGCTTGCAGGAAAGTTTCTTTTCATACCTAAACCCCCAAGCAGAGTTGATTCGAGTTGCCAGGCAGGCAAGTCCCGCTGAATGGGCAGGGGGACTTGCTTCTTCAGGAAACAGGATCGGAGTGTAAACACAGAAAGTTGTGTTTCGCACTCAATTTTAATTTATTAAATTTCAGATAACTCTCTTGCTCCACGCGGGGCGGGGGAAATCCCAGCTCAACAGCACGGGAATTCCTAACTTTGTGACCGTTGAATTAGTCCTAATAAAGGCACTATTACCCCACGGTTAGTTTTCGGAATTAATGTATTACATACATACGTACGCACTCTTTTAGAATATTGGGATTTTAATTGCTTTTCACACGGGCTACTTAAATTTATTGCTTTAATGTAATTTTTGCAAATTGTCCTGGGATCTTAAGTGATTAAGGGGAGGAGGCGGGGTTAGAAACAGAAGAAAATATTTTACCCTTCTCACCCGCAAAACATTGATGCTGTTCATTTACTCTCGATTTAATCAGAGGCCATGTATCAGGTTTGAAACAAAATTTGGGGAACAGCGCATAACCAGATTTCCGTTCATCTTTAAAACAAAAACAAAACAAAAACAAGAACAAAAATAGATTTCAAAAGTTAGACATGGGAACTCCTTTTACTATTTTTACAGCCCAAACCTCCCCGGATTTGCTTAGAGCTAAAGTCCTCCCTTGAGAGCGAGGCTGGCTTTGCAAGTGAACTGAGCAACACTCTGGTGTTTACACAGAAGGAAATCTCACTGCTCCATCCTGAGGCTTACTCTCGAGTAAGTGAATTAAACATTTCAGCCTCGAGTTCTCTGACGTTGGGATCACTTATAAGGGAGCAAGCCAAATTCAATACAGTGAGGCTTACTCCCAAGTAGACATACATGCATAATAAGATTGTGCTGGCAATTCCTTAACACTGGGACAGTTCCTTCCCTCTTTCTTTCATTCTTTCATTCTTTCTTTCTTTCTTTCTTTCTTTCAACTCTTTCTTTCCTTCCTTCCTTCCTTCCTTCCTTCCTTCCTTCCTTCCTTCCTATCTCCAAACCACAGAAACTATATTGAGTTGTTGTAGGTTTTTTATTAATTATTTTTATTATCATAATCATCTGTATGTGATGCATTGTACCTGTACCTTCCAAAGACGCGGGTTTAGAATAATATAGCAATCTAATAAACAGATAAATAAATAAATGATTTAGTTTTAAAAGCGTTGCGGTGGGATGACGACGACTCATTTTTAATCCGTCTCTTAACATTTGCCGCAAAGCGTCTGTCTGTTGCTGCCGGTTCCTCGCCCGGAGGCCGCGGCTCCCAGGGACGGAAAGGACAGGCAATTCCGTTTGTCTCGGCTTTCCTCTCCCGCCGCCCGGTCCCCCCCCCGCCCCCGACATCTGTTTTGTGTGACATCTGATGCGTCTCCTTTTAACGCCGGGCTGTCATCTGAGTCCTTGCTGGGCTAAATCCCCCCGCCGACCCCCTCACACGCGCACCTTTTTAAAAGGACGTAAATATTCGAGGCCAACATTAGTTTGGGATTTGTTTAATAAAAAATAGAATAATAGTAATAATTGCAACAATCGGATTTATTGGTCTAAACTCTCTCTTTGGTGTAGCTTGATTTTTGCGCAGTCTGATCGATATTTGTGTGTGTGTGTGTGTGTGCGTGCGTGCGTGCGCGTGTGTGTACAGAGACAAACCTTGCGAAATTCAAGCCCAGCATCTCCTGAGACTGTCCAGTCCCTCTCCAACCCTCGGCTTGTGCGTTTGAAATGACACCTTTAACATTATTTGGAGAACCTGTGGAGTGTGTGGGGGGGGGAACAAGGCCGAAAGTAGTAGTAGTAGTAGTAATAACAACAACAACAACAACAACAACAACAACAACAACAACAAATAATATTGCTACTACTCCTGCTACTATATTTTAATTTAAACATGTTTCTTTCAAGTTGGTCCTTTTCTGAGAAGATTCGTGGTTATTTGTTGGACTTGGCTAATAATAATAATAATAATAATAATAATAATAATACAGGAATAGGAACTTCCTGTACAACCTGTTCTTTGATCTTCAATGGGAAAGCTTTGCCTGATGTGCCAAGGAGGAGCCGGGGCTCCGGGCGGTGGCGGGGGTCGGGGGTCGGGTTGGCCGCCGCTTGGTGCTGGGCGGAGAGGCGCCCTCCGCCGGGAGACGGGAGCCCCTTCCAGGCCAGCGCCGCTCCGGGCCGGGCCTGCGGGAGCCGAGGGGCAGCGGGGAGACTGTGCAAACGCTGCCCAGGGCTCTCCCTACACCTTGTGGCGCGTTTTCTTTGGGGGGGGGGCGGCAATCCCTCCCAGAGACTTAGTTATGGGGTGTGCAATTATTGTACAACTAAATGGCAGTTTAGAAGCTGCGCGTCTTGGTATTGTTTTGTTTTGTTTCCCGCCGCGTTTGCCTTTCCGGCCTCGAGTTGAGCCTCTTCCTAGACTGCGCCCGAGGGGGGGGGGCCGTAGTAAAAATCCTCTGCTGTCTCAAGGAGGAGCTGCCAGTCCTGAGGTGCCAGTCACTCCCCCCCCCCTCCGAGAAAGGGCTCAGTTTTGCGTTGTTGTTGCTGCTGCTGTTAATTTTTGGTATCAATGTGACTTTCGCAAAGGCAGGTTCACTGACTAATGATCTGCGAAGAACTGGGAAAAACAATTACCTTATTAATTATTTAGTTATTTATAAAAAAATATTTGTATACCCCTGTATCATATTACAGAAGTATACAAATATTTTACAGTTTACAGGAATATAAGACCATACAATAAGACCATTAAAATAAGTTAGAAACATTAGCTAGAAATAGTTTTGAACTTCTTAAAGAGCTCTCTGCGGCGGTGCATACACAATAAAACTGTAACTAAAACACATCTAAAAGCCACAAAGGGTAACCAGAGGGCTTCTCAGTCTGGGACATGGGGGGGGGTGGCTTGAGCCCCGGAAGGCGCGCAGTTGAACTAGCTGGGCGGGTCGTCCCAACCTTTCCCTGGGGGGGGGGGCGCAATCTTCCCTCCCCCTCCTGATCAGTCTCTCTCTCTCCCTCCCGCTCCCTTCCCCTCCCCGCAGATTCCGTGCCCGGGCGCCAACCCTCCTTGCGTCCACACGTGCACAAGCAGGCGGAGAAGACGACGCGCGTGAGGACTGTGCTGAACGAGAAGCAGCTGCACACGCTGCGCACCTGCTACGCGGCCAACCCGCGGCCCGACGCGCTCATGAAGGAGCAGCTGGTGGAGATGACCGGCCTGAGCCCGCGGGTGATCCGCGTCTGGTTCCAGAACAAGCGCTGCAAAGACAAGAAGAAGTCCATCCTCATGAAGCAGCTCCAGCAGCAGCAGCACAGCGACAAAGCCGTAAGTGCCCCTGCGCTTACTCTGCACGTCTGAATAGCCGTCGCCCTCCCTGAAATAAATGGCCGGGTCTTTTCTAGGGGTCGGGAGAGCCCCCTCCATCTCGAGAGACCCAAGTCCCCAAGTCACGGGGGAGGATTTCCTAGAGATTTCGGGGAGAGGATTTAAACTGGCTTCTGGACAGGCCTGATCCACCAGCACGAAGCCACGCTTTGCATCCGCGGACGGTTTGAATTGGCACAGTCTGCAGTGAACACCTCTGGCTTAAGTGGCGCAGGGCTTCCCTTCCTCTCTCCAATCTCTCCCGTTTTTGAAAGGTGCTCGCCGGCACCTGAAGATGTAGGAAGATAAATGTTGTGCACGTGACAGTTGTAGAAGCTACCGGTCCATCCTTATAATCTGGTCTAATCCGAGCGAAACTCAAACGTGTATTAACAGGTTTCCAATTTCATCACAGCAGGTGGGGGACCACTGACTGTTTTAAAAGGCAAACTGTTTTGTTTTTGCGTTTCACATCACTAGGATCCCTCTCCCCTCCTGCTTAACACCCCTAGACACGCGCGCACACGTGTGTTTGGCAGTGTTTTGGATTACGTTTTATATAGATGCCAGTGCCTTGGTCTTTAAGATGCCACAAGACTCTCTCTCGTTTTTTGGTACAACAA
Source organism: Podarcis gaigeae (assembly GCF_964106915.1). Lineage (NCBI taxonomy): Eukaryota > Metazoa > Chordata > Lepidosauria > Squamata > Lacertidae > Podarcis > Podarcis gaigeae. The sequence continues at coordinate 2,031,993 of NC_139685.1, read as the reverse complement.
ACTAAACAAGGCCACCTTTCTCGAAGCTGGACTAGGAGAAGGTTTCATGACACCAGATCTCTTAATATATCCCTAATACAATGTGTTTCTAGAGCGTCCCTGAAAATGTATTCGGGTTAATTTTTTTTAAAATAATAATCGAAAGTTCTTAAAAAACCAAGTGTTTTTTGAGCAAAATCTATTGCTAAATTAGTTTAGTTCCGATTAAATAAACTTGGCGCCCCATCTTAAAAATAGAACAACAATAATGTTTTTGCTTTTAATATATAATCTATTTTTGAAGGGCGCTTGAAACCCACAAAGGGGCACATTAACAGATCCGGTGTCACGAACAGTGTAATCCTAGCCGTGTGCACTGAGAAGAAAGTCCTGTTTCGTTCTTTGGGACTTATTCCCGAGTCCCAGGTAAATCAGGTGCAATCCTAACCCCATTTTACCTGGGAGTAAGCGCCACTGAATTCGATTACACTTACTTTTGAGTAGACATGGTTGAAATTGTGTTGTTACTGGCTAAAGCAATACCTCTATGAACACTTAATTGGAGTTTACTTCTGAGTAGCCGGGAATAGGCTTGTGCTACTTCAATATAGGAGCCGGAAAAGTCTTTCTGCCCACACCTCCGCGGCAAACCACTGTGATCTTACTTGGAATATAGGGAACAGTATCTAAGCCGACGCGCAAACGGGTCTCCGCGAAAGGGACGAGCTGGAGAGCAGAGCGAGGCTCGCGCAGGGTCGGGGCGAAAGAGTTCGCAACCTCGTGCACTTCGCTTTCCTTTTCGCGGGAGACGGTTATCGGCATAGCAGGGAACACTTTGCTCCTGGAATGTTATTACTCATATTGTTTTTATTATTGATTAATTGTTACCCCGGTGGCATTAAATATTGCATCTTCCCCTGGTGGTTCACCCCCAGCCCCAAAATACTTTTAATTGGCTTCAAAACCACGTTCATGGGCGTTGTAGAAAATGACAGCAGGAAGCTCCAGCCTTGAGGGGAGTCCCTTTCTTGGGGATTTTGTCCGGAGAGAACCCTCTTTTGATTGGGTTTCATGCAAAACTTCCAGGCAAGCTCAAGCAAATTAAAAAGAATGAGAAGATAATGCTAATTTAAACTGCTTCTTGGCTCCCCCCCCCCAGAGCAATTGTTAGTGCCACCACCCATATAATTCCAATTAAGGCTCTGCAGCAAATATACCAGCAAATAATGTCATCATAAATAAATCCTATTACTTTTAATAGATTAAATTAAGATATTAAAATTATGTTTGAAAAATGAATCAAAATTTAGCCCCCACCTCTTTTGTTTGCCCTTTGAACTCTTTAGAAAACTACTATATGTGATTTAGGCAGTGTGGCGTAGTGGTTAGGACTAGCACTGGGAGAGCAGGGTTCAACTCCCCTGCTTGGTCGTGAATCTCACTGGGTGGACTTGGGGGGTCTATCGCTGCCTCTCAGCCCAGCCTACTTTGCAGGGTTGGTTTGGGGCATTAATGAGGAGGGGCAGAACCATGTGACCACCTTGAGCTTCTTGGAGCAAAAAGCGGGGTAGAAATGCCAGTGAATAAACAAACTTTTTGCTCTTCCCTATAAATAACTGTGAAGCATATTTGATCTGGGTAAGGGGTTTGAGGTGGGGAGGTGAAAGCCTTGAGAGGAGTGGGATCAGGAAGTGGGCAGGAGACGTATCTTGACCATCGGAGGTGGAAGTGTTGCTTAATTTCTCTAGAAACCAAATCATTTAATGTTCATTCCATTACTGCCACAGATCAAACTGAGAGGGGGAAGAGCCCTTGTTCTCCTTGTGGCAAAGTGGAAAAACCAACTGCTGCCCTTCTGGAAAAATATGTTATTGCTGGTGAAGCCAGTTTGGTTATTAGAAAGGATTTGGATTGGGGCAGGAGGAGAATAAAGGGAAACTTTCTTTCACTCTCCTCCCTCCTTACTGCCAGATCTTGTAGGCTAATCCAGCATTAATTAATGATTAATTGCTGATTAGCTCCTCCCCCATTTGGGTTCTTCCACTTCTTTCTGTTGTCCATTCTTCCCTGATATGGAGCACTTTGTAAGAGAATTCTCCTCCCCCTAACCCAGGCTTCCTCAACCTCGGCCCTCCAGATGTTTTTGGCCTACAACTCCTATGATCCCTAGCTAGCAGGACCAGTGGTCAGGGATGATGGGAATTGTAGTCTCAAAACATCTGGAGGGCCAAGGGTCACTCTCTTTTGCCGTCATAAGCAGCTGCAAATTGGGGTTTTCCAAAATACACCAGCCTTCCAACTGAGTATCGGTGGGTGGGGTGGGGTGGGGTTGAGGTGGGGCTCAGCCCAAGGCTTTGCAAAATACCAAGTAATATGAAACAGGAGATTGTCCCTGAACATGTCAAGAATTCTTGCTACTGAGCAGCCATAGTCAGCCCTTTTACACTCAGCATCTGTAGGCATGGCTTATCACAAGGGTGAGCAAAAGGTAGATCGGGATCTACTGACAAGATCCCTGAGGTGACTTGCAATGGATCTGAAAAAGTTTATGACAACACATATGCAGATACCCTAGCCTTTCCGTGGGTGTTTTTGGGGGTGGGGTGGGAAGAGACCTCTATAAATTGCTTTGTCACTACATATGATTCTTAGAAATTGTTTTGCTTCATTGTAAAGTCTTGTGACTATATAATTTTTTAAAAGAACCAGGGGTGATTTGCTATTATTGATCTGTAGCGCATGGCTGGATGTGACATTGGGACATGACGATGCATCCAAGTCTGTCACTGCTGCCAGATTCTTCCTCTGGGAACAGGTGGGTTGGGCTGAGTCTTTGCTGACTGTTCCTTTCTTTTCACTCCTCCACAAGAGCCTTCAGGGCCTGACTGGGACTCCACTGGTGGCCGGCAGCCCAATCCGCCATGACAGCGCTGTGCAGGGCAACGCAGTGGAGGTGCAAACCTATCAGCCCCCCTGGAAAGCACTCAGTGACTTCGCCTTGCAGAGCGACTTGGACCAGCCAGCCTTCCAGCAACTGGTAAGGGACCGGGAGAGGTGGGAATACACAGCCAAGAGGACCAGGTCTTCCTTTGAACCAGCTTGGGAGCAGAGTGGGGAAGGCGCACCTTCGTGGCCTTTGTGGCTCAAGCCTAAGAAAAACATCGCCACCCACTCCCAGACTGTATGTGAGCAGTTGATTCCTCCTTAAACGCTGTGCCCTCTACCACACGTGGGAACAGTCAGGTTGCTTTGGGGGCACAGGGAAGGCCATGTGGGGCACACAGCTCTGTACTGCAGCTCCCTGCACACAGACGGGGCATCTTCCACCAGCCAGCTGCCTCACTCTGCCTCGTGGCTCCGCTGGCCCTCCTCGTTCCCTTGACACCCAGCTCACCTCCCTGTCTGGGACGCATCTCCTAAGCAAGCCTGCTTCAACCCAAATTCTCTTCGGTGTTGACTCAGACTTTTGGGGATCAAAAGGAGGTTGGGAGGACGGTGGTTGACAGCCACAACACAAGAACCATCCATGCTCTGTACTGTGGATTAAGCACTCTCGAACAATCACTACATTCTGGTAGGATGAGGATCACTGTGGACATAAGTGGGAAGATGGAGAGGGCAGGAATTGAGACCCCTTTAGCACTTTTTCCTGCTTTTGTGTGACAGGGAAAGAGCTCTTCAAATTGTGCTTCGTGGTGTGTTAAGTGATCTTGAGTGCAATCTTATCTGTGCTGGTGTGTTTGAAGTATGTGCTGCTTAATATAAATTCAAACTGGCCCTCTGGATGTATATACGTATGTGAACAGGTACCTAAGTTTGGGTTCCCATGGCAACATCAGAGGATCCTTTAATGATTTGTTGGAGTACTTGCACCATTAGTTAAAGCGGAGTTAGGATGGAGTTGCATCAAGAACCGCCCCAATGCAGCATCACCAAATGTGATCCTATGTTGGCATCATGAGCAGATGTTTAGGATTGTGGTGTAAGATGCACTTACCTGTACATTTGGGGCAGAGTCTTCAGGCAATGGTAGATGCCTAGACAAAATGGGGAAGGGGCACAGCCCAGCAGTAGGGCATGCAGAAGGTCCCAGGTTCAATCCCCAGTATCTCCTGGTAGAGCTGGGAGACACCCTACCTGCAACCCTGGGCTGCTGCTGCCAGTCAGTGTAAACAATATTGAACTAGGTGGACCAGCGGTATGAAGAAGGCAGCTTACTGTGCTCACAGAACTGTGTGATAAAGAAGTTGCTGGGATGTATTTGAAAGAAAGGCCTTATCCCCTACCTGAATACACCAGAATAAGGTCATGTTAATGCTTGAGGAAGAGGGATAATTTTGGAGGGAGGGAGATGTAAATACAAAATGTCAACACCGTGTTGGACTGAGGCTGCAGTTTTGTCAAATACTTAGCACAGGCACACTGAAAACGTAAAGGTTAGTTCACTTCAACTTGCCTGTTGAGCAGGCATAGGCAAACTGGGCCCTCCAGATGTTTTGGGACTACAGTGCCCATCATCCCTGACCACTGGTCCTCTTAGCTAGGGATGATGGGAGTTGTGGTCCCAAAACATCTGGAGGGCCGAGTTTGCCTATGCCTGCTGTTGAGCATGCAGCGGCTTAACACCTTTCTAAACTATGCCTATTGCTGGTGAGCTCAGGGTCCCGGGTTCAGTCCTGGCATTTCCAGGTAGGGGTGGGAAGGATCTTTGCCTGAAGAGCCTCTGCCTGTCAGTGCAGGCGGTACTGTGCTGGAGGGACCAGTGTTCTGATTTGGTATATATCAGCTTGCTATGAGTGAATTGGCCTCAGTTCATCAGCTGTGATGTTTTGCTGCAATGCCAAAACTGCACCACTGGATTCCAGTTTCCGTTGTTAGGTGTGCCAGGCTAATGGAAATGAACAGGCTTAAAATAGAGTTGTCCTCCTGCTGGATCACAGCTCAGAACTGCTGATGGGAAGCCCGTGAAACTCTATCGTTAATTACAAAGGAATACTGAGGAATGTGTGCCCATCGAAGGTTCTCCCCCTCCTAATGCATTCCTTCCTGTATCTGGATTATGCTTTAGAGGATAATCAAAAATGAATCTGGTGCAATATTTAGTTAAGATAATGGAAAATTGAGACGGGTGAGCTGCCTGCATAATTAAATGGTCATTTGCTAGAAACGGAAGTGCCACTAAATGAAATATGGGTCCTATACATCAGTTTATGAAATATGGAGCCCGGTTCTGCATAGCTGCCACTGGAGCTTTGCCTAGACAGAGAGGAGTGTGCAGGAAGTCTGTCAAATTCCTTACAGAACAGTTTCCTCTTTGCTCAAGGGGCTCTGCAACTGGAGACCGTGAGGGAAAGCATTATGTGCCACTTTAACAGTCATGGCTTCTTCCCCAGAACCAGGGAACTGCAGTTTCTTAAGGGTGCAGAGAGTTGATAGAAGCCTCCCCTGTTCCCTAGAGCTACAATTCCAGAGTTCATTGGGAAGAGGGATCAGCCGTTAAACCACTCTGGGAATAGTAGCTCTGTGGGGGAATAGGGATGATGTTGGGACAAAGGTGAATCAGACCTCAGCTTCTACCCTCACCCCCCCCTTCTGGTTTCCCAAGAGCCTTATGGAGGGAAAACCTGCTAGAGGAAGGAAGGGAAAGTGTTTTGTGCAGCCCAAGGGCCACATTTCCTTCTGGGTGCCATAAGCCAGCGCTAGGCAATGCAGGAGGGAAATGTGGCGGGGAAAAGGAGTATAAAATTTGCCTTTGCAGAGGGTCCAGTTGCTATACATTCACACACCCCTCTCTACCTCCCCAAGTGGCAGGATCACGCTACAGTCAGGCAAGAGCACTTGACGAGTGTGCAGAGCAGGGCTGGGGTGCAAGGAATGTGGCCTGGGAACGGTCTTGAGGGCCAAATAGAGATGTTTGGGGGGCCACATTGGGCCCCAGGCCAGAGGTTCCCTCCTCTTGTGATACAGTATGGCAAATTACCTGAATGGGTTGGAGAACACCCCAGACATCTAAATCAGTGGTACTGCTTGATAAATCTAGCCTGTTCAGACTGAATCTATGTTGTTGGAAAAGAGAAGGGTGGGAGGGAAAGGCATTGAGGATAGAGATCCCCCATTGCTCTGCAAGCCTTCCACAAAACCACCTGAACAGAGCTCACAGACTACCAGCAACCCACAGACCAAAGTTTGTGAACTTCTGACCCTTCGTAATAGGTGTGTTTAAGGAACCGTGCTTGAATTAATCAGTTCAAATAATTTCAAGCAGTGCCCTTTAATTGCACCCATTATTTAGGTCCATTATTCATGGGTTTGGTGAGTGAGTGTGATCTGGCTACATCTGATGAAGCTCAGATGATGAGCCCCCTACTTTCTCCCCATAATTTGAGTCCTTCATTTGAATAATGAAGCGTTTGGGATCCTGACAGTTTGGGAGAAGGTTCTATCACTCATAATATTCCTTTGGGAGTCCTCCGGCACATGAGGAGGACGTGCTCATGTTCAGTTCCTTTTCATTCCACTGGATTGTGCTCCCGCTTTTCATACCAAGTGTGTGTAGGGATGTGAATAGACATGTATAGATTTATTAGAGATTATCCTTCTTTCCTTCCTTCCTCACGTTTGTAAGTTCAGCAGAGTGCATCCCTTTGTAGTTTAAAAGTGAAGCTTAGATAGGTTAGTTTTAGCCTTTTAATTTAAGTAACCCAGGGTGCCTTAAGGCAGACTGGGTTCTCCTGGTATTTCCCCCTTAAAACAATAATCATACAAACATTCTTGTAAAAGGTAAAAATAACATTTACTCATTCCACATTTCTGTTGCAGAATGACAGATACAGCAGCTTTGTTCAGACAGGCTTAAAATGGTAATTCAGTTAGATAGACATGCTTAAGTCTAGCTTAAGTCTAGCATGTCTGAGCAATGGAGCTCAGATATGCAGGTTGTTCTCACCTTTCTGACTTGGTGCTGAGATGAAGAGGTAAGAGTGAAGAGAGACCAAAGAGCCAAGAGGAAGTGCCAAGCCTTGTGAGTTTACATGGCTATGCCCCCCCCCCCCCCCGGCAGGGCACAGAGGGAGTGTCTGTCTCAGAGTTCTGTCTAGCAAACTTACAGGAAAACTCTGTGAGCTTCAGCTCTGATCATGTGCCTGTCTAGCAAACATGCTTTGTTGGTTTGACTGCCTTGTAAATATCCCACAGTGAGCTGCAAGAGGGCTTCAGGGAAGTGTGAAGAAGGGACTCTGGCAGGGTCCCAAAGATGGGCAAGCCCTAACTAGGCTTCGGGGACCCTGCCAGAGCCTTATGCCTCCTTCCCAAAGCCTACTGCCTCCTCACCTGGCCAGCTTTGGGAAGGCAGCATGAGGGCTGGGGTAGCGGCATCAAATGTTGCTGAGTGCTGCCCCAAAACACTTTTTGATAGAATTCAAATCCACTATATCTTTTAAGCAGCTTCTCATTCTGCCTTCAGCTGTGTTTCAGTTTGTCCTGGCAACAAGGAATGGGTTGGCAATATTAACTGATATCTGTTTTGGGGATGAGCTTTTAGGGGTTGGGGACCGTAGCATCTGCTTTGCATGCAGAAGGATATTAAAAAGGATCAGGCAGCACACTTTGGGAAAGGCTTTCTCTGCCTGAAACCTTGGAGAGTTGTTGTCGGAAAGAGTAGGCAATTCCAGTCCAGAGGGACAAATGGTCTCACCTGCTAGGAGACAGCCTCCTGTGAGTTAAGTTTCAAAAACTAAAGAACTGGGGCAAATAAATTCCTGTATCTTTTCATCAATAAATATTCTCTGGGTGGCTTAAAATCATTTTAAAATAAAAATTAAAGTGAAAGAGCAACAGAGACAGCATAGAGCAGATTACAATCTGATTTAAACCACCAAACTCCCTGCGTGAATAAAGACATCTTCACCATCACCTGGTGTTACAAAGACCATAGAAAAGGTGTTGGCGGAGCCTCTTTGGGAAGTCTGTGTGGGATGAGTTTTAATGCAATTAAATTGCAGTTTATCCCTCCAGGCACCTGCATGTGGGGGTTAAACAGAGTTTTAAAATCCCATCCTTGGAAGCAAAATAAAAAGCATAGGAACTGTAAAATCTTGTTTTGAGCAAGTCCTGCTACAAAGTAAGTTGGCTTCCCCATTCTTACCCCACTTAACAAAATATCAGGCAGCAACTTACTTTACTGGTTCACAGCAGTGGAAGCAGTAAAAACTATGCAGGCAAAATACTTTCAGTAAACCCAGCTCCAGCGAGGGGAGGCGTGTCTGCATCTGAGGGGCGGGAGGGACTGGAGGTGCTCTGTCCTCTCCGGGAGAGGAGGGCAAATGGTGCCACCCAGAGCCCTCTCTGCTAACTGCGTTTCTATGGGCCTGTATCTGCCTCAGCAATCCAGCTCTGTGATATTAGCGCCTTCTCATCCTAACTAGCAAGAATATGCTTTGGTTAGGTTTGGCAGCTCATCTCCCACAGTCTGTTCTATAGCTCAGATCTCCCCCTTTGCACCTGGCCAGTGGCATGTGTCCCCCCAGAAGGTTGCCTAGAAGGCAGTGCGGCCCCCGGCTGAAAAACGGTTCCCCGCTCACTCCTGCTGCAAGATTGGCATCACTTGACTAATCCCCAACCTTGTCGCCCTCTCTCTCCGCCCCTGCAGGTCTCCTTCTCAGAGTCCGGCTCCTTGGGCAACTCATCTGGCAGCGACGTGACCTCCTTGTCCTCTCAGCTCCCTGATACCCCCAACAGCATGGTCCCCAGCCCGGTGGAAACGTGAGAAGAGCCTCCTTTTACCACCCCCACCTCCCCATGGACTTTCGCATGCTCCTGATCCCTGCATGAGATCTCCTGAGCTCCGAGCAAACTCAACTCTTTAAATGATTATCTTTTATTTAAAACCCAGCTCCCCGATCTTTCCTAAACCGCCATGGCTGTAAGCGGCACCCGCCTCTGGACTGCACCGCCCTCTCCAGCACACCGGGGGGGAGCAGAGCAAGACTCCCAAGGGATTCCGTGCCCCCACCCTCCGTGAATCCCTCTGGATTGGAATAGGATGACTTTCCTGACTCATGTAATGGCAGCTTTAGAGGACGTTGTCTTTTTTTTAAAACAAACAAACAAAACACACTTCATTGGGAAGAACCTGATCGTCTAGGAATTGCCGGTGCCATTTGCCACACTATGCCAGGAGCCTGGACAAATCTTGAACTCCCTTATATTTGTTTGCTGGCCCTGGAAGGGGGGGATCTGTCTGTCTGTCTGTCTGTCTGTCTGTCTGTCTGTCTGTCTCTCTTTGTCTCTTTCTCTTTTTTCCCTCCCCCCCTCCAAGCCTGCATGATTGCTGGAAAACTATCTGCAAGACTTAAAGTACCCCCCCCCACTTCTCTTGCCAATGTTAAATTATCTTCTGGATTGAGGTGAGGTTTGTTAGGCCATTGCAGACCAAAGTAAGTTATTGTTATTATTATTTATTGTTACGGCAGAAGATAAAATGGTTGGGATTGATATTTTGACCTTAATAATAAAAACGAACAAATACCTGATGAGAAAGTGCTGCAAGTCTGTATGAATCACTGCCACACAGGATCAGAAGGCTGGGATTAAGGATCATCACTGCCGTCAAATATGGAGGCCACATGAACATTCCCTGTGTGTGTTTGTGTGGTATGAAGACATCTTAACACGGAAGGGTTTCCCCAGGTCAGACAGACTGGAACTATATGAAACCTGCTTCTCCTTCAGCCACACATCAGACTGGAAGCTTGTATGGGAGCTGAGGCTCCACCGCCTTCCTGGCCCTGATCAGGTCCTGATCTGGGCAGGTGTGTCCATGCGTCTTCCCTGCGGAAGGTGAGGAGGCTCCAAGATCCAGCCAGGCTCTCACACAGTGGTGTCAGAGGCTCCTGTGACAAGAGAGGAGCAGAGTGAGGGGGCTGGTTGAATTAGTGCAGGGACATGGACCCTCAGGCTCAGGGGCCAGATGTGGCCCACCTAGGCTCTCTATGTAGCCCCCAGGACTTTCCTGCTCCCCAGCCACACTCCCTTCTGAACCTCCTTTGCCCTTCCTTGAACGTTTTTGTCTGGCTGGACTGTGTCCTTGATCGTGCCTCTTGTTTGGATGAAACGGGTAATGGAGAGGGGTGTGTGCAGGAATCAACTCACTGTGCAAAGGCAAATTTTGAATTCCTTGCTCCATGCATGTTTGGCTCTGGCCCCATGTGCTGCTGACATGTGGTCCCTAGAAGCTTGCCAGAAGGGAATGTGGCGCTTGGGTTGAAAAAGGGTCCCCAGCCCTGAACTACTCAGCAGTTTTCACAAATTGGTTCATGCTTTGAAGTGCCTCTGAGAAAGCCTAGTGCCAATTTTTGCAATGTGATGTGCTCAGAACCTGATTTTTCCAGGGCTGGCATCTGCACAAGCTGAAGTCTACCCACTCAGGATTTCAGTGGCACTTTCTGAATTGACGTATATGCACTTCGTGGTGGGAAGCTGCTCTTTGGATGTTTTCCTCTGTCTCTAAGCAGTGAAAGATTCTGGAGTTCTAGGCACTTACTCAGGGTTTGGTTTCCTTGGAATGAAGGCCAGCAGAGGCTGTGGTCTTTATTTACACATATATGTAACCTCAGTGTGGGATGGAGGGACTCACTGCATCACCACTCCATGGAGATGTTGCTTCTCCATGAGTTACAGCTTTGGCTCCAGCACATTCAGGTCTCCGTGTCTCCAGCTTCCCGCCTGCTTCCAGCCTAGCTCCTACCTGGCAGCTAGGTGAGGGGTGGTGGTGGAAGGCACTATTGCAACTTGGCGGCTCCTTTTGGGATGCTGATGAGGACATTTAAGTGTTCGGCTAAGGTCATTGGCCTACAAATAAATTATCTGACTAGTTCCACTTCTATTAGATTCCAACCCTCACTGGGTGCAGGACCCCAAGAACTGGAAGGGGCTCAAGGCATCATCTCTGTCACAGCACCAGTGCAAGGAAGCCCCTGAAGCACTGAGAGCAGATCACTTGACACATCCGCAGTTCTGTGAGGAAGACTAAGGCTTCCTTATTAACAACCTCACAAAAGCCAGCAATCACAATAGTCCTTTGGAGGAAGTCATGACAGACCAGATAGCTTAAAATTGTATTCTGTATAGCAAATGGAGAGTTTTTTATTTTAGTTTACAAAAATTTATAGGCCATTTGGTTGTAACAAAATGGGTTTGTAATGGTCTTGTAGGAAGACCAGAAGCTGCCAGATTTGGAGTCCAACCTTTGGCCCATCTCTCTCCTCCCGGACTGCGGGGCCTGGCAGTGACTCTCCAAGGCTTCAGCAAGGAGCTTTCCCCAGCCCTATTGAAAGGGTGTCAGTAGAGGCTGTAAGTCTATGGGGCGGATTTATTACATTGCAAATATCCTGCTTTTCTTTCATGGAGCTCAGGTGGATGTGAACAATCCTGTGGAGAAGGTTAGGCTGAGAGGGAGTGAGAGAGAGAGGCTGGACCTAGGTCTTTGCAGGAAAGTGCATTACATTTGCCTTCTGCTCAAGTTTGTCGGTTAGCTTCCTTTTGGTCAGTCATTCCATTTCCATTCCCACTTCCACCCTTTTCTGCCACTTGGAGGAGGACAGAAAGAGCACCAAGAAAGATAGTGAAGCAAAGGCAGAGGAGAGAGAGAGTGTGTATCTGTTCAATGACAGTTATTTGAAATGCAATTATTTCTTTTCTTGCTATGTAGTCTTTATGGGAGGGGTTGCAACCCTTCTTATTACTCATTAAAAGCCTCCTCTGTCCTACAGTGGAGAAAAATACTGTTGGTCATATTGACTGCAGTAGCAGAGGCCTGACCTCCTGTGTTGCAGCAAACCTGGAACCAGCTTGCTTGGTGACTGAAACCACTGAGCCATCAGTGTGATCCTCCAAACATTTAGAAAGAAAATATTGTTCATCTTTCACACTTGCAAGAAATGCCAAAGTCAAACCAGTCTCAGAGTCGTTTAAACCAATTGCACTTTTCCCCTTCCTATGCCATTTATTATTACTATTATTATTATTATTATTATTATTATTATTATTATTATTATATTAAAAAACGAAGATCATGGCCACTGGGCCCATCACCTCCTGGCAAATAGAAGGGGAAGAAATGGAGGCAGTGAGAGATTTTACTTTCTTGGGCTCCATGATCACTGCAGATGGTGACAGCAGCCATGAAATTAAAAGATGCCTGCTCCTTGGGAGAAAGGCGATGGCAAACCTAGACAGCATCTTAAAAAGCAGAGACATCACCTTACCAACAAAGGTCCGCATAGTTAAAGCTCTGGTTTTCCCGGTAGTGATGTATGGAAGTGAGAGCTGGACCATAAAGAAGGCTGATTGCTGAAGAATTGATGCTTTTGAATTATGATGCTAGAGGAGACTCTTGAGAGTCCCATGGACTGTAATAAGATCAAACCTCTCCATTCTTAAGGAAACCAGCCCTGAGTGCTCACTGGAAGGACAGATCGTGAAGCTGAGGCTCTAATACTTTGGCCACCTCATGAGAAGAGAAGACTCCCTGGAAAAGACCCTGATGTTGGGAAAGATGGAGGGCACAAGGAGAAGGGGACGACAGAGGACGAGATGGTGGGACAGTGTTCTCGAAGCTACAAACATGAGCCTGAGCAAACTGCGGGAGGCAGTGGAAGACAGAAGTGCCTGGTGTGCTCTGGTCCAGGGGGTCACGAAGAGTTGGACACGACTAAACCACAACTATTTATTTACTTACTTACTTACTTACTTACTTACTTACTTACTAGCAGAATTGCTTGATTTTGGGGGATGGGATACAAAAATGAGGACAGCTGACATGATGCTTCATTCAAAAGGTATCTGTTTAAATAAAATAAAGTTTTTTGTTTGTTTTCTTTTTAAAATATAATATCCATTCTCCCCCTCCCTATTCCCCAGGCCAGCCTTATTCAACCTTCTACTCTCTAGACATTTTAGACTACAATACCCATAGAGCCATTGTGGTGTAGCAGTTAGTGTGCTGGACTAGGACCTGAATTCCCTGCTCAGCAATAAATCTCATCTTGGGGGCTAGTCCCTGCCTCTCAGCCTATCCTACCTCACAGGATTGTTGTGGGGATTAAATGGGGAAGAGAACTATGGACTGTACCTTGAGCTCCTTGGTGGAAAGGGGGGGAGTATAAATGCAATAAATAAAATAAAATAGGCCATAGACAGTACAGCCAATAGCTGTTGCTTGACTTCTCATCCATGGGTGAGAAATTAGTCTCACTAAGCTCAATGGAATTTACACCCTAGCAAGTATGTTTGGGGTTGCGCTATTCACTTGTGGCAACATGTGCAACTGAGAGCCTTCTGACCTTCAAGTGTGTGCATGGGATGTGCATGAGGGCAGTGCTGGTATTCACCAGGTTCATGGCCATTGGCCTTTTGCCTTCGCTGCCCCCATTTCACAGGGGGCGCATTGTGGGACCCCCCAAAATGTCTGCTGCTCAATAAGCCAGCTGCCCCCCGTCCTGTCCCCTTACAGCGGCCGGACTGCACTGCTGGCCAGTCCAGCACAAGCACACTCAGGGAGGCCACCCCAAGAGGGTCAAGACGGGGGAAGAAAAAAGGGTACCATGGGGGGGGGACACTGCATGGGGGGAATGTGTGGCAGCATCTGGACAGCTGCTCCTGATCTATATACGCTTCAACATTCTCCCTAAGGAGGTGGCAGAGAGGGGTGCATAGCAAGGCTGACAATCTTGCACCCCATCCCAAAGTTGATGGACTACAATACCCATCAGCTCCAGCCATCGTGGTCACTTGTCGGGGGTGATGGGAGTCGTAGCTCAGCAGCACTGGCTGGGCCTCAGGTCCCCCAGCTTCCCTTAAAGACTGACGTATGATATCTACTGCAACTTAAGTGCTTGTGGGCAGGGTCCACTCCATCAGACACACTAAAATGTTCACTCTCATTGGCAGATGTGTGTATACAGCAAAAAATAAAAATTGTACACGCTGAGGCCAAAAGCCTATGAAATGCAAGAGGCCCAGTCTGTGACCTTTTCCAGGCAGAGTTCAAATGTATTCCAGATAAGCAGAGCCATCGGCCCACCAAGCCAGGGGACATTTCTACACCCTGGGGGTAATGAATTTCATAAGCTAATAAGCTTAATTATGCTTAACAGAATTTGCTGAGCAAATTGCTCTGAATTAGTAGCTTAGTTAAACCCAGCCAACCACTCCAGGCCCTGCTCCTTCCCACCCTAATAAGGTGGAGTAAGAAACACTTTCTGAGTCAAGAATGGCCAAAGGCAAAGGGGTGCGTAGGCAGAGGGTTTTGCACTAGACTCTGCCAAGGGATCCTCCTTTGGTGAGAACTGCAATAAGAGGGCTATATTCCTCCCCTGCCAGCCCCCAAACTAGGAGCTGTGGAGCAGCATTGCCCCTCTACACGGCAGCAGGCCTGGCAAGGCTATGCTAGGGCCACCAGTGCTGACTTCTGCTCCAGACATCTGCTCCTGCATTGGGCAACAAGGTCTGCAAATCTCTATTTTAATTCTCCCAGAACAGTGGAATGACAATATTGGGCGATGTTGCAAGGCAAGTGGCAAACCAAGGCTGATTGGAAGACCCAGACAGTGTTATGGGAGAGAAGCGTTCTGGTGTTGCTGCAGCAGCAGCACTGCGTCCTTTGCCAGCGCCTGGGCTGTGGTGCAAAGGGTGAAGAAAACTCACCGCGTCAGTCCAGCCCTCCCCCCCAGGTGGGACCAGGGGCATGGAGGGCTCACAGGGCTCTGCTGTGCTGCCTGCCTGCCTGCCCACTCAGGGGGAAGCCCGGCCAGCCAATGTGGGCCTTGGTGGGCGCATCCCCCCACCAGCTAGGAGACCTTTCAGTGAGGGGGCTGGGAGCACAATGACAAGGTTAGGCTCTGGGTCCCAGAGATCCTGGCAGCAGATAGGGCAGGACAGGAAGCCCTGCATGGGGGCACCAGGTTCAAGCCCCCTCAAAATCATGTGCCCAGGGCTATGCCCCCCCCCGCTATGTCCCTGAGCAGCAGCCAGCCTTAGATGGAGCCCTTCAGAGAAGCAGCAGTTCTTTACTACTACTACTATTTTATCATTATTAATAAAATAAACCAAAGATAAAGGGCATAAAGAAATACTGTTCAACTGTAGGTTGAAAGCAGCATAAGGTTGGACATCATCATTGAACTTGTTGTTCCAAAGCTTTACAAAAACAAAAAACCCATTTCCCCATAAACTTCTTAGGCTGGCTTTATTCTTTTGTAATAATAATAAAGTTAGTTACTATGGGCCAAATTTTCTCAGTCCATTCAAATATAGTAAGATATATGCTCCCTCATCCAATATTTAACTATTATCATCTTAGCAGCAGTTATAAGATTAAACACTTTCTCAATCTTTTCTGGAATAACATCTTTTAGATAGCCATGCAGAAGACGAGCAGCGGTTCTGCTTCGTGAGCTCCGGCAGCCTATGCCTCCTACGTGCTTCTGTGACCTGGTCCTCTGTTTCTGAGGAGGCACCAGTGTGACGTCCTCAGGCCCCACGGACTCACCCTGCATCTGGCTGTGGCCCTGCCTGGGGTCAAGAATGATAGTCCAACGGCGTCTGGTGGACTACAGGTCCCCTCGCTATAAAATATACTTTTGTGTGTGTTGTATACACCTAATCCTTTTTAAAAATGTTGGCTGCACAATAGTGATTAAGAAAAGAAAAAGTGGCTGCTAGGACACTGAGGTCCTCCTCCAAGGGCCTTCTGGCGGTTCCCTCCCTGCAAGAAGTGAGGTTACAGGGAACCAGGCAGAGGGCCTTCTTGGTAGTGGCGCCTGCCCTGTGGAAGATCCTCCCAACAGATGTCAAGGAAACAAACAACTATCTGACTTTTAGAAGACATCTGAAGGCAGCCCTGTTTAGGGGAGGTTTTAATGTTTGAAGTTTTATTCTGTTTAATATTCTGTTGGGAGCCACCCAGATGGGCAGGGTATAAATAAATTTATTACTATTATTATTATTATTACTACTACTACTACTACTACTACTACTACTAATATTACTATAGAGACTGATGCAGGAGACATATGTTTTGTTGCAGCTGGGGCAGATGAAGGCACCCAGTTGTGCTGCTGCAGGGCACTTCTTCTCTCTGCAATTTTTGGTTAATTGCTCATCTGCCTTTTAACTAATCAATATATTCAAAACAAAAAAAATTCCTTCCAGTAGCACCTTAAAGACCAACTAAGTTAGTTCTTGGTATGAGCTTTCGTGTGCATGCACACTTCTTCAGATACCTGAAGAAGGTATCTGAAGAAGTGTGCATGCACACGAAAGCTCATACCAAGAACTAACTTAGTTGGTCTTTAAGGTGCTACTGGAAGGAATTTTTTTTTGTTTTGACTATGGCAGACCAACACGGCTACCTATCTGTAACTAATCAATATATTATTTATTTTCTGCTGGGGGAAAAAAAAGAAAAAAAGAAAAAGAAAAAGTGGCTGCTAAGAGGAGACCAGGACTCTGGCCTTAGCTCTGATCAGGCTGCGCATCCCATGAGTTTCACCTCAAATGCCTGGCCAGGAGAAATCCTCTCTGCACCCCATCTGTCTAGCCAATTTCACAATTCAATTAGTAGGAAACTTGTCTGCTGGATTTTCTCTGCTCTTTTAGGAAAAGAAAAGTCTCAGTAGCCACCATCCAACCAATTCAAATCACACAGCAGCAGCAGCAGCAAAAGCAAACAATTGCCTTTAATTGTTAAAGACAAATCTGCATAATTTTTTTACATTGTCATTGCTTATTACTAAGAAACAAAACAAATAGCTGTCCAGGGATTGAGTACAAATTGTTCCAGGAGAGGAAGTAATTAATTAAGGAATTTAAGTCTGCAGTGTTGCCAAGCAGGGAGCAAAGATTAAAACGTCCCTCCTGGCGTCTGATTCCCTGGAGTCTACATTTTCCAGTGTTTCATTGCTCTCAAACATGGAATCTATATTACTCCTCTCCCCTCTTCAATTTTCTTTGTCCAGTAACCTGCAAGGATAACTCTGTGTTCAAGTTTAACCCCCTCTGTTCCAAAACTCACACAGACAGCATAACTATTTATTCAAATTTAATTCCTGAAAGAGTTTTCAAATACATAAGAGCAGTGCAGACGCACTATTGCACAGTGGAGTATGACACCACATGAAGGACAAGACTGGCTTCCTACGGATGTTAAATGTCAAAAATCGGCTGGGGAGGAAGTTGGGGAGATACTTGACTTGTTCTGCAAGATGAAGGATACTCCTGCCAATAACAACAATAATATCACACTGCTGGCTCACTTGGCATGGCCAGCCAAAGTAAAATGCAATAAATCAAAGAAGTTGGCATAAAACTAGTTTGATAAATCCCAGAAAAAGGGTCAGAAATACCAGCACATCACCAGAGAAGCAACAATACTGGTTAAAAAACCTAAAAGGAGCTGGCCTAGGTTGACATTTGGGGGGGGGGTTCCCCAACAGCTTATCCCCCAGAAGGCGTAGATGTGAATGGGAATCACTCTGCACTTGAACCTCATTGCTCACTCCTGACTTAAAAAGCAGAGTTCCTATTCTTGATCCTTGGAGGAACCCACTTCTCAGATCTGTACATTCCTCTGCCCTAAAGGTGGGAGATGTTTCAAAGCCTAAGCACAGAATGTGGGCTGGATCTTACCTGGCAACATTGACACACTCAAAAAGTTAGACAGGACTCATTCTTGTGGAAGCCAGGTTGTTCCTTCTGCAGCAATACTTGTTCTTCTGTGTGCTTCCTAATTCTATCTCTAATCATGCTTTCCACTAGTATTCCTAGAACAGACATTATCTAGCCTGTAATTTCCTGGAACCTTCCTGGACCCCTTTTTGAAATTGATTTCACACCGGCCACTTTCCGCTTCTTGGGTATGGAGGCCTGTTCTCAGGGGCAATAGAGATATATCTGTTAGATGACCAGCCGTTTAAGAACTTTCGGACGGGTGCCACCTCCACCTGGTGACCTGCTTGCTTTCTAGGCCTTGTCACTTTGCCTCTTGTCATGACCAGGTGCCTCAGAACCTCAGGCCATGGGCGGCGGGGGGGGGGGGCAGTGCGGCCCCACAGAGCTAGACTCCCTGAGAAGGAGCCTCAGCAAAGCCGCAACCAGCCTTTGGTTGTTCTTTATAAAAAAGAGTTCTATTCCACCATATCATACAAATTTGTCACAATTGCAACAATACGAGCCCAGGAAACCAAAAGAAGGTAAGAACAAGTCAAAAGCGAAAGAGTCTGGCGCGCGCTCCTGGCCGCTTGCAGGCCGAGCCAGGCCAGAGCCGGAGCAAGAGGGCGGCAGCTGGGCGCGCCCCGGGCTCGTGCCCGCGGCAGGCGCGGCGCGCTGGGGGCTGCGCGTCCCCGGGGCGCTGCGTGCGTGAGGCTCCTGTCTAGACGGCGGAGGGGCCGCCGGCTCCTTATCTGCGCTGGCATCGCCTGCCAAGCGATCCTGCGGCCGGAGGGGGGGCGGAGAGGCCTCGGCCCTCGGCGGCTGCTGCGGGGATTCCTCGGAAGGAGCCGCGACGTAGCCGAGAAATACAACTCGCCCGTCCGTCTCCTGGCGGCGTTTCCAAGGGTCCGGCCAGGACAGGATCCCCCCCATAACACGTGGATTGGGGCTGGAAAGGGAGCGTCGGGCCCGGCGCTCGGAAGGCGCTTCTCTCGGCCCTTGGGACTCTCCCTCCCCGAAATGGCGCTTGTGATGCACAACACCCAGACCGAGACGCGCAAGGGAGGGAAGCCCGCGCCAGGACCCGAGCCTTGCAGGTCTCCGCACACACTGAACTGCCGCCTCAGTTTTGAGGGAAGCCTCTTGCCCCCAGGACCAGCCTTGGAGCACCCAGGGAGGGGAGGCAAAACAGGAGAGGTCTCCCCCCCTGGATCCCCCCCCCCGCTTTGAATTGGGCATCCTGGTCGCTGGCCAAGCTTAACATTTATTATTTTTAATTATTTTTAATGATTATCTCTTTTAACCACCTTAACCAAAACAACTCAACACTTTTGCAATGGTGTAGGCCTATAGGTGAACTTTGCAAAACCAGAGTCTATGTGCTTCAACACTACCCCCCCCCAATTAAATTCAGAAAAATATTACTGACATCACAAAGAAAAAACTTTGCTGAAGCAGATTAAGATACATAGGGCTACAAATTACCAGAAACCTCAACAAGCTATACCTTCAAAACTACACCCCTTTCTGGTGGGAAATCAACAAAGACCTGAGGAGATGGAGTAGAACCAAGGTCACTTTCTCAAACTAGCCATGATCAAAATGATAACCTGCTTATTCCGAACCCTCCCACTTTGGATCCCCTCAACCCAACTCCATAAGTGGCAGAAAAAACTACACTCGTTTATCTTCTCATTCAAAAGCCACCTTCCCTCCTCAAAAGAAAAAGGGAATTCCCATTATAGAACTGGACTACAACGACAACCAAGTGCACCAAATAAACTCATACATCTTAGAAGACAAAATGAAACAATGGAGACAGGTATAATTGAAACACCCCCACCTCACTGTATCAATTTCTCCAAAAACAAACTAAAGAAAGCTCCATGACACATAACAGGTTCACACAGACCATGCTTGAAGCATGGAAAGAAAAAGTAGGAACATTGTCCCCAGCCCTCTCCCTGCTAATCCCCCAGGTTTACCCCCCTCGGCTCCACATAGCTTTCAAATGAGGATATGGCAAGCCAAAGGCCTACACCACCTAACAGACTTCTACAAAAATGGCAACACAAAAACACAGAACGAACTAGGAGACAACCAAATATCCTGGCTGGCCCATCACCAACTACATGCCTTCTTAAACCACCCAGAAACAAAGGCGGCACATACTAGGCCATTGACTAACTTTGAAAAACTGCTGTCAGCAGAGTGACATAGCAAACTAAGAAACACAGCTCCAAGGCTTCAATACCACAAGCAAAGACCAATGGGAACACAACATAGGGTACGAAATAAACTCAACCCAATGGTTGAAGCTGTGGACTAAACCACCCTTTAAAGCCCTCTCAGCCAACTCACTTTGAAACTTATCTACAGATTGTACCTAACACCATGTAAGCTAGCAATGATGAACCCAAGAACCTCACCTAGGTGCTGGAGAGGCTGTACCGCCATGGGCACATACCTCCACAATATGGTGGGATTGCCCAAAAATTCAATCCTTTTGGATATCTGTCTTACCATAAATCTGCAAAATAATAAAACAGGTAATAGAAAGAACTCTAGAATTGGTCCCACTAAATAACTTCTGAGACAATAACACACACTCACATGACAAAAAACTTTTAAGTCACTTACAGCAGCTAGGAGTGTCATAACTGGAGAGACCTTTTGGGAGCGTTCATGGACCACTGGTACCAAACTGTATGGGAAATCGCCATACTAGAAAAACTAGCCAACGAAACCACAGGGACAAGTGAAAGAGGATGCCTTCACCCCGTGGGGCTTCCCTTTATCACATACACAGCCCAACAAGACAATGACCCATCCCACCCCCCAGACAACATACGAATCAGTATGGCTAACTGAAGCCAGCAACGCCCCCCCCCCATCAAAACACACTGCAATCGATCAACTGCAACCAACCATTTCTTGGGCCCTCTGACCTCTTGCTCTGCCAACAAAAATATGACACTTATCCATGTGACGCTGTCAAAAAAGCGCCACTCGTATACCATGTAAAGAATGAAAGTTTGCTGTCTTCCTTACCTCGCCCCCTTCCACCATTTTTTCCTCTTTATTTTCTCCCCTCTCCCCTCTCCCCACTTCTCATTCCCCCTCAACAAAAATGTCTCAAACTGACTGTAACTGACCTGTATGAAGAATTCTACGATTTGAAAACTCTGACACTGAATGTACTTTTGTTACTTATGGAAAATCTTTTAATAAACACACACACAAACACATACAACAATTTCAGAAGCTGCTTTGACCAAACTCCTTTTGTCTAATGGTAGGGCTGGCCGTGGAACTCCATGGACCTGTGTGGAAAGATTCTGACTTCAAGCTTTATTGCACACAAAGATGGGAGCCCCCCTGAGCCCCAGGGGGAGGGACTGAGTAAATGTGCTTAAGATTGTTCTATAAACTACTAATCCTGAATCCACTTACTAAGGTGTTTACACCATTGGGCTCAGCGGGGCTTAATTCCAGATAAACACACCTATGAATGGGTTATTGCCCTGCCAGCATTTCCCAGCTTGGTGCTTCCCAGATGCTTCAATCTAGCAACTCCCCTCAGCCTGTCAGCATGCCTGTGATGGAGGTTATAGTCCCAAATTTCTGGAGGGCACTAGGCTGGCAAAGGGTGTACCCTCCTTTTCCAAGGGGGGCAGGGACCCCTCCCTGATGCTGCTCCCCCAAGTCAATAAAAATACCGGTAAATAAAAATACATAGCAAATAGGTTCTGCCCCCCTAACAAAAGACCTGCCCCCCCACCAAAAATCCTGGATACGCCTGTGTCCCCCTCATGCTTCCATCAAGCAATGAGACTTGAGGAAAAATGAGACTTGAGGGAAAATTGGAATCCTGGTGTGGTTTCTTGGAAGGCCGTCTTACGGCTTTTTAGCAAGCCTATCCTGATCAAAAGTATTTCTACAGTTTGTCTCAGGCTACATCTTGCAGGAAAATGCCACCAGCAGAGAATTCTTGCTGTTATCTGGGTGATCTCCTTTTAAACAAGCCAAATGGTGGAGGGAAACTTCTTTGCACAGCTCTGCCTTTTTTCAAAACCAAGCCCAACCTCATGGTGCTGTGCGCAATTAGATGGGCTTAATGAGCTATCTTTTCCTGGTACAGGATTAAAGAACACCTGCGAGCATCTCTGTCAAGGAGCCGAAAGGAATTGTCTAAATCCCACTTGTCAGTACTCACACAGATGCCTCCAGTCCCTTCCTTTTTGGTCTATTCTTGCAGGAAATTGTATCATGGATTCTTGATTCTACCAGGACACTTAACTCCATTTTGTTGCTCATTGTGGCTTTCTGAAGTCATTTCCTGATAGTCAGATCCCAAGCTGAAATTTATAGGCATTAAATCAGACATCTTGGGATGGAAGGGCAACAGTACAGTGGTACCTCGGGTTACAGACGCTTCAGGTTACAGACGCTTCAGGTTACAGACTCCGCTAACCCAGAAATAATGCTTCAGGTTAAGAACTTTGCTTCAGGATGAGAATGGAAATCGTGCAGCAGCGGCGCAGCGGCAGCAGGAGGCCCCATTAGCTAAGAAGAGACCTCCAGAACGAATTAAGTTCTTAACCCGAGGTACCACTGTATTAAAAGAGAATGAAAATAATAAAGCAAAGACTGAATACTACTTTCCTTTCCTTTGATGAGTTTTTAAAATTTCAGACCAGCACAGAGCTGGGAAACCTCTGGTCTATGAACCCTACTAGGTCTTGCGCAGGTCCCACCTTGGCCCACCAAGTTTCTGTCAAACCACACCCACAGCCTTACAACTGACAAAAGTGACATCAGGTGTGGAGCAAGTAAGACCCGGCTGCAAAGGAAAAACCAGGAGCCTGAAAGTGCTCCTGGTTTCTTGGCAAGCAAAGCTTGCTGTCTGCTGAAGGGGGGAGACAGCAAGCTCCACTGTTATTGGCTGAGCTTGCAGCAAGTCCTGCTGGGATGGTGCTCACTCCACGTCCCAAAGAGTCATGCCCACAAATATCTTTCTAATGTTGATTCAACTGGCACTGTGATGTCAGGTGACTGACAGGTGCGTGGGGGTAGGCTTGTCCAAAATGACCACAGGGCAAGGTAGTTTGTATTTCTAATTAAAAACCAAACATTGCATTTCAGAGAGTCGAAACTCATTTTTTAAAAGTTGACTGCATTTTACAATTTGAACCTACACAGTTAGATGTGCCACCAAATTCAATGGAGCTTCTTCCCAGGAAACTATAGCATAGGATCACTGCTTCTCTTTGATACCTCTGTGTGCCTGCAAATATGCAATGCATCAATGTGGCTGAATGGGGGGGGGGGGTGGCTCTCTATGGTAGCTTCACTTCAGAATTTACCTCTGTGATACTGCTGCTTACTGCAATGCTATTTTGGAAAGATGCACTCTGGTTCTTGTCCCCCACATCTGTTCTGACACAGCTGTGATTTCCTGTGAGAACATTTTTGCCTTTAAAAAACAGTATGAGATGGACCCTTTCCCCAACCAGTCTGAAACATATGTGAATATGGAAGGAAGTGCTAGAGGGTTGCATAACTGAGATATTTTAATCCTTGGAAATACTTATGGAAGGGAGGAGGCTATCAATTCATTCAACAAATGCAATGGAAGGGAAGATGGTGAATGTGGAAGTGGGAGAGAGGGTCAGAAATAAGGCCTCTCTGGTCAGCTGCTCTTTTGTGTTTGCTGATGTGGTTGTTTCTTTTCCAACCCGCCCTTCTTCAAGGAGGCGCACAATTCCCTCCCTGCTCCCATTTTATCCTCACAACAACCCTGTGGGGGAGATGAGGCCAGGATGGGGTGACAGGTTCAAGGTCATCCAGTGAGCTTCATTGCTGAGCAGGCTATGCAGTAGAAGTTAACATTTTTTTTCCAGGGGCCAGGCATGTTTGAACAAAGGGAAAGAGCATCTGCTTTGCAGGAAGAAGGTTCCAGGTTCCACCCCTGACGTCTCCAGGTGGGTTGGGAGTGACTCCTGTCTGAAAATCTGTAGAGCTGCTGCCAATAATACGGAGCTAGATGGAGCAGAGTTCAGACTCAGTATAAGGCAGCTCTCTATGGTCCCACGACGGTCAGATTTCTAATGCTGAGTTTCCTGCAAGGTAGAGAACAAAAACAACAACAACAACCTCAACAGTTGTGATATTGCTTTTAATAAGCTTAGTGAAAACTCTTGCCATATACAGACAATTCAGAACAATTGCTGTGACTGTACACATTCTTCTGCAATGTTCCCACAAAATGTAAAGTAAACTGGACACAAAGCCCAGGAGTCTTAAATGGCTTTGCCAAGCATTTGGGTTAGATTTCCATAGCTTATTTATCTAAATTTAGGATTTTGTGCTTTCTAAATAACTGAATATACCAGGAGCATTGTATAAAAAGTTATACAAAACAGACAATGAAACAGAATAAATTATTTTATTACAAGTTATACAGAACGCAACCATGGATATATTCCACTAGGAAATTCTCCTGGCACAAAAGCCCACAGAAATGAACGGGAGCAAGAGAGTGTTAGAACTCTCTAGCACAGCCGCCATTCAGTGCAATGGAACTTCTTGATCCATTGTGCCCATTGCCAATATTTAGACACAAAAATCAGCAGCTTTACAGACATGCTACACCACAGAGTACAAGGTACAAGGATCCTTGATGTGGCACATATTAAGGGGGGGGGGGGAAATCTCTTTATTTTCAAAACAGCCATAAACAGGATTTTAAAGTATGTACAGTTCTTCTGACTGAAATAGTGCAAATTATATTTATATATATAACTACAGTATACGCATTTTTAGTATAAAAGGATCTTTTAAAAAACCTTCTTAAAAAGAACAACAAATTACTTAATAACGGGAAAAGGTAAGATGCTTTCAAAGTTTAAACACACGCACACTGCTTATTTTTTCTCTTTCTTCAAGAAGAACTGTCGTGCCTCTTCCCAAGTCTGGCGAGGGAACCGGTTAGAGAGCTCAAGGTAATCTTGAGAGCTGAAGATCTTTTCTGTCAAGCAAGGAACAAAGAACGTCATCATAACTATTCTGTTGTAAAATGAAAAAACAGGAGGGTAAAAATGCTTGTGTATGTTTTGTTTCTGGATAGTAAAATGGCTGGACATGACTCTTTTTCTGTCAGGAAATTAAATTTTCATCCCCATTATATGTTGGAGAACAGGTCAACGTTTCAGAAGAAGAAACTGAAGAGAAGAGAGGTGCCTGGCCCCCTCCGATGCCCCTGCAGACCCCTTGCAGGGGTGGGCAACATTCAGGAAGTTGACAGTCCTGTAGTCAGTTGCCAGGTTTTATTAAGGAAACCGATTGCATTCTTTTGGCCTGCATGCATAGACCTTGCACATAGGAGAGACATAATCTCTAAAATTTTGAAAAACAGATGCATCATCCCTCTGGGTGGTACAAAAATCAATGGGAAGGAAGGAAGCTTCTAATAAACAAATTATGGATTGCATCCAATGAAGTTGTCCCATTGAATCACAGAACTGTAGAGTTGGAAGGTACCCCAAGGGTCATCTAGTCCAACCCCTTACAAAGCAAGAATAAATTGGTGCAAGGACTTCTCCTTGTTGCAAGACTACAAGACCTGTCATCCATTACCTCAGCCATGCTGGCTGAGGCTGATGAGAGCTGGAGTCCATCGCCATCTGCAGGGCCACAGGTATCCCCACAGCTGCTTTGAAAATGACAGCATAAGCACCATAGGCTGGCTCCGGGGTAGGTAGCCAACATTGTGCCCTCTAGATGTTGACCACTGCCATAAGACCCAGACAACACAGCCAATGATCAGCGATGTTACGAGTTGGGAATCTGCAACATCTTGACTATCGCTGGGCCAAGCCTACTCCATAAGAAATTCTGTTAAGTCCATGAAAGATTATGCCAGTAACAAATCTGTTAGTCTTCAAAGCACCCCACAACTCTCTATCCCTTCTGCTGTGGGCCAATCATTTTCCACACAATGCCATCAACATTCAAATACCACCTGGTAACTCTCTGGCTGCACTGTGTTGCTATGTTTTATTTGGCTGACAATTTCTTTCTTTATGAAGAGTTCTCCCAGGTTCTTTCAGAAGGCAATGACTTCCCCTCAAGGACAGAGGCTACCTGATCCATGAGGAGCAGGATGCAATCAACACTTTGGTCTGTTTGCCTCCTAAAAGCTACAAGGCACGATTGCTATGCAATTCCCAATGGGCCATATTATACTTACCCCTTTGTTGGGAAGACTGGTTATCTGTTTGGCTTGAACTTTGTGTGAAATCCTACAGAAACAAAACCCAACAATGTTCAGCACCACAGAGGGAAGATCAAACCCCACCCCCTCACGCAATTTTACAAAAGAGTGATGTCCTCCCAGGGGCCAAGCAAATGCCCAAGGGAAGCCTGCAAGCAAGACCTGGGGGCAACAGCGCTCTCCCCCCCCCCCCCGTGATTCCCAGCAGCTGATGATCAGAGGAGTGCAGCCTCCGGCACTGAAGGCAGGATGCAAAGCCATCATGCTGGAGGACATCCAACTAAGTCCACTGATTTCAGTGGGTATGACAAACATTGTACACTGTACAAAAGTGATTTTCCTGACTGGTGTACAATGCAGTGGGCCTGAATCACCAAGAGAAGTTCTACTGTAAGACTTCTCAGGCAATGCAATGCAGCTCTGTTGCTGAACACAATTTACCAAAACAACTGGAACTGTTTCCCTCGGGAGCTGGAGGTTTTTAAGCAGAGCTTGGATGGCCATCTGCCAGGGATGCTTCCATTGAGATTCCTGCATTGCAGGGGGTTGGGCTAGAGGACCTTATCAGCCTATGTATTTGTGGAGTGACTGGAAAGCTCTCAGTGGTGCTGCAGGAAACAACAGCTTGGAAATGCTGAGGTGGTTTTTTTGACTCAGGCATACGTTGCTACTTTAAACGCAGTCAGACCACTGGTCCACTTAGTGCAGGGTTGCCAACACTGACTGGCAGCCAGTCTCCAGAGTTTCTGATCAATTAATATCAGTAACAACAGCAGCAGCAGCAGCAACTGATACCAGGTCACATTCCTGCCTCATAGCCATTCTCCTCACATGGGGTGCTGCTGGTAATGCCACATGCCCCAGTGGTCGGGTCTGGCCTGTGCGAGAGACCAGGTGCCTCAGTGTTGCAGCTCTAGTCATCTGGAATTAGTTACCAGCTTAAATTAGATGAGCTCCTACTGTCCTGATATTTAGGTGGATATTGAACACTTTTAAAAAGGCTTTACCTGTAGTGTGACCCAGTCCTATTAGGAAATATTAATTGTACAACTGTAGAAATACTAATACTGCTTTTAGTTTAATGTGTCTGTAATATTTTGTAATTTTTTTGTACACTACTTTGGTAGCTTTTGGTTGTGAATTCATTTATAAACCTGCAAACAAATAAACAGCAACAAAAATGATAAGAGAATTGCAAAGTGTCTTAGACAACAAATGAGAACAAATGGCAGTGCTTACTCTCCTGAGGGGTTTAAAGATAGAACTGTTGGCTTAAGGCTATTATGGACTGAAAAATGAATCATTTCCCTACATGGCACAAATCTTTAAATATATTATTGTGTTTTCACTGTTTGTGCACATGGATTTTTGAAAAATGGTTGATGTTCTTACTGTGAAATCGGTTTGAGATATTTTATGGGAATAGATTCTTAAATGGAACCCGACCCAACAAATCAGGTGAAAGCTGAATTCAAACATTCTTGCTAAAGTAATACCATCTTCTATTTTAATATAAGTAGTTTTAGGAACAAAAAGGAAAAAAAAGCTGTTGTCCTAGACAATAAGAGGAAAGACGCCATACAGCAGCAAGGTTGTAAGGGTGATGTTTTACTAATAATAAGACATTTATACATTTTCTGTATTTTACTGCATGTTTATACAGCCCCAGATGCATGCAACCAGACCATTTTTTCCTCCCCCATTTCTTCCATATGGTAAACATTTATTTTCCAATCCTGGGGTCAGCTATCTCACATTCCCCCGCACAGGGAGGACTCTCCCTGCTGAAATAAATAGGATATTTGCCTCAGGAAGGCGCACAGATTGTGTCTCCCCATGATAGCAAGTTGAAATTTAAGAACAAATGCATGCCTGTTTTTCATTCACAGTATCTGGTGGGGGAGTTTTTTTTTGCATTTTCTACAGCCTGTTTGTTTGTTTGTTTAATATTACTATATTAGAGTTTTGTTTCTGATGGTTAAACCATTCCCCCAAAGCCTGGGAGAAACAGACATATCTTCAGGCTGCTGAGCTGGATATGTTCATGCAGACCAGAAATCAAAATGCTGAAGTACCTAAATCAATTCTCAGTAAATTAAGCTTGATTTTATTTATGATATACTTTCTAAATCAAATAGTTGACTGCCAGCTGCTTATCTGGGAAAGCAAACAACTCCTTCTCTACATAAGGGCCAGCACTCGGGGGGGGGGGTGTCTTCTTGCAGCATCTGCTTCTGAACAGTACTATCAGAAGCATTAAAAAAAACAACAACATTTTGCAAGCTGTTGCTGTTTTATGCATTAAAAAAATGTTTCAGGAGCTAAAATGTTTGAGTTATGTATGCATATGTTACAACAACTTTCTATATTCCTAATATCTTGAGCAGTAGACTATGAAGCTACCTAAAAGCTGACGATGCATTTAGCCTTCAGGCATTTAGCCTGTTTGGATAAATTAACAAACAAGCTTAATTTTCGTCATTTGGCTGCAGTTGTCCAGGCACAACCCCTGAAGTTCAGCTTCCTTGCAAGCTCCTCTGAGGTGGAGAGAAGGGGAAGAAGCAGGGGGCTTGGTGGGCGGCAGAGATATGCTATCAGCTATGAAGGAAAAAACACTCCACAGCTATTAATTCCAACAATTCTAAAACATGGCACATTCAGAAATTAGAAAAAATAGTAATTCCATAATATAAGTGTGTAGCACCTGATTTTTAAATAAAATTACAGGATACAGAATGATATTGCAAACATACACAGTTCAAGTAAGCAGAAATGGCTGCTTTCATAAATTAGAGTTTTAAAACTTTGCATATTTAGCATAGTTGGTATACACTGTTGCCAACCCTATCAATAGTCAAAATCTGTGATAAAAAGCATTGTTTCTCTGTGTATATATGTACTTCCATTTATCTTTACATTTGAGTGATTATATAAAAATGTACACTTATAGATTGCAGGCTTTAAGGACTTGCCCATCCATTATTAAATATAAGTTCCTCAACATTTCACTAGTCCTGCTAATTTAAATAAGAATGGAACATATTATTAACATTACTCTGCATATGTCTGCTCCTTAAGGGGAAAAACTCTTGGACACATGTTGGATCTTTCATTTTGGAGAGAGAAGAAAAGAAATGCATATTTGTTTCATAGGCACAGAAATGGCTAAGCAGAGATACCCAAACAAACCACATACCTGGATGAATGTGGCGAGTAACACGCAACTCATCTCCTGCTCCAGGATCACCTTGTTCTGGGGGTTATTGTAACAAGCAGCTATGAGCGTGGGAAAGAGCACTTTGATGAGGCGAGGGTCGCTGAAGTACTGGAAAGGCAGCTGGCAGAGCTTTTGCAGGACAGTGGGATGGCGGCCCGACTGCACAATCACCTGGGAAATGGAGACATGAGAGGAACATGAGAGGAACAGGGGCCGATTTCCCAGATCAGCTGGAAGGAGGAAGCTAGAGCAAAATAAGGCACAAGGGTGACAGAAAAATGTTAACAGAGAGAAAACCAAGCTGAACATGTTGATTAAAAACAAAACAAAGACCTTTCAGCTCAAAATGTGGTCCTCACAGTTTCTTTTCATGTACAGTAACTGCACAGGAGAAACTAATTTTATCTTTCCCCCAATTATATTTTATTAAATTTTCATAAAGTTCACATATACACTCCAATACATAATACTTTTTTGTTTTGTCAACTTCCCACCCCATTTTCCATGTTTTTTTTTTATTTCTCCCTCTTGCTGCACCCTATCGTCTCTCCCTTATACCATAATAACACAACCTTACACTTTTTCACTCAAGGTGTCATAAACCAGACAGAAATATTGCAAAGAGGCGATGAATACCTGCAGGCAGGCAAGGCAAGCTGCTGGAGGGCAGGAAACAGGATTCAAAGATGGTCAGAAAATGGGAGCTGCTCCTCTCAAATGCCTCTCCAGATGTGTGTTGGGGGGGGGGATGAGAGATGCCCGTGAGCGACACAAACCAAAAAGGGAAGGAGACTGCATGCTGTACTGCAGTGGGACTCAGTATGCACAGAGCCAGAAAGATCCTCCCATTTGCTCTTTTATCTGAGTTTCTATCAGTGCCATAGACTTTAAAAGGGGAATTGTTTAGATAAATGGAACTGCTGTCATGTGAGTAGGGTTTATAACAGTACACATCTTGAGCCACAGAGTGAAGCTGCTAATGGCATCTTCCAGAGAAACTCTTAAGTGACTAGCTTCTTCCATAATGTCTTAGCAAGAATCGTCAACATCAGAGCTAGACAAGGGAAACTTGGTAAGTTGATGATGATGACAATAATAATAATATAATAAAAATATTTTTATTATATATTATATAATAATATAAAAGAGCTGCTTGACCCAAATTTAGCTTTTTGGAATCTATTATAATTTTAGGACTGCTGTAGAACCCTATGGTTGCAACCATAAATTGTACTTTGAAAAACCAGCATTTTACAAGTATGCACACTTGACGGAACAGTACTCAAATTAAAAACAGAAGGGAAAAAAGAAGAGATGGAGACCAGAGGAACATAAATTACAGGGATTTACAAGTTTTCAAAGAACTTTTAACAATTCACTAAGAACACATTCTCAGTTCGTAATGCAGTTCAGGTCAAGAACAAGATCAACAAAGTAATAGTTCACATTTTTCAATAGGCAGAATGAAATTGAAAACCCTTCAGTGAACACAGATAGGAACCCCTTAATTCTCCTAAATCCAAATGGAATTTTAATGACAGCCAAATATGTGAGCAGGTACACTGGCATTTAAGGCATCACTCTTCTGACATCCTGAAGGGACCCCACTGAAGCAGAAGTCTTATTAAAATACTAAAAGTGTTATATTGAAACAATATTTTGACCAATGCTGCACATTCCATTTTGTATTTTCAATCATCGTTTTTGATTTGATTTTTCATTTCCTTATAAAAGTGTAGTTTTAGGGGAGAAATTAACTACTCCCATGGTTAAAAAATGGATCCTGATTCACAACACTGAAGCAACTGTAAGTGATGAGCACAAAATGTCCCTCCCAATGCCCAGAATTTCTCTTTTTATGAATCCTGAACTCCATTACATGACCTACTGAACCCTATGCCTGATTTGTAACATTTCCCTAAAACAAGCTCACAGACAACCTGAAAACATGTTTTTATCTTCCCCTCTGTCTCATATTTAAGCCTGGGATAATGTGACAGTATCATTACTTAGAGTTAATGTTCAAGAAGGCGTTGAGTTTTGTTGGTCTGGTGTTTTATTGCACCAACTGGTGTTCATGTTATTCAACATGGCTACTAAAACTGTTACAACTCAAAGCATGCAATGGAACAATAACCTTCTTAACAAAGAAATGGAAATAGCGACTCTTCCTCATTCCATGCCAGAGTGGGAGAAAGTAGCATTTGATCCAAACCACCTTGCCTCTGACTCAAGAGTACCTTGAGTTACAGTTCACATTATGGTCCAAATTCCACCTTTCTACTGTAGGGACTCAGATGAAACTAGAAGGACCAAGCAAAGTATACCTTTTGAGATGAAAATGAGGGTATGTGTGTGTTAACACCTGTTTTCAGAAGAAGAACCACTCTAATAGACAGCACTGGAGGCTTTCTTCTGGCTGCTGCAAGCTTTTTAAATGCACCTCTCTTTGGGGTGTGTGTCTGTTTGCAGATGAGCCCTCTCATCCACTTCAAGCATGTCTCAACGGGTTGTGTGGGTTGTGTGGGTGCGTGATCCCAGCCTTTGCTGCCAACGCACCTGCCAGACAGGCCTTGCCTTGGGAACCGTGAAAGAGGATGTCCACATGCAGCTCTCCTCTGCATGAAGATTCACCATCTAATGTGTAGCTTTAACAGATGAGGGGGTTCGGCCAAATCTGCCTTCAGAGTTTTGACTCTGAAAGACCCTGGAGAGGGAAGCCTGAAGAAGAGCAGAATTGCAACTCACTCCAATATTAAAACATTAAAAAGGCAGCTCCACAGAGTTAAAAAACAAAACCCCACAATAGCAAGGGAAGGATGGTGATTTACCAGGGAACAGAAGATGATATGATAGATAAGATAGATAGATGATAGATGATAGATAGATAGATAGATAAAATCAAGATTGTTTCTGGAAAAGAGGGAGAATATGAGAGAAGAAAATCTGAGATACATCCCCCTTTTCCCTAAATGCACTTCTTATTATTTGACCAGCCATTGTGTATTATTTATCTGTATTTTTTTGTAAAAATCCTTGGCAAAGAGCAATGTGGTGTCAGAAGCAAAAGATGGATACTGTGATAGGAAGTCAAGTGATAGGGAATTTGTTTATTATATTTATATCCCACTCTTCCTCCCAAAGGAGCCCAGGGCAGCAAACAAATGATAAAACAAACACTGTATCTTAAAAAACAATTCCAATAAAGACACAGACTGAGAAAGATATCAACTTAAAAGGCTTGCTGGAAGAGGAAGGTATTCAGTAGTTGCCAAAAAGAAAACAGAGATGGTACCTGTCTAATATTCAGAGGAAGGGGATTCCGAGGGGCAGGCGGCACGGTGCCAAAGGTCCAGTTCCTACATTGTGTGAACGGACCTCGTATGCAGAACACCGTCCGTCAGGCATCCTGGTCCCCAGCTGCATAGGGCTTTACACTCCAAACCCAGGACCTTGAACTTAGCCCAGTAGCCACTTGGCAGACAGTTCACTGGGGATCTGGAATCCTTTGTAGACCAGCATGATTTGAAATACCTCCACTTGCTGTGAAGTATTAATGCTTGCCTTTTCCCTTCTAGAAGTTAAACTCAGTGGTGAGATTTAAAGCATGTGTACAATCTCATGAGTTGGCTGAGAAATGAGAAAAAGCAAAGTTCAATCACTTCCGCGTGGTAGGGGCAAATGCCTATGTTGCAAGGGGTACTTTAAGGAGAGCCACAGGGTCCCAAGAAAGCTGAATTACTTTCACTGATTCTTCTTGCTTTTCAAGAATTGTGGATGCTTAATGAATTTGCATATTATTATTGAACAAGGACCATGCTAGTTTCTACTTCATTCCATTGTGAATATTTGTGTTAGCAATTCAAGCAGAAACTACTTAAAGTTGAAAACGAATATTCAACTTTTTGCCTTTGTGGGGGTGGGGTGGGGACCTGTAAATATAAATACAAAGTGAGAACTGGTGTAACATGCGCAACCTGAATCCAGAAACTGACTCAGCAGTTAGTATCACAGTTTCAAACTTTGTTCTTACAAGCCCATGGGATCTAAGGGTATGCATGCCTGCAAATTATCATTTCCTAAGAAAGGTTTGAGTAGTGTCCTGTGTCAGGGAGTGTCTTTAAAATTATAAATCAATGCTGCACCCATGTTCTAAAGCTCTCACTGGTGCATCTTGGATACTGATGGTACCAGAGGGATGGCATCATTCAGAGGCCTGCAGCAGAGTAAAGGGAGCAGCCAAACTGGAGATTCAGATATACTCTACAACATCAGTGTCAATGGGTCATGATGGATGTTTCTGCATAACTGCAAGTTATATTCTTTTCATGTCACTAGTTAAAGTACATTTATGCAGTCCTTTGGGAATGACAGGGTTAAAAGAATAGCCTGTATAACATCAATTTATCAACGACACACTTTGCAATAGTTGCACCAGGGTTAGCAATCCCTCCTCTTCTTTGTTTTCTGGGATCACTTACGACCCTCTTCTTAAACAATTATTGCACATGCATCCATCCACACTCCACTAGATTACACGGCCCCATATGGCTTGCAGTTCCATTACCTAAAATTCTAAATCATAGAATTTAGAATCAACATCCTCCTCCCTTCATGTATTCTATGGTTTTCTTTGTTCCTCTGCCACAAATTTCTGTTCAAAGCACTGCATCTCTGTTTCCATTTTCCACCTCTGCCATTTCTCTTTGGCTGCTCCCAATCATAGGAATGCTCTCCCATGACATCCAATGGGCTCCCGCAATGGTATTTAAGCCTTATCTTGCTTTCCAGACCTTTCCGGATTTATCTTTGCCCTTCATCCGTGTCCCTTCCCTTCCCCTTTCCTATTGCTTCTTGTCCTTAGACTGGAAGCATGTCAGCAGGGATGGAAGAGAAATCCTTAGAATTAACCAGAGGCGGATGTGGGGCAGCACAAGAACTGTGGCCGCAATGGGCACGCAGCTGAGGAGGGTGCCTTCTTAAAGCGCTTGGCCGGTTTTGGGAAGGAGGCGTGACAGCACTGACAGCCTCTTGACTGTCCTAAAGCTCTCTGGTCTCCTTTCCAAAGCCAGGCAAGTGCTTACCAGGGTTTGGAAAGGAGGTAGGAGGGCTCTAGGACCCTGCCAGAGTCTTGCACCTCCTTCCCTAAACCCAGGTTAATTCGGCACAGCAAGGGGTGGGGGAAGGGTGTCAAAGTTTGGCCTCCCACAGGGTTGCATATTACCAAGGTCCACCCCTGACTATGCAAAAGCCTTTGACTGTGTCCACCACAACCAACTATGGCAAATCCTTAAAGAAATGGGAGTGCCTGATCACCTCATCTGTCTCCTGAGAAATATCAACAACCTCAGATATGCAGATGACACAACCTTGATGGCAGAAAGTGAGGAGGAATTAAAGAACAACACAACATCAAAAAAACGAAGATCATGGCCACTGGTCCCATCACCTCCTGGCAAATAGAAGGGGAAGAAATGGAGGCAGTGAGAGATCACTGCAGATGGTGACAGCAGCCACGAAATTAAAAGACGTCTGCTTCTTGGGACAAAAGAAACCTAGACAGCATCTTAAAAAGCAGAGGCATCACCTTGCCAACAAAGGTCTGTACAGTTAAAGCTATGGTTTTCCCAGTAGTGATGTATGGAAGTGAAAGCTGGACCATAAAGAAGGCTGATTGCTGAAGAATGGATGCTTTTGAATTCTGCTGCTGGAGGAGACTTGAGAGTCCCATGGACTGCAAGAAGATCAAACCTATCCATACTGAAGGAAATCAGCCCTGAGTGCTCACTGGAAGGACAGATCCTGAAGCTTAGGCTCCAATACTTTGGCCACCTCATGAGAAGAGAAGACTCCCTAGAAAAGACCCTGATGTTGGGAAAGATAGAGGGCACTTTACTTACTTTATCAAACCTTTATTAGGCATTATGGAAATAAAACCTTAAAAGAGAAAATAACATATAAAAGCCTTGAAATATATATAAAAAGGCAGCAGTTTGCTAAATGCATATATATATATACATATAGAGTCAGTGGTTTTCCTTGTTATCCTGCTCCTTGGAGGACTGCTACCAAAAACTCGGCTACCCCCGCCGTTACCCTTTGGTCAACGTCGGATAGGTAGAAACCCACACATTCACCTTGCTGCGGTTCCAGACCACCCAAAAGAGGGGACAGCACGCGTTGACGGAGCGTACTGTACAATGGGCAATGAAGGAGAATATGCTCTACAGTGTCCGGGACATTCATAGAGCATCTGCAGAGTCTCTTGTTTCTAGGAATGTTTTGATATCTTCCCCTGACAAATGCTGAGGGAAAAACATTCAAACGGGCCAGCATAAAAGCCCTACGTTGGGCTGGGATTATTAGTTTAGTGACGTAATTGGCTCTGCTATCTAAGATATTTAATTCATAGAATATGGGGGAGCAAATTTTGTTTACAGCTGCCATAATATTTTGTCTCTCGACATCCTTTAGTCTAGTTAGGATATTATGGGAGATATATTGCTCACTAGAATTGTACAGGGGCTCCAGCTCGATGCCTAAAGATTCAATCTTTTTTTCGAGGTGCTGATACCATCTTGATTTATAGGAGTCTTTGAGCAAATCAGCGAGCAGACTTGATGGAGGGCAGCGAAAGTGGCAGCGTAACCAATACTTTATTGAGGTGGACCATGCCCAATATTCCATTGTGTGTATGCCTATTTCTGCACACATTGTTTCATATTTGATCATAGCTGGGAGTCCAAGGATACGTCTCAGAAAGCTAGAGTGAATCTTTTTTAAATCATTGTTATATGCTTGGACCCATAGCGGGATTCCATAGAATATCTGGGATTGCACTTTTGTTTGAAATATCTGATTTGCCGCAGGAATAAATTGAGTGCCTTTCTGATAATGAAAACGGGCAACTGCTGATGAGATGCACTTTGCCTGTTTTATGGCATTTGTGCGATGGGTTGCCCACCCTAAATTGCTCTGGAATAAGATTCCCAGATACCTATAGATTTTCACTTGTTGGATTTCTTGCCCTCTTATTTTCCATTTCTCTAATTTCCAACCATTCGAGAAGACCAAAATTTTTGTCTTCTCATAGTTTATAGAGAGTTTGTTACATTCGCAATAGAGGATCAGTGAAGATATAAGACGTTTCAGACCCAAGCTCGTTAAGGATAGTAGGACAGCATCGTCTGCGTATAGTAAGAGAGGAACTGGTTTCTGATTAAGTTTAGGGGCATGTGATTCTATTTTTTGAAGGTAATCTGGCAAGTCTGATAAAAATAAATTAAATAGAAAGGGGGCAAGAATACACCCTTGTTTTACCCCTTTCGAGATTGGGATGTCTGATGAAAGGTGACCTTTGATGTTAAGTTTGACTTGACAGGTATTGGAAGAGTGTAGATTTTGCATTAGAATCAATAGGCGCTGATCAATTTTTAATTCTGCGAGTTTCCTCCACAACTTTGGGCGGTCAATTGAGTCGAATGCACCACGAAAATCTACAAAAGCAGCGTATATCTTAGATTGCCTTTGGGATCTGTATTTTTCAACCAGATGCATAAGTATAAGACAGTGGTCTAGTGTGGAGCAACCTTTGGAGAAACCTATTTGTTCTTTCCCTGGTAAATTTAGATTTTTCATCCAGGTAAGGAGTTTAGATAAGAGGTGCTTAGCGTAGATTTTCCCTATCACTGATAGAAGGCTTATCGGTCTATAATTCCTTGGTTCTTTTGGGTCGCCATTTTTAAAGATTGGAATAATTATTGATCTTAGCCATATCTCAGGTATGATCCCATATTTATCTATAAGCGTAAACAGTTGGGCTAAGGGTTCTGCCCACCAATCGATATAGGTCTTAAATAATTCTATTGGTAGACCGTCTGGCCCAGGAGATTTCCCCGATTTGAAATTTTTAACTATCTCTCTAATTTCCTCTTCCTCTACCCTTGGCCACTCCTGGAGTTTAATAATTTTATTTTTGGTGGTTTCATTTCCTTTAAGTTCACTGTGTGGATTGTTAAATACAGATGTAAAGTATTGGAACCATTTGGATTCTGCAATTGGTGGTAGAGTTAGTTGGTTTTCGGCTTTCAATCCTCCATACACTAGGTTCCAGAACGCTTTGTTGTTTTTGCTCTGAATTGAGTCAAATAATTGTAGCCATTTTTGGGTTGCGTATTTCTGTTTCTTTTCGGCCAGAATGTAATGATATTTTCTTTTTTCATCAAGATAAGAGGGCTCTAGTTTAGTGCGATTATTTTTAAATGTTTGGCGCAGTTTTCTTTTTAGCTGGAAACATTCATCATCAAACCAAGGGCTAGCGGTATCTTTAAGTACCCAAACTTTAGGTGGAGTACTAAGCTCTACAAACATTTGAAAGATTTCATTATAAATTTTCGGAATATCACTGTAGAAATTAGTGATCTTTAAGTTGGATAATACTTGTTTTCTCAGGTTGGCTGTAAGTTTTTGCCCCACTGCTACACTCATTTCCTGGGACCATTTTAATTGGGTCATTTGTTTGTATTGAGAAGGTTCTATGGTATTGTACTTAGTTATTTTGGTTTCGTCCTTTAAGTTAATAGACAACGATAATGGCTGGTGGTCGCTTTCAGTGCGCGTTCCAATTTTGAAGTCCATGATCGAATTTATAATATTATAAGGGACAAGAATATAGTCGATGACACTGCATCCTTGGGGGGAGAAGTATGTAAACTCCCCGCTTCTATCGCCTTTTGTTGAACCATTCACAATCTGCAAATTAAAGTTGTTACATAATTCAAGTAGGCGTAAGCCTTCGTTGTTAACAACCCTGTCTCTGGAGAATCGTCCTATTTTCAGGGCATGTGCGATATCATTATCAGTATTCCAATTTAGTTTGCTACATAGTTGTTCATTGTTGTTTCCTACTCTGGCATTAAAATCACCTGCTATTATCAGTGAGGCATTTGGGTATTTATCGGTCAGATTTTCTATATAAGAGGTTAGTTGTGACCAGTTTTCACTGCTGCTGTTGTTTTTGGTTGGGGGGATATAGACATTTACAAGTAGCAAAGAATCTTTGTTTTGGGTTAAAAGTAGAGCTTGTGCAAGTGGTAAGCATTCTTCTAGTTGCTTGATTTCAAACCCTAAGTTGTCTTTGATCATACAACAGAACCCTGCTTTCGGCCGGCCCTTCGTGTTTGTTTTCAATGCGGGTTTCGTATAGGAGGTGAAGCCATTGATTTTGATATCTCTAGTTGACCATGTTTCTTGTAGAAGTATTAATTCAAAGTCTTTAAAGAAGTTCATTAGGTCTGGGTCTCCGCCTTTGTTTCCCCACCCTGCGATATTCCAGGACAGCAAGCGTAGGGTCCGTTTTTGAGTTGGTGGCTGGTTGACAGCATTTAGTCATTCTAGTTCTGTTATTAAGTCTAGCGAGGGATTTTGTCTTGTGCAGATACAGCCGTTTGTCGCTGCTTTCGGTGGGGAACATAGTGGTGGATCTTTTAGATTCTTTTTTAAAGTGCGGGAAATTAAAATTTCCTCCCTTTCTTGATTTTCTTCCTTAACTGTTCCTTGTTCCTGAGAAATTTCTGTGGCTGGTGGGCTGTTATGGACAGTTGGACTGTTTTCAGTCTCTACTTCCATTTCTTTGGCCTCATTTGGTGTTGAGCTCAGTGCGTCAGGTCTGTTGGAGGTCATCTTTTGTTCGGCAATGTTAAGGTCCTTTGTAGTACTTAAAGTAGGGGTACCTATTTCGTTTGAAGCTAATATTTGATATCTCAGCCAGGAATTTGTGGTTTCATTACTGGAGTTTTTCCTTGCCATTTCATATTCTAAAGGCGGCTGGATTTGAAGCTCTGCGTCTATACATTTGAAAGTTCCGTTTGTAGCTCGTCTGATAGAGGGCACAAGGAGAAGGGGACGGCAGAGCATGAGATGGTGGGACAGCGTTCTCGAAGCTACCAGCATGAATTTGACCAAACTGCGGGAGGCAGTGGAAGATAGAAGTGCCTGGCGTGCTCTGGTCCATGGGGTCACGAAGAGTCGGACACGACTAAACAACAACAATAATAAGGTCCGCCCCTGAATAAACCAACTTAATTCACCAGTCCCAGACCTCTATATGGGGCCAGAATGCAGCTTTCAACTGGGTTACACACATGCCTTGGTAATATCTAGTACACTTATGACAACACAATTTTGAAAAGCATTTGGAAACCCAGGCAGATGGGCGGGCTATAAATAAAATAATAGTAATAATAAAAATAAAATAAAATAAAATAAAATAAAATAAAATAAAATAAAATAAAATAAAATAAAATAAAATAAAATAAAATAAAATAAAATAATAATAATAAAATTTAAACATGTGCAAATACTCCTCTTTTAGGCACTCCCACTCCATGGAAGTCTGAGCATTTTGTTCTGTTCTACTGGACCTACGGCTTGCAGAACCTCTTATAAATGTCTTCCCTTCTTGGTTTTGCTATTGGCACATCATTATTACCTCTTGCTCTCCAGGCTTCGCGGACCTCTCTTGCGGAGAGTTGCCTGCCTGCCGAAGCCTGCGTGCGCTGAGCTCAGCGCGTCCAGGCTTCGCGGACCTCTCTTGCGGAGAGTTGCCTGCCTGCCGAAGCCTGCGTGCGCTGAGCTCAGCGCGTCCAGGCTTCGCGGACCTCTCTTGCGGAGAGTTGCCTGCCTGCCGAAGCCTGCGTGCGCTGAGCTCAGCGCGTCCAGGCTTCGCGGACCTCTCTTGCGGAGAGTTGCCTGCCTGCCGAAGCCTGCGTGCGCTGAGCTCAGCGCGTCCAGGCTTCGCGGACCTCTCTTGCGGAGAGTTGCCTGCCTGCCGAAGCCTGTGTGCGCTGAGCTCAGCGCGTCCAGGCTTCGCGGACCTCTCTTGCGGAGAGTTGCCTGCCTGCCGAAGCCTGCGTGCGCTGAGCTCAGCGCGTCCAGGCTTCGCGGACCTCTCTTGCGGAGAGTTGCCTGCCTGCCGAAGCCTGTGTGCGCTGAGCTCAGCGCGTCCAGGCTTCGCGGACCTCTCTTGCGGAGAGTTGCCTGCCTGCCGAAGCCTGCGTGCGCTGAGCTCAGCGCGTCCAGGCTTCGCGGACCTCTCCGCAAGCAGCGGGAGCCAGCGCCGAGCTCCCACGGCTTGCAGAGAGCTGCCTGTTTGGGGGCTGGGGTCGGGGGAAGCTCTGGCCTCCCCCGCCCCAGCCCCGCGCATGGGGGAAAAATAATTTTTCCCCTTTATTTCCCCCCCAAAAAACTAGGTGCGCCTTATGGGACAGTGCGTCCTATAGGGCGAAAAATACGGTACTTTGGGTTTATTATTATTCATAATGGTAGAAATAATTCAATTCTTGCAGCTAATGCTGCTTGGTGCAATTTGTTATAATCTCTGAGGCTTTCCTTTAATTTGTTTACTAATTTACAACTTACTGTGTTTTGGATGTTTCATAGCCAATAATGCAGAATGCACAAAATATCCCTCCCTCAAAAAAACAAAAATAATTACTATTACACCTCTGTGTGGCTCACTTTTATTTTGGTTCGGTAAAATTAAAACCCCCCACCAAATATGGCTTGTTAGCCACCCTGATGGGACTGGGAAGCTGAGAATGCTTAATTCAATCTCTCTCTCGCTTTCCTCCATTTAGCCCTGAGTGTTTCATCTCAGTCCTGGAGATACCTGATAACCCGCCCTCGCTTCAGCCTTTAGTAGATAGCTATGCTACACCAACCAGCTGGTTCTATCAGAGTATCTTGTACTCGGCCCATTTGATAAAGACTAAAGTGAAGAAGGGATAGGTAGCATGAGAAGGTTCTCTCACTCACCAGATCTGAGCAGGTTGAAGTAGTGTGTGAGAATAATCTCTAGCTGTGCTCTTTTTAGAAAATCTACCTGCAAATTAAGGTCAGTGAAGTGACTATCTTCTTTGGGTGCAGTGATCAGTTACAGGGGAAAGGTCCTACTTGGTGGGAGCACTCCGATGGTGGAATACTCCTTCCAGGTCACCTGGATGTCGTTTTGGTACTAGGCAAAGGCCATTTTATTTTTCCAGGTTTTTTTAGTCCTCTGTATTTTGTCTTTATGGTGTTTTGAGTTCTATATGTTTTATGTTTTTATTCTAATGCATTTTACTGTAATTTTAAACATTTTGTAAGATGCCGTGGGATAAGGTCTAAAGCACAAATAAACAAATCAAGTGCCTGTTTATCCTATCTCTGCCTCCTTTCTCTTTTCCTGTTGCCTTTCCTGTATTGAAATTCTAAGTAGTAGTAGTAGTAGTAGTAGAAGAAGAAGAATTTATTATTTATACCCAGCACATCTGGCTGGGTTTCCCCAGCCACTCTGGGCAGCTTCCAACAAAACACTAAAATACAATAACCTATTAAACATTAAAAGCTTCCCTAAACAGGGCTGCCTTTAGATGTCTTCTAAAAGTTTGGTATAAGCTGCTTGGGGCAGGAATCTGTCCTCTTGTACTTTGTGAAGTGCCTTACACATTAATGGGACATGTAAATCAACTATAAGGTGCAATCCTATATACAATTTCTCACTTCACAGAGTTATAGAATCAAAGAATTGTAGAGTTGGAAGGGACCCTGAGGATCATCTAGTCCAACCCCCTGCAATGCAGGAATATGCAGCTGTCTCATATGGGGATTGAACCTGCAACCTTGACGTTATCAGCACCACACTCTAACCAACTGACCTATCCAGGCTGACGTAGGTAAAGGTAAAAGGTGAAGGACCCCTGGATGGTTAAGTCCAGTTGAAGGCGACTATGGCGCTCATCTCACTTTTCAGGCCAAGGGAGCCGCATTTGTCCACAGACAGCTTTCCGGGTCATGCGGCTAGCAGGACTAAACCACTTCTGGTGCAACGGGACACCGTGTTGGAAGCCGAAGAGTACAGAAACGTGTTTACCTTCCTGCTGCAGCCCTACATATTCATCTACTTGCACTGGTGTGCTTTCAAACTGCTAGGTTGGCAGGAGCTGGGACAGAGCAACAGGAGCTCACCACCGCCATGGGAATTCAAACTGCTGACCTGATCGGCAAGCCCAAGTGGCTCAGTGGTTTAGACCACAACACCACCCGTGTCTCCACTGAACTTAAAGACACTTACTTCTGAGTAGGCATACTAAGGATTATGCTAATGAGCTGTACTTTATAAGAAGAAAGCATGTAATTATGCTTAGGG
Source organism: Podarcis gaigeae (assembly GCF_964106915.1). Classification (NCBI taxonomy): domain Eukaryota; kingdom Metazoa; phylum Chordata; class Lepidosauria; order Squamata; family Lacertidae; genus Podarcis; species Podarcis gaigeae. Next base: position 1,989,630 of record NC_139685.1, on the reverse strand, counting down.
ATTGTAGTATGAATATTTTTAATGCCCCATCCTTCCAGAAACAGTGGTGAAGACCACAAGATTATTTATCTTTATAACTCTTCAGCTAGCATTTTTGGGCATGTGCATCAATGACATGAATGATGTGATGAAGGTGAAGAGCTGCAGACAAGGGCACACTTTTTCCAGTCACCTTTCTCTGAGGCTGGAGATTTTTAAGAGAGTCAAATGTGGCCTTATTTTTTTTAAGAAGATTGACCTAATGCACATCTCCCTGATTAATACACAGAAAATAAGGATTTTTTTATTTCTTCAAATTTTGCAACTCATTTTTCAGTTAAAAAAACTAATCAAAGTGCATAAAAATAGGGTATTTTAGGCTAAAATGCAGTTCGAAAAGTGAATATTTAGATAAAAATATGGATTTAAATGCTACTTTGAGATAAATTTCCTCATTATGAATTTAGATACACATTTAAATGTGGACTTTCACACTGTTTTACTACACCCACACAAATGCTGAAATGGGATGGAATAGACTTATGAATGAACACATGTAGAACTGTTATGGACCGGAATCCATTCCGAGTATATTCGAGGTCTTCTGATTCCTCAAAAAGCACCTGCAGAGTGGCAATGTGTATATTAATTGAAATGTAATAATTAGCCGTCTAAAGCCAGATGATCTATGAAAAAAAGTATTTCAACAGTTGGCAGTGGCAACAGTCTGGTGTCAGAAGAGGAAGCACAAAAACATTAATTTAATCTAATGTCAATACAGGGCACAGCATGAAACTTCAAGTATGAAATCACCAATAGCAATTCTATTGCCTCTGCTAAAGGTAAAGGTAAAGGTACCCCTGCCCGTACGGGCCAGTCTTGACAGACTCTGGGGTTGTGCGCCCATCTCACTCAAGAGGCCAGGGGCCAGCGCTGTCCGGAGACACTTCCGGGTCATGTGGCCAGCGTGACATCGCTGCTCTGGCGAGCCAGAGCCGCACACGGAAACGCCGTTTACCTTCCCGCTGGTAAGCGGTCCCTATTTATCTACTTGCACCCGGAGGTGCTTTCGAACTGCTAGGTTGGCAGGCGCTGGGATCGAGGAGCGGGAGCCCACCCCGCCGCAGGGATTCGAACCGCCGACCTTTCGATCGGCAAGTCCTAAGCGCTGAGGCTTTAACCCACAGCGCCACCTGCGTCCCACATTGCCTCTGCTAGATCCAGCCAAAAAACCCCACCACACATACATTGGAAGATCTGTTGTGGTTGAGTCCAGCAATCTGTAATACGGACAGGGCTGAGAGTTAAGGTACAGGTAACTGTTGGAGCCGCACATCCTCAAATGCAGATGGCAGAGCATATAGGTTGGTTCTGTCTGTGACTGTCATTTGTCTTTTGGTTCTTGGAATTTTATCCATGTCCAGCCATGATGGCACTGGGAGCTGTACAACAATGTAAGCTTGTATTTGTTGAGAGGAGGTTATCACCACAGATACAACGGGCTGAGTTCCGTTACATTCAGGTTTGTATAAGATGTGGATTATAAATCTGATTCTCGCTGCTAGGATGGAGATCTCTAGCAAAAAGAAATACAGACAGTGGACTAAAGATAAGAGTTGGACACTCTTTCTAACTAAACATACATACTTGGTAAGGTTCAAAGGGCATTTTGAGAATGAGAATTTGTTTTCTCTTCAGACAGATGACAGAAAAATGTTCCCACTGTTATTTCAGTGTCCTCATTATCTTTTGTAGTTATAAATTAAACAGCTACAGCAGAGTAATTCACAGAGGACACCATATGTTGTTAAAAGCGTGAGTGAACTGGGTGGACTTTGCTGGATGCCTAAAAGTTATAAATGGTTGAATCTGCCGAAGGAAATAATTCTACTATGGGGTGATGGATGGGCAGCTTTGTATGGGAGAAAGTGGTCCTTCAGAAGATGCAACTGGTTCCGTCTGCTGTATGTTTTTCTAACTTTTATATTCAAAAAGGAAAGTCCTTGCTGGAGATACCGAATATTTCCATACCAGCATTTTCAGCTTATTTCATGTGCTATAGCTGTTGATTCTTGGGGGGATTGAACTAAATGCTGCAGAAACATATTCTTTGTTGAGTAAAGTGCCAAAACACACTCTCTTCTACTCGACTGTGCTCTTTTGCAGCTATTTATTCCCTATCCAGATGCTAGTCTCTTAGGGATGCTCAAGATAAAAAGCTAATGGATCTAAAAGGCCACTGGCTGCCACTCTCAAATCCTGCCATACAAATGGGAACACGACCATTAGGAACAGTTCAGCTGCTGAACTCCCAGTGAGGAGTTTGGGGATTCTGACTATTTCCTTTTCCACATACTGGCTAAATAAAGGAGAGAGAGAGAGAGAGAGAGAGAGAGAGAGAGAGAGAGAGAGAAATTGCAGCCATCACCAGCCACTGCAATTTGTGCAGAAAGTAAAGACACATAAACACAATTATGCAGATAAAACTGCCAAACTATTAATTTTTTAAAAAAATTAAAACTCATAATCATGGCCATTATTTTTATGGTGGTCACCAGAAATTCCGTGGTCTTTGCTGTCACCAGCTTATCTTGACCAATAAGGGGAAAGTCACATCATAATCAGCTGAACACCCTGGATGAGATAGCAATAATGGGTGGATTAACTCAACCTTGGCCTTCCAGATGTTTTGAGACTACAATTCCCATCATCCCTGACCACTGGTCCTGCTAGCTAGGGATCATGGGAGTTGTAGGCCAAAAACATCTGGAGGGCTGAGGTTGAGGAAGCCTGCCTTAGCCTGTGCCAAAAGCAAAGTGGCAGCGCTGGAACCAATATTTTAGTGTGAACATTATGCCAACATATACCATTCTGAAGCACTAATGAAGAAAGTTCTTCTATATTTTAGGATCCTGCAGACAAGATGCCATTGTATCAGGAGGAGTATTTCAAAGACAGTCATATCAGGGAGTGTAAGAGTTTCAAAGCAACAGGAACTGAACTTCAGCAGTATATGGTTTCTAATGGCACAAAACCCCATTTAACAATTAAAATGCCAGAGTCTACGGGAGACTATTTATAACGATAAAAGAAGTTGTTTCTTGAGTATGTCCCTCTCAAGTCAGATCTGCCTTATTTCTTTGCTACTCTATAAACAAATCCCAGACTGTAAGTGTTTAATCAGAAGGGCATGTCACTGCTTAGGTCAAGCTCTGTACCTTCCCATTTCTCGGGCTCCACCATTCGGAAAGCTCTGATTTTCTGGGTGGGGGGCAGGGGGAGTTCTTAGTTTTCATCTACTATTTATCTTGTGCCCCCCCAATGGTGAGTTTTACAGAACTGGCAATTGTACTATTTCAGGGGTTTAAAAGATTATTTTAAAAATTGAATGCTGGTTTAACACCCCCCCCCCCGTGCTCAGTATTTTGAAAAAGGCAAGACTTCAAATTGAATGCCACTGAGAGAACATGCAGTTGACAAGTCAAGCTTATCTTCATACTTAAATCCACCTTCCAAAATAAATTATATTACCATATTGGCCCAAATATAAGCCACACTTTCCCCCCAAAGTTAAGGTGCAGCTTATATTCGTGACCTTAGGGTATGCAGCCAGGAACACGGGGCAAACAGCACCAGGAGCACGGCCAAGCAGTGCCCGTCCCGTGCGTAGTTCCCCGGGAAGCGGGAGAGTGAGGAAGGGGAAAGGACGCCGGCAACACAGCACGGCTCCCCCCCACCCCCCAGTATGCAGCCAGGAGCAGCGAGGGAGGGAGCAGCTTATATTCAGGTATTTTTTCAGGCCAATATGGTAAGTCACAAAAAAGAAATAGCTGTCTATATATACACTGAAATACACATAAAAAAAATCTTTTTGCTCATCTCTAAACCTGCAGGCTCTGTGCACTGAAAGCAGCATCCTAAGTACATCTACAAGAAAAAACAAATATCAGTAATATTTTTTATAATAATTGACTAGCCCATAGCACCAGGAGGAAGAGGACGAATTCTTATTCCTGTCTCTCTGTTCCCATTAAATTTGCATACATTACCCCCAGTCACTGTTTGGCCCCTAGGAGGAAGGGTAGCATGTACATGGGCACCCATACACCCCTCTTCAGGGCTAAATACAAGCACCAGGAAAGCAGCATGAGGGAAAAGGAATAAACCTCCCTTCCTTTGTGCTGCAATGCTAATCCAATTCAGCCCCACTCCATGACTGGTATTGTACCTTTTTCATTTAAAAATGAGGACTATCATAATAACAGATCTCCCCTGCCATAGGGAGTAATACTGATTTATTTACCACTTCCACATTTTTAAAATCCATTGTAAAACAAACAAACAAAGAAAGCCAGTATTGAAAGGACCAAATGAATTTCTGTAGAACTTGGCATTCCAAGTCAATGTGTTTGGGACTCCAGTTAAAGGTCACAATCCTGCATGCAACAGTATGTGCAGCCTGTTTTTGTGTACAAGTAGGTGTTCCTAAATTTCACTGACTTCAAGCAGCCTTAACAGGGGTGGGATTGCAGCCTAAGCCTGTAAAACAAAGAAAACTGTGACACCTTTTAAACATTGTTTAGATAGCCATCTTAATAAAATTAAAAGGATAAACAGCCCTGCATTTAAAACAGATAAACTAGTTGTAAGAGAAATGGTGTATAGATAAGTAACAGATGTAAGAAAATACACAGCCAAAGGGGGAAGGGAGGGAAGGAAAGAGAAAAAAGCTTGGAAATGGACATACACAAACAAAGAGAGAAATATTCCCCCCAGGTTCTCCGGTTATAAATGTGGGCAAGTGTCTGTGCCTTCACTGGCTGCTCTGCAGACGTCCAGCTCTTCTAGTTCTTGTGCGAATGCCATGGGAAAAAGCAGAAGGGCTACAGAGACTATTTGTTGTTGTTGTTTAGTCGTGTCCGACTCTTTGTGACCCCCTGGACCAGAGCACACCAGGCACTTCTGTCTTCCACTGCCTCCCACAGTTTGGTCAAACTCATGCTGGTAGCTTTGAGAACACTGTCCAACCATCTTGTCCTCTGCCATCCCCTTCTCTTTGTGCCCTCCATCTTTCCCTACATCAGGGTCTTTTCCAGGGAGTCTTCTCTTCTCATGAGGTGGCCAAAGTCTTGGAGCCTCAGCTTCAGGATCTGTCCTTCCAGTGAGCACTCAGGGCTGATTTCCTTGAGAATGGAGAGGTTTAATCTTCTTGCAGTCCATGGGACTCTCAAGTCTCCTCTAGCACCAGAATTCAAAAGAATCAATTCTTCGGCGATCAGCCTTCTTGATAGTCCAGCTCTCACTTCCATACATCACTACTGGGAAAACCATAGCTTTAACTATACGGACCTTTGTTGGCAAGGTGATGTCTCTGCTTTTTAAGATGCTGTCTAGGTTTGTCATTGCTTTTCTCCCAAGAAGCAGGCGTCTTTTAATTTTGTGACTGCTGTCACCATCTGCAGTGATCATGGAGCCCAAGAAAGTAAAATCTCTCACTGCCTCCATTTCTTCCCCTTCTATTTGCCAGGAGGTGATGGGCCCAGTGGCCATGATCTTCGTTCTTTTGATGTTGAGCTTCAGACCATATTTTGCGCTCTCCTCTTTCACCCTCATTAAAAGGTTCTTTAATTCCTCCTCACTTTCTGCCATCAAGGTTGTGTCATCTGCATATCTGAGGTTGTTGATATTTCTTCCAGCAATTACGGCTAGGGATTCATCCAGCCCAGACTTTCACATGATGAATTCTGCATATACCGTAAGTTAAATAAGCAGGGAGACAAAATACAGCCTTGTCGTATTCCTTTCCCAATTTTGAACGAATCAGTTGTTCCATATCCAGTTCTAACTGTAGCTTCTTGTCCCACATAGAGATTTCTCAGGAGACAGATGAGGTGATCAGGCACTCCCATTTCTTTAAGAACTTGCAATAGTTTGCTGTGGTCGACACAGTCAAAGGCTTTTGCATAGTCAATGAAGCAGAAGTAGATGTCTTTCTGGAACTCTCTAGCTTTCTCCATAATCCAGCGCATGTTTGTCCCTGGTTCCTCTGCCCCTTCGAAATCCAGTTTGCACTTCTGGGAGTTCTCGGACCACATACTGCTTAAGCCTTCCTTGTAGAATTTTAAGCATAACCTTGCTAGCGTGTGAAATGAGTGCAATTGTGCGGTAGTTGGAGCATTCTTTGGCACTGCCCTTCTTTGGAATTGGGATATAGACTGATCTTCTCCAATCCTCTGGCCACTGCTGAGTTTTCCAAATTTGCTGACATATTGAATGTAGCACCTTAACAACATCGTCTTTTAAAATTTTAAATAGCTAAGCTGGAATACCATCACTTCCACTGCCTTGTTATTGCTTTCCAAGGCCCATTTGACTTCACTCTCCAGGATGTCTAGCTCAAGGTCAGCAACCACACTACCTGGGGTGTACGAGACATCCCTATCTTTCTGGTATAATTCCTCTGTATTCTTGCCACCTCTTCTTGATGTGTTCTGCTTCTGTTAGGTCCTTACCACTTTTGTCCTTTATTATGGTAATCTTTGTACGAAATGTTCCTTTCATATCTTCAATTTTTTTGAACAGATCTCTGGTTTTTCCCATTCTATTGCTTTCCTATATTTCTTTGCATTGCTTGTTTAAGAAGGCCTTCTTGTCTCTCCTTGCTATTCTTTGGAAATCTGCATTCAATTTCTTGTATCTTTCACTATCTCCCTCGCATTTTGCTTGTCTTATCTCCCCCACTATTTGTAAGGCGTCGTTGGACAGCCACTTTGCTTTCTTGCATTTCCTTTTCATTGGGATGGTTTTCGTTGCTGCCTCCTATATAATGTTAAGAGCCTCCATCCATAGTTCTTCAGGCACTCTGTCCAGCAAATCTAAATCCTTAAACCTGTTCCTCACTTCCACTGTGTATTCATAAGGTATTTGATTTAGATTGTATCTTACCGGCCCAGTGGTTTTTCCTACTTTCTTCAATTTAAGCTTGAATTTTCCTATAAGAAGCTGATGATCTGAGCCACAGTCAGCTCCAGGTCTTGTTTTTGATACCTGTATAGAGCTTCTCCATCTTTGGCTGCAGAGAATATAATCTATCTGATTTCGATGCTGCCCATCTGGTGATGTCCATGTGTAGAGTTGTCTCTTGTGTTGTTGAAAAAGCGTGTTTGTGATGAGCAGCTTGTTCTCTTGGCAGAACTCTATTAGTCTTTGCCCTGCTTCGTTTTGAACTCCAAGGCCAAACTTGCCAGTTGTTCCTTATATCTCTTGATTCCCTACTTTAGCATTCCAATCCTCTGTAATGAGAAGAACATCCTTCTTTGGTGTCATTTCTATAAGATGTTGCAAGTCTTCATAGAATTGGTCAATTTCAGTTTCTTCAGCACCAGTAAAAAGGTAAAGGTAAAGGTACCCCTGCCCGTACAGGCCAGTCGTGTCCGACTCTAGGGTTGTGCGCTCATCTCACTTAAGAGGCTGCGAGCCAGCGCTGTCTGAAGACACTTCCGGGTCACGTGGCCAGCATGACGAAGCTGCTCTGGCGAGCCAGCACCAGCGCAGCACATGGAACGCTGTTTCAGCACCAGTAGTTGGTGCATAAACTTGGATTACTGTGATGTTAAAAGTGTTACCATAAAGCAGCAATGCTGCAGCAAGCAAAGGCTCTAGCAGCTGAGTCAGCTGCAGGTGGCTGCAAAGCCAAACAGGATGTTTGTGACTGTTGCCATGGGAACAAAGGGGCAGTCCATTCCCCTTATTGAGCACAGGATGTGAGCTCAGTGTGTGTCATATGACCTGTACAGGATGTACATGGGTGGAGTGAGATTCTCTCTGTTGTTCGAAGAGTGCAGACATCTTTATCTGTATGGCTGCGAAAGACAGAAATAAAGACATGTAAATACGTTTCTGTCTGAGTCTGATTCCCCTCCCTGGGGAGCAGGGAGGAGGAGAAGCAGTGGTGTGTTTTTCTCACAGTCTGGGAAAAATCGCTGAAACGGACCTCGACTGTTTCCTGCCGGGAGTCGCAGGAGGGAGGTCTGGAAAGGAATTCTGCCGGTGCCTGGAAGACTGGCGCATCCCTCTGACCGAGGCAGAATTCCAACAAAAAGGTCTGCCTTGGATTCGTATCAAGATCATTCAATCATTTTTGAGACTGCATCCCAGTACAGCTTTCGCCAATCTTTTACAGCTTTCGCCAATCTTTTACAGCTTTCGCTACTCTTTTCAGGGACGATTAGGATGAATTATTTTCTGGCATTAGCCTATCTGTAATTGTACCATGTTGTCACACAGCATATTTTTTCTGTGAGCTGCTTAAACATGAGTGAGCAGAGTTTTCAGTGCCCTAGTGATTTCACTAGTGAAATAGATTCATTTTCTTTTTTGTTGGAATTGTCTGCATTTGGACCTTCAATATTTCGAAACTTCCATCCATCTTGGACTCCCTTCTCTTCGAGTATTTCTGACCATGGGATCTCACCTAGTAGCTCCTTAAGCTTTTTGAATTCAGACAGCAGGTGTAATAAAAATATACAATTTTTAAAAGTACATGCCATGCAAACAAAGAGACTATTTTTTAAAAGGAGAACAGAGTGTGGATAGGAAAATGAGTAATTCCAAGAACAGTTCTTTCACATGGTCACAAAAAGATCTGGTGGAATGGACAATACAGGAGATAGGTTTGAGAGGGGAGGGTCAAAATGGCAACTGGCCCCAACCAGGTCAATAGAGAAGGCTTCAGTGTCTCACTTCTGCTTCTGATTCAGCCATGAAGAATGGCGGTGAATGGAGACAACCCTGGAAAGGGAGGAGCCAAATGGCTGTTGGAGAAGACCTCACTTAGCCTCTAACCCAGTGTTTCCCAACCTTGTGCCTCCAGATGTTTTTGGCCTACAACTCCCATCATCCCTAGCTAGCAAGACCAGTGGTCAGGGATGATGGGAGTTGTAGGCCAAAAACATCTGGAGGCACAAGGTTGGGAAACACTGCTCTAACCACATAGGAATTAATGAGAGCTACAGTGAGGGGAAAAAGTATTTGATCCCCTGCTAAATTTGCCCATTTGCCCTCTGACAAAGAAATGACCAGTCCATAATTTTAATGGTAGGTTTATTGTAGCTGTGAAAGCCATAATAACAACAGGTAAACCCCCAGAAACCCAGAAGACAAAAGTCAGAGATTTATGTGCATTATAATGAGTGAAATAAGTATCTGATCCCTTTGCAAAAGATGACTTAGTACTTGGTGGCAAAACCCTTGCTGGCAATTACAGAGGTCAGGTGTTTCTTGTAGGTGGCCACCAGGTTTGCACATATCTCAGGAGGTATTTTGTCCCACTCCTCTTTGCAGATCCTCTCCAAGTCAGTATAATTTCGAGGCTGATGTGTAGCTACTCAAACCTTCAGCTCCCTCCACAGATTTTCGATGGGATTAAGGTCTGGAGACTGGCTAGGCCACTCCAGGACCTTAATGTGCTTCTTCTTGAGCCACTCCATTAAGGGTGCCTTGGCCATGTGTTTTGGGTCATTGTCATGCTGGAATACCCATCCTCGACCCATTTTCAATGCCCTGGTTGAGGGAAGGAGGTGCTCATCCAAGATTTGACAATACATGGTTCCGTCCATCGTCCCTTTGATGTGGTGCAGGTGTCCTGTCCCCTTAGCAGAAAAACACCCCCAAAGCATAATATGTCCCCCTCCGTGTTTGATGGTGGGGATGGTGTTCTTGGGGTCGTAGGCAGCATTCCTCCTCCTCCAAATACGGCGAGTTGAGTTGATGCCAAAGAGCTCGATTTTGGTCTCATCTGACCACAACACTTTCACCCAATTCTCCTCTGGGTCATTCAGATGTGCATTGGCAAACTGCAGATGGGCCTGTACATGTGCTGTCTTGAGCAAGGGGACCTTGCGGGCTCTGCAAGATCTCAGTCCTTCACGGCGTAGTGTGTTACCAACTGTTTTCATGGTGACTATGGTCCCAGTTTCCCTGAGATCATTGACAAGTTCCCCCCGTGTTAGTTCTGGGCTGCTTCATCACCATTCTCCTGATCATTGCAACTCCACGAGATGAGATCTTGAATGGAGCCACAGACCGAGGGAGGCTGACAGTTATTTTGTGTTTCTTCCATTTGCGAATTATTGCACCAACTGTTGTCACCTTCTCACCAAGCTGCTTGGCAATAGTCTTGTAGCCCAGTCCAGCCTTGTGCAGGTCTCAAATCCTTGGACAGCTCTTTGGTTTTGGTCATGGTGGCTACTTTGGAATCTGATGGACTGATTGCTTCTGTCGACAGGTGTCTTTTGTACAGGTACTGTAACGAGCTGGGATTACAGATAAGACCTCTCCCTTACAACAGGTGCTTGTAATCTCAGCTCATTACATACAGTGAAGATACCAGGTAGCCTGACATCTGGCTGGTTGATAGGGGATCAAATACTTATTTCACTCATTATAATGCACATCAATCTCTGACTTTTGTCTTCTGGGTTTCTGTTGTTATTCCGACTCTCACAGCTACAATAAACCTACCATTAAAATTATGGACTGGTCATTTCTTTGTCAGAGGGCAAATGGGCAAATTTAGCAGGGGATCAAATACCTTTTCCAATCACTGTAGATAAATATGCAAATTCAGTGAATGTGGACTGAAATCACTATCAGAAAAAAATCCCCAAATGGTGGATATGTCCATCCATTGTCTCTGAAAATTCATAATATAGCTTTCTGCAATGCTATTTTTCTAGAAAAAGAGGTGCTGGAACTCACAATGAACACCTCCCTTGTTCTCTTGAATGGCAATGGCGCCCACCTGAGAGGGGCCGGAACTGAGGTCCAGTGAGTTCTGGCTGGAAAAAATCCCCGGCTTTCTGAGATCTGTTGGATTAGAATATCCTAAACACAGAGCAAGTCACTGTTTTTCTGCCTTGCTGAATCCACTATAGTCAGAGAGAAAGCCGAAGATTTACAGCCTATAAAGCTGTCGCATGGGTCAGAACAGACGGCGGCTCTCATCATTATGTCAGGGCTGACTTTTTTTTAAATTACTGTTTGATGTCAGGATTGCCTTGAAGGGAAAGGAATGACAGGCTTGGTTACAGGCCTAGCAAGTAAAGGCAGGATTATGGACTCCAAACTCTTGAAAATTCTGGTATCTCTATGGTAGTTTTTGTTACGTGAATGGTGCCACAGGTCCCCTGGGTGGGCTGTGCAGATTCCCCGGGGTCCACAGACCACCGAATGGGAACTACTGCCTAAATTGAGCTATTTAGTTGTAAAAACTCTAGTGTTTAAGACTTATCATCTTGCCTCACAAGAAATGACATATTCAATGGAATTACAGTGGTACCTCAGTTTAAGAACAGTCCGGTTTAAGAATGATTTTGTTTACAAACTTTGCAAAACCGGAAATTGCATCTTGGTTTGAGAAATTTACCTTAGTCTAAGAACGGAATCCGAACAGTGGAAGGGCACTGGCAGCGGGAGGCCTCATTAGGGAAAGTGTGCCTCGGTTTAAGAACAGTTTCAGTTTAAGAACGGACTTCCGGAATGGACTAAGTCCGTATACCGAGGTGCCACTGTATGCCTAAAAAAGAGTGAAAACAAAAAAAATTCCTTCCAGTAGCACCTTAAAGACCAACTAAGTCAGTTCTTGGTATGAGCTTTCGTGTGCATGCACACTTCTTCAGTGCATCTGAAGAAGCTCATACCAAGAACTGACTTAGTTGGTCTTTAAGGTGCTACTGGAAGGAATTTTTTTTGTTTTGACTATGGCAGACCAACACGGCTACCTATCTGTAACTAAAAAAGAGTGGTTTTTGACATTGCCTAATGGTCGCTACTGGCAATCGCCACTTTCTTCTGAAAGGCTACTAGTAGGCCAGAGTGATTATTAGTTATATCCTGAAGAATATGACTACAGCTAATGGAAGAAAATATGATCCAATGAAGGTATGAGTTTACATCACCACCTCCACCATTAAATATATATAAAAATTGTCCAGTAGCACCTTAGAGACCAACTAAGTTTGCATGCACACGAAAGCTCATACCAGGAACAAACTTAGTTGGTCTCTAAGGTGCTACTGGACAATTAAAAAAAAAGTTTTTAAATATATTTCGACTGTGTCAGACCAACACAGCTACCTACCTGAATCTATCTGCCATTAAAGTTAATTATGCACCAGCTGATTTTAGTGTTTGTTTGTTTAAAGAAACAAGAGTATGCCCATTTCACATAAAATTCAATTTTCAGTTACTTAGTACCTTGTAAATGTCTAAAACGTAACCAAAATGCATCCCGTTCTGTGAGCATCTTTTACAACAGTGGTGTAAACATGGGAGGTTGGATCCCAAGAAAGTAACTTTATGATCCCACCCAGTTTTGGGTATAAATGAGATATGAAGAGGTCTCTCTTAACGAAATGCTTCCATCAGATGTGCTGATGATGCCCAAAGTGTTCCACTGCAGTTCCGCACTGAACTGCTCATTAAATCTAACAGCAAATTATTCTGAATATTTATTCACATTCCTTCCAAAAGATTATTGTTTTCCAATCAATATTTTAAATTTAGAGAAATGTAGTTTAAAATCTTTCCCCAAGCTACTAATTCTGAGTCAGTCTGTATCAAATACACAATTCAGAACAATAACATTTGTGCATTGCATTTCCAGAGTCTTGGAGCTGTAAAGCTGACAAAAAAGAGTAAAACACAAGGCTGATGTTTTATGTTGAAGGACTATGTTGTCAGATTTATGATTTGGGGCATTGTGGGACAAATGAACCGTGCCAACCACATTTGCATCCCGTCATGCAAGTTCATGTGTCCAAGTACTTCAATCTGCAAAGATTTGCCCAATTACAAAATATTTGTAATGGATATGCAAAGGCTTGTTTCTTTTAAAATTCCCACTACAGTAATGTGGGGGAAGCCAGCTCATCTGTCATTCATGTTAATTTAATTATCAGACCACATTCAATATAAAATGCAAATGAGTTCAACAGTTGATAGCACATACTAATTGTGTTCATTAATTAGATCAGATAGCAAGGAGAAAACCAAAAGTGCCACAAGTTGCAAGAGGGTTGTTAATTAAAGACAACATTTTGAATTAGAAACTGTAATCCCACAGTAAGCCCCTGATTGGCTTACCCAAAGGCAGGAGCATTACTCTTATTACTCCGGTTTCACTTGTACACCCATCCATGGTATCGTGGGACCTGTTAAGCCAACAGAATTAATGGTGGCTAATAAAGTGTGGGGATTCTGCCAGATTTGCAGGTGGCAGTGTGAAGAATGCGGAGGAAATCCTGGCCACCAAACAGCTGACTTGGGGTCAAACAGAGGCTGAACCTTCCCTTTCTCTCTGAAACAACTATGTGTGCATCAGTGTGTGTGTGCGTGCACAAGCGTGCATAGTTCTGGGGCTCAGAATCTGCTATGAGATGCCCTCCATAGTTGGAGCAGGGTGGTCCCAGGGTAGTCTCTGGCATCCCCAGGCAGGGCTGAGAAAGGCCTCTGTCTGAAGGTTTGGAGAGCTGTGGGCAATCAGGGTAGCTAATCCTGAGCCAGCTGGCCCAGTGGTCTGGCTCGCCATGAGGCAGCTTCCCATGTTCCACTTTGGAGGGGGAGGACTTGGTCTTCTGACCCCTTTAAGGCGATGAGTGAGGAAGAAGGGGAGGAGGATGCTCAGAGTCCTTTTCAGAGCCTTGGCCAAAAAAGGGAGAAAGGATTGGCACTCTAAAAACGAAAGCGCTGCTAAAATCCCCCCTCCCAAATCTGCCTTCCCACTCTGAAATGTACTCAAGGCTACTGAGGAAACAATCAAATCCAGACCTCTATTAATAAATATATATGGAACTATACATCTACCTGTAAACCATGATCCTCTGATTAAGGGCTGTACATAAATAAATAAAAATAATTAAGATACATACATGTCTACTGAGGGTGAGAAGTTCACACAACAAAAATCTCTGCAAAGGGGGCACAGTTTTCCAAAGCATGACAACATATGTCCATGCAGCTGTTATAACCAGCCATAGATGGAGTCACCAAGTGATTGTTTTAGATCGGCATCTTGCCCTTATTGCCCCAATGCTGCTGAAACATCAGAAGAGAGAAGCTTCCCATCCAGGCACTAGCAAGGCCCAGTTCTGTTTAGCTTCTTAAATGGAGCTATGAAGCACCTAAGGATCTATTTTATTTTATTTATTATTACATTTATACCACAACTTTCCTTCAAGGTGCTCAAGGTGGCGCCTGTGGTTCTCCCCCTCCTCATCCAATCCCCCCATTGACCCTGTGAGGTAGGTTACGCTGAGAGACTGCAAGTGGCCCAAGGTCATCCAGTGACCTTCATGGCTAAGTGGGGATTTGAACTCTGTGCTCTCCCAGGTCTTTTTTTTTATTTTAAATAATATTTATTACTTTTAAACCTTACAAAAAAGAGACCTTGCAGCAATACAGCCTCTAGCACTCTGAGAGGAAACACAGCCTCAGACTCTGCCTCTTGGCTGCACTCACAAAGGCCATCTGCCATGGTGGCACAGTGCCTGCTTGCAAGGTGGTCAGACCTTTGCCTCGGGGCACAAGTGTCAGCAGTGATGGGCACAGAATGGACTTGTCTTGGGAATCTCTGCTGTCTGCTGTTCCTGGCACGCTCGCATGGCCCAGCCCTTTCTAATGAGCCACATCTGTCGCTAAATTTCTGCCAAAAATAAAATAAAAAAGTTAACCTGTAAGAGGAATTTTGGCACTTCTGTATGCCAACCAGGCCACTTTTATTTTGCAATGGGAATTCAAAGAGTGCAGTCCTGCCTCTTGGGAATTCAGCATGAATGCATAACTAAAATACGCTCAGAAGGGCGTGTGGAAGGAGTGGCAGAGGCCTGTCTCTGGATCCTGCTCCCCTGGAGTTAAATGATGCTCCATATTCCAAAATGCTGCTTTTAGCTCTGGAGTCAGCATTCCGAAGGACTGGTGCCAGAGAAGGCAAAGAGTCTCAACCTCTAGCGATTGTCATGCTAAAAGGATGGCGGTGGGCTATAGATCTTGAGCTGGGTGGAAGAGAAGTTCCCAGGTACATTCCTCCACATTCCCAGGTATTATTTACTGATTTATATACTGCCCTTCATCTGAAGGTCACAGGGTGGTTTACAACACAAAAGCGCAAAATGCATATAATAATAGTAATACTAATGCCACCTCCCAATATACATTTAAAATGCCATTGATTATTTAACAGCCCAAGACCTGGTTGAAAATGAGTATTTTCACCTGGTGCCTAAAGATATGCAATGATGTGGTGCCCAGAGAGCCTCCCTGGGGAGATCACTCCACCAATGGGGGCCACTGCAGAAAAGGCCCCTTCTTGTGTGGCCACCTTCTGGACCTCTTGGGGAAGGGGCACGCGAAGGAGGGCCTCACATTATGATCACAGAATCTGGGTGGGTTCCTATGGGGAGAGGCGATCCTTGAAGCATTGCAGTCCTGGGCCATTTAAGGCTTTATAAATAAAAAAAAGCACTTTGACTTGGGCCCAGAAACTAATTGGCAGCCAGTGCAGTCAGAGTGCAGGCAGGGCTGGCAGACCACTGCTTGAACCTATGTAGAGCTGCTGCCAGTCAGAGTAGCTGAGCTAGATGGGCCAATGGTCTTGACTCAGTCTATGGCAGTTTCCCATCTTCCCACGCAAAGTGCATGCACTGCTCCACGTTGGGCTAAAGGTATTGCAGCACCAAAGCAGTTCTCAGGAATCCTGTAGTAAGGTTCACAAGTGGAAAAATTCACTTGTTTCCATGTTTACAGGCAAACCATGCATTTAGTATAAAAGCATTCAGGTGCTGAGGAAGTAATGTAAATCAATGGGAGAGGAGAGGAGCACAGAAAAATATTGGCTAACAAAATGCCCAAATACTTCAACACCAAAACCAAAAACCATATTCTGCTCTGAGTTAATACACTAATAAACTTCTTTTTTAAAATGGGAACTATCTATCATATTCTTTGTCCCAGAAGCTCAAGTGAAGGTGCCAGAACCAGAGATCTGCACAGCAGCTTGTAGAGTCTGATCCAATTAACAGTGCAGCACTACATGTGTCTACGAAGTCTGAAGTCTCCTCTTACCCTTCATTTTAACATCAAGTGCCAACAATGTGGTTTCAACATCAAGTCAACTTTTCCTCACTTACCCTCCCTGTCTTGCTTACCTTTCTGCAGACTCAAATTTCATTGACACTTTGTTTACATTACAGTATTTATTTATATACCATTATATACCATGTTTCAGTCCTCATAAAGATATTGCCCAATTTCAGGTCCCCTGACCACTCGGGATCCAAGAAGGCCTCCTCTTCTTTTAATGGGGATATTGGTAGGTTTACAAAGTAGAACAGAATCTTTGGACTAATTCAAAAAATACATTAAATCTTGCAGCTTCCTTCCAATATTGCAAAAAGCATGAAATCCAGTATAAGCCACAGTTACAAGAAAGTGAAAGTGAATTCCTAGTCTGTCACACAAAGCGTTTAATTCAAGTGATATTTAGGTGCAGGTTTGGGGGCGACCTTCATAAGAAGGAACCCTTCTAAGAGCCATTCTTTGATGTAAGAAAAATAACACGGCATCATTAGCAATGATATTGACAAAAACTGGGATCAAATTTATGACCGAGAACCACCACTAAATGAAATCCCAAAAGTAAGGGTGTTCTCACTAGCACCCTAAAGAAAAGGCGATGCTATGCTGTGGCTTCTCTGTGCTCTTTTGCTCTAAGAAAGGCAAAAGGGCCTCCTCTGAGTGGCAACCTCAGATGAGCTGTAATCTGCAAATGGATGGCCTTACCTGATTATCTGGGTGCTTTACAGTGAAGTAGCCAATGCACACAATGACTTCGTGCAAGAGGGCTTCACAGGTGTGCTGGGAACAGTGCCACAGCAAAGAGCTTATAATGTGTCGGAACGCAAGAGACAGTCCTTCAGCGCCCACGATAGACTGAAAAACAAACAAAGAAAAATTACACCTTTTTGCAGATTCCCAATGAAACCAAAGAGAGGTATTGCTACAAATCACATGACTTTGCAACCTGGCCATTGGCTTGTGCCGACTGACTTCAGGAAGAACCTTGCATCCCAAACCCTGCAGTGTAGGAGGTTGGACTAGATGACCCTTGGGGTTCCTTCCAACTCAAAATTCTATGAAAAAGCACATTTTGTTACCTCAGAATTTGTAATATGCTCAGGATGTAAAAAATTGATAAACTAGTCATACAGTGCTTTAGGATTTGTGTTTGTTTTTTGGTTAAACGAACCAAAGCGTATTCTCTCAATTCATGTCTCACTCCCCCCTACCGCATGATATTCCTAATGTGCACTACTGTAAATAAGAGTGAATTTTAATTTTAAAAGGGCAGAGATGACTTTGCTGGCACTCTGTTAGCATTAAAAACCCAATTTAATCAGACCAATTTAACAATGTATCTTCCAAGAAAGCATAATTCTAATAAAAAAAATCAGTAAAAAAGTAAAAGAAATATTTTTTTATTTTACTAATGCGGTAATTACTAATTTGTGAGTGTGCTGAACAGCCACCCTCATATCACATATAAACATTATTACTATTTATTAAATAGCTATACTGCCCTTCCTCCGAAGGTCAGAGTGGTTTACAATATAAAAACACAAAAATACATGAAACAATAACTCCTCAAATTCAGCTGAAATTGCAGCTTATACTGGCTTCTCCTGAACTGGCTAGGGGTTTGCTGAGTGTCAAATTTGGCTGCATGTTAAAAATATGGCTTAGTCAAGAGAATGGTCCAAGAAGGTAAGAGAAGAGATCATCACTCTTCACAAACAAGAAGCAGGATACCAAAGGATAGTGAAGGCACTGAATATTCCAAGAGACACTGTTGGAAGCAAAAAGATAGTACTTTTAAATAATTGTTTGGTAAGGTATAATCAAAAGAAGAAGATCCTTGTTAGCTTGGTTTTGTGTCTCTCTCTCTCTCTCTCTCTCTCTCTCTCTGTGTGTGTGTGTGTGTGTTAAGTGATGGTTGGCTGAGGGAGAAGAAAAGGGGCTCCCTGCTTATTCTGGAGAAGCCCACTTTATCTGCACAGCCCCCAGCCTCTATTTAATAAACATGTCAGCCAGAAAAAGCGACACAAGGTCAAAGGGGAAACGTGATGTATGAAGAAAGAACATCAAAGTCTACTAGCTTGAATGGAACAACCCTATAGGCCTGTGGGAAAATATCTGCCATCTACAGTTCTTAGCTCCCTGTCTTGGAGTTTGCATAAACCTACATGGCAGAGTGGACACATGCCAGCCAAAATTCAGCAGAAAGCTGGGGTCTTCTCCACTGGCGGAGGAAGAGGAGTGCAGGGGGAGCACACCCCCCCCCCCCGCCAGCGCGATCCCAGCAGGGTGCCATCGCGGCTGCCCACCCGCGCTGGGCGAGCATTGCCCCCACAGGCGGCCCCCCGCCTGCTCTCTGTCCCCCAGTGCCAGAGCATGAAGCTCCGCCACTGGTCTTCTCCCCTCCCTCCTTCCCTCCAACAACCATATTTGCTTTAAAAAGAAAGATACACCTTCCATCACCCAAATTAATATGCCATGATAAAACATTTCCTAGCGCAATTTCACAAGAACTTAAGCTCTGCTGGATCAGACAACCGTCTCACCTAATTCAAGATTCAGCCAGATGTCCCCCACAAGCT
This sequence comes from Podarcis gaigeae, assembly GCF_964106915.1. Classification (NCBI taxonomy): domain Eukaryota; kingdom Metazoa; phylum Chordata; class Lepidosauria; order Squamata; family Lacertidae; genus Podarcis; species Podarcis gaigeae. The sequence goes on along the minus strand of NC_139685.1, from coordinate 1,970,941 downwards.
CAAAAACGGGGCATGAAGGCAACAGCCCACAGCAACTGGGATTCAGAGAAACATTTCCTCAGAAATTGGCGGTCCCAATCAGGGCCACCTTTACCATTAGGCAAAATGAGGAACCCTGCACTGGGTATTATGAAAGAACAGCAAATGGCTAGTTATTTATTGCGGTATTACTGTTGTATTTTTAGTAGCAAAACAGCTTGAGTGGCCCTGAGTGGGATGAGGCTTGACTCTGAAGTAAGGCCCATTGAGTTCAATAGGTACAGCCAATCAAAATGATTTGAAGAAACAAAGTTGCATGTTGGACAATTTTATTAAGCCCTTCCCCTCAAATTACTGGGTCATTTCACTAAATCTCTTCCAAGTCCTAATACCTTGCTTGCTTGACCACCATTGGGCCCTGAGAGGGCTACTGTACATGTACTTTCAAAAAGTGGCAGGTGTAGCTCTGAATTCGAGAGCCATGTCTGAGAGCATGGTTTCCACGACAAGGTTCCAGGCTGCAGGTATACTTGTGCAGTGACTTGACCACTCACTGACTTTCTGGATTTGGCTTCAGGAAGAGGGATCTTTCTGGCTGTGCTCATCAACCCCTTAAACATCATGGCACTTAAGAGAATGGTAAGACACAAATGTTGACCACCCGACAGTCAAAACAAGTTTGAGGGCCAACCCCCCTGTGACTCAGGACCAGGACACCATTAGTCACCAGCCTAAGGAGCACCTCACTTCAAAGTCAGAACCAAGCGAGCAGCTGCCTGCCTTCTGAGTAAGCAATGGGACTGTGAAAGATAGAAGAAGTCTTATGTTCTGTTTCTGCCCATCCTTCTGTAAGGGTAGGGTATTGCCGCTGGGTCCACGTCTAGCTAGAATGCAGCAGGAAAAGCTTTTCTGGCATTCATTTAACTGCTCCTTGCACTGGCGTCCCTAGGAGATTGCCTCAGAGTCATTTACTATAGTGTATTACGTGCTGACATCTTCTTGGGTTTAGTCTGTTTTCCCCAACACAGGTTCCCGTATGTTCTAGTGGACCATGTTTAACCTTCACTGATAACAACAGACCAGAGGGCACCAGAGTTTGTATATAAATGTTAAAAGTCATTTTTCAAGGAAACAATGTATTTCCTCTTTAACCAGTTTTAATACCAGTTCAGAATCCTGCACTGCTTCTTCCTGACGCCTTCCAATTGTTTAGACTCTGAAGATAAATGGAAAATGTACCTATGAACTTGGGGATTATTTGTGCTTATCTGAATCTTCATGCTGCCCATAGTCCTGCACTTGGGCTCATCACCTTTTGAGAAAAAAGAGCTGCTTGCCCAAATTGCTTAGGCAGCACTCACTTAAAAAAAGAGGGGGAACCACAGGACACATGACTCTGTCCTGCCCTCCCCCCGCAACTTCCAGGAGCTTTTCAAGGATGCACATGTCTGGCAGCAAAGGGGAGATGGGTGTCAGGAAGTCCTGCTTCCAGTTCTATGGATTTTGTATAAACACATATACGTAACAAGGGGAAGTCTAATAGTTCTCAAGCATTTGGGTGGTGGTGGTGGGGGGTTCAGGTTGAATGCCAAGTGAGGGGTGGGCTGCATTATGTCAATGAGCAGTCCGGAGCCTTCGGCTCCTGTGCTCCCCCCTGCCATCCAACCCTAGTTTCCAATCCTGGATGGCAAGGCAAGTAGAAACCATAATTTGCCATCTTAGGTAGGACTGAAGGTACATAGTGTGCTTACTTAAGGTTCCTTGCTCTTCATCCATGTAACGCCATGCCATGTCATGGGTGGTGGTGTCTGAACCACCCCAGTGTGTGCATACACTGAAGAGTGGCGGAGAATATTACCTGGAAAGCTGGTAGATCAAGAACTGCAAAACTGTTGAAGAAACGTAAACTCTTGAGAGCCACTTGAACAGTGTTCTCAGCGTAGCTCTCTTTCGGGCTAGTCGTGCTCAGGTCTGCAATTGTGCCGTGAAAAAGAATGCAGTATAACATGTGCAACACCCCAACCAGGTCTGTAGTCTCAAGAGCAGTTGTTAGCCCGGTGGGATCCTGATGAGCACCATCAAATATGCTCCAAGACCTGCTGAAGAAAGCAACAAAGTATCTTCTTGTAAACCAGCAACGTGAGCTAAGATTATTTATATCAAGCTTTTCTATAAAAAAATTGCAGTGCCTTCATAAGCTAGGCTTTAAGAACACAGAAATATATAAATAAAAATATGACATTTTACAGCGTTTGACAGGCAAAACCAAGGATATACTAGCAAGCCTTCCTGTCATTTTTATTGCAAGAATGGCTTTGATAAGCCCCCACCCCTTCCCATTATGCATTGCTAAAAGCTCAACCATTTGAACTACAATGTCCACTTGGTGGATGTGCAGTCTACTCAGGTGCTGATCTCTCTCTGCAAACCTAAAGAATTAAAAGACAAAGTGGGAAGTAACGACATTCCTCCCACCTCCTCTCTCAAATCTCTCTAGCGTTCCAGGCAAGAGATCATCCCTGCCTCACTTTCAAAGGTGAGAGAGGTGGAAGATGTTGAGGGGAATGAGGTCTTCATAGGTGCCATGTTGGGAATACCACCTGTTGGGGGTGAGATACCAAATTCAATGCAGCCAGCTTGGCAATCCATGGACCACACAGAAATCTTTGCTAGAAGCAGCTGTGGATTAGCATAGTTGATAGAGGTAAGAGGAAAGCGACAGCACTTGACATGCTTAAATCCCATGGATTCCAGTCCCACCTAGTCAAGTTGCATGGGATTAATTCCAATCTGTTGCCTCTGAGGATGTGGATAGGCCGCTTGGAAGAGTGAAATCGACCACCTGTCTCCTTGATCCTTGTCCATCCCGGCTTGTAAAAGCGAGCTGGGCAGGGCTGGACTCTGCAGGGTGATGAATGCTTCCCTCTGTGAGGGAGCCTTTCTAGACCCGCTTAAAGAAGTGGTTATTAAAACGCTTCTTAAAAAACCATCTTTGGACCCGGCCAATATGGCTAACTATTGCCCAGTCTCAAATTTTCCATTCTTGGGCAAGGTGATTGAGCGGGTGGTTGCTGAACAACTCCAGGCGTGCCTGGAGGATGCAGACCATTTCGATCCCTTCCAGTCGGGATTCAGGCCTCATCATGGGACTGAAACTGCCTTGGTCATGCTGGTCAAGGATCTCCAGCGGGCTAGGGACAAGGGTGAAATCTGTTTCCTAGTTCTGCTGGATCTCTCAGCGGCCTTTGATTCCATTGACCATGACACCCTTCTGGACTGTCTAGAGAGACTGGGAGCTGGATGCACTGTTATGCAGTGGTTCTGCTCCTTCCTCCTGGGCCGTGTCCAGAAAGTGGTGTTTGGGGATGAGTGTTCAGACCCCTAGGCTCTCACTTGTGGGGTGCCTCAGGGCTCAGTCCTCTCCCCCACGCTTTTTAACATCTATCTATATGAAGCCGCTGAGAGAGATCATCAGGGGGTTTGGGCTGGGTGTTCATCAGTATGCAGATGATACCCAGCTCTACCTCTCGCTTATATCGGAACCAGTGAAGGCAGTGAACGTCCTGTGTGAGTATCTGGAAGTGGTTGGAGGATGGATGGTGGCTACGAGATTGAGGTTGAATCCCAACAAGACAGAAGTACTGTTTCTGGGGGACGGGGGAAGCAGGAGTGTGGGACTCCTTGGTCCTGAATGGGGTAACTGTACCCCTGAAGAACCAGGTGCATGACCCAGGAGTCATTTTGGACTCACAGCTGTCAATGGAGGCGCAAGTCAATTCTGTGTCCAGGGCAGCTGTCTCCCAGCTCCATCTGGTACATAGGCTGAGACCCTATTTCCCCGAAGTCTGTCTCACCAGAGTGGTGCATGCTCTGGTTATCTCCCGCTTGGACTATTGCAATGTGCTCTATGTGTGGCTACCTTTGAAGGTGAACCAGAAACTACAACAAATCCAGAATGTAGCAGCTAGACTGGTGAGTGGGAGTGGCCGCCGAGACCATATAACACCAGTCCTGAAAGACCTTCATTGGCTCCCAGTACGCTTCTGAGCACAATTCAAAGTGTTGGTGCTTTGAAGCCCTAAACAGCCCTGGCCAAGTATACCTGAAGGAGTGTCTCCACCCCCATTGTTCAGCCTGGACACTGAGGTCCTCCTTTGAGGGTCTTCTGGCGGTTCCCTCACTTCAAGAAGTGAAGTTACTAATAGTAGTTAAACTGTTTATTCCACTTATCTTCCTAATACAGATAGCTAATATCAGAAAGACCACTGAATATGTTCAAAATGCCTTTGGCCCCTTTTTATGAACCAGGGAGTATTTCATGACACAATGCTAAACTCGGATGGTGTGGCTTACATAAATATGATGCTCCTCTGGGTCAGAGGAGCACATCCAAAAGGAAGCAAGAGTCCATGGGCATAATGGTTTTCCAGTTGCCTATTTCTCTTCTAAATAAGCTCACTTAATTCTTGCCTGTAGTCCTTAGCATTTGGTGAATATGCTGTCTGCCGGCAAACGAAGGCAGAACAACCAGTTGTCAAGAAAAACTGCATATATTTTATTTGTCACCCAGCAGCCAAAACAGACATTATCTTAATTACTGAAATAAAACACAAGACAAAGGCAGCTCATATTCTTTTGATCTTTTTGACCTGAACTTTGATTATTACTTTAAAAAAAAACCACAAAAAATCCTAGCCCATTCTGGGGACATATAGCTAACAATTCAACCTCTAGGTTAATGAGCTGCTAGCAAGGATTCCATGTGCTGACCTTTCATTACAAAATGCAGCACAGTAAGAACAAAAGAAGAATAACTGCTCACTCTTAAAGGGCAGGTGGATGTGCAGATATACTAGTTGGAGATGTTTTGTACGCATGGGATTAGTTGGGATTTTTTATTCTGCACCACCAAACTCCTGGAGTGAAATGCCTCTGAAATGTCCTGTTTTATAGACACTGGCACACAGATCTTGGGAGGCTTCACGAGAAGCTTGCAATGCCTCTGGAACAATTCCCACTAACTTCAGCGAACTTTGGAGTGGGCCCAAACAGTGCTACAGCCTTTAACACTTGTGTCTGTTACAGAATTTAACATCTTCATCCAGGGCTCATAAGAAGCCAAAAACTTTTTACTTAAGAGGTTCTCACAGGTTTAAGAAAAGGACATTTTCATGTCCATTCCTCCTAATATATACAGTTTTGCCTAATCTAGGCATTTTAAAAAGCAATTTCCTTTGCTATTACACATTTTTGTCCGCACTGTCCCCTAGTGCATGCATCGTTTTGGTTGAAAAACCTCACTGCAAAATTATGAGATGCATGAATTTCAAAGAATAGTTGCATTTTGGTTTGTGTTATTGTGACCTGAGAGAGTGGGGATTGGAAGCCTCGCCTTCTTGGTCCAAGTCCAAAACTCTACCCATTACACCATCCTCACTCTTGGGACAGAACATAGGCTACTACTCAGCTGCCCTGAGCCCAGCCTTGGCTGGGGAGGGTGGGGTATAAATAAAAAATATTATTATTATTATTATTATTATTATTATTATTATTATTATTATTACTAGCATACCAAGCAACAAAAACCAAAGCATTAATATACCAATGAACAAATGGAGGCGCAGGCTTCATCAGGAGCATCCAAGGTTTATCAGCAAGTTATAGTTTAGGAGGAGGATCAGTTTTTTTAAAAAATAGTACAGGAACTTGAATGAATAGACTCTTTTGAACTGTTCATTTTTAGTATTTGAAGTGTGCAGTAGATTAGGCCGATATTTTGCACCTTTGGTGGAATTGTAATTAGCTGATAGAATATTGGCTAGAATTCTTGGGAATAACAGAACAAATAGGCAGAATCTTAATTTGGACTCTTTTGTTGTAACGTTTTGAATGACAGAATTCAATCCTCTTTAAAACTGCTTGTTGGAAACCTTCTGAACACTGCAAAAGTTGTATTTGCTAGATATTAGAAAACTCTGGCAATGCCAACAGTTGAGAAATGGCAAACTGAGGTTCCTGAAATTGCCAAAGTGGATCAGCATGAAATGGGCTCTCCGTCAGCAGTGGCATTTGTGGTGAGGTGGACCTGCCCTCTCAACTGTGTGGGGGCCCTTGAGCCCATGCCTGCTCCCGTAAGAAGCATCACCCGTCTTTGTGGCTCCACTCCAGCTTCTGCTACTGATCTCAGCACTGCATCACAACATACTGGAATATACCTTCTTTTTTGATCAGACCTTCATTTTTGTAAATAAGATGGGTGCGTATTACAAACCAATGAATAGATAAAAATCAACTCCATTTCATTTCATTTCTGGGGGGGGGGGGCTTGGAAATTACATTTCCTGTCAGGCGAGCTTTGCAGGTGATGCAGCGCTAGCTTTCGCCATGCGTGGCTACTTCTATTAATATAATCTATGCAACCTAGTTCTTAAAAGGAGGGACGGGGGCTGGTGCTGTCCGTGACTGCCCCCACCATCATTCAAGGTGTGCCATGGTGCATTGCTTGAGAAAACCACTGCACTATGGGGATGGGCAAAGAAATGGATCCAAATTCAAATATTTCACCACGTTAAGTCTCCTAGATATAAATGGTGCTCCTTCCAACACAAATGATTTGAGAATTATACTGAAATGATTGAAAAATACCAGGGTAGGATAATGGCACACAAACAAACAGCAGCCACTTACCTGCCATTGACAGCCAAACACAGCTGGCACATCCCATGCAGTACTGCTGTAGCGTTCTGTAAGAAAGTGGCTATTTTGGGGTTTTCATCAATTGGGCCTTGGACGGAGAGGAAACAGCAACACAGCTTTTCAATTAATCCCATATTTACCACATAGCTAGCAAAGGAAAGAGAAGGGGGTGGAAATGCATTAAAGCAGGTCATGGTGCCCCAATTGTGATATTCCCAAGGTGTGTGGCAATTTCCCCCCAGTGTGGAAACACTATACAACGCAGTGCCTTCCCGGTGGCAGCACCATATTTATGGAACTCCCTCTTAGTATATATCTGATTGCCCTTCATGCTGTATTTATTTATCTTAAGACCAGCTTATTTTTGTTGGCCTTCAGAGTATAGTGAGAGAGGCCCTAGTTGTCTAATTTGTCTAAAACACATTTATTTTGTCTTGAATACCACTGATTGTCATAGGTTACTGTAACTGGATTTTATTGTAAATTGTGATTTTTATGCTGATTTTTAAATTAATGTTAATAGCTGTCCTGAGCTTTGTATGAGGGTGGGATAATAATAATAATTCTGTGTCGATCACATATATTTGGCCATTATCATGTTGTTTTATACTTGTAAACCCTAATGTATTACTTCAAGATTAATGGATGTCTTTGTTTTTATATATGAATAAATGATTCACAATGGCTTTTATATTTAAGCAATAGCTTAGAATGAGAAAAATCATCTAAAACACACAAGACACAATATGACCACAACACAGTCTTCCCCAAGTCTAGTTTCTACATCCTCTATCTTTTTAGCTGACAACAAATGATGAACTTATTTGTTGTTCAAGGAAATATCCTTTCCCCACATATAGAAGCAGACATTTCAAATCAACCCTAAGGCATGGTCTCATCAGTTGGAATATAACCTTCACAAAAAACTGACTCCTGAACCTTTTCCTGCTATCTTTTTGCTGCTGTTGGGCAGTATTGTCCCTCTTCCTGACAATTCAAATTTGGGGGCATCCAGACTGTCACTATTTAAGGGCTGGTTTCAATCACATGCTGGCAAATTCAGGTTGCAGAAGTAAAGTTGATGGGGAGAACCTGTGCAACAAACCTGCTTCCTGAAAGACTGGAAAGTTTGTGATCTGGAAAGTGACAGGAAGAGGCACTGGGAAGTGTAGGACAACTCACACTTAGCACAACATAGTCTAACTGCCACACAAATAAAAAACCTCCCTGCAAACAAATCAGAGTGAATGCTAAACAAACAGGTTGTCTGGAAGCAGCCACACCTCCCTAAATTGTTCTGATCACTAGAAGACAGAACCAATGTGGGATCCAAGAGGTGAAGTCTTTTTGCAGGAAAGGACTGTGGAGAAATCAGGTAGATGCAAATGACCTTGCAATAAAGATGTAAGAGGAGCGAAAGTCAAGAGTAAACTGGGAGGAAGTGCCAGCTTAGAATCAATTTGGCCTTCAGAAACATGTGGAAACAGCTGGCAACATCAAAGGCCCCCAATGTGCTTGAGTGACCAAGTCACACTACTCAGAGATTATCTCAGGCTGGGGCAGCAGGATTTCGACAGTGCTCTGCATATGTTTCTTGTGACAAGTCTTGCTAGGTGTGGATGTATCATGGAATCTAATTTAATAAATCTGTAAAAGAGAACCACTTTCTAAAATGGAAATCTTCACGTTGTCAGTGACATATAAAAGCTGAATGCCTTTCAGTGCCCTAATCCTAAATGAGGAAAGTCACCCTCATAATTTTAATGGGGTAATTTAAAATTCAATATAACATTTTAGTGTTTTCTATTTAAGAGATGGTTAGAAACCTTGAGAAAGGGAAGAGTTAAAAATGTAACAAATAATGTGGAACAATGGGTAACACAGTACTTTAAAGTGTGGTTTTAAAATGTATTAATAAGTAAGTAAGTAAGTAATAATACATGATCTAGCTGTGTATCATAAGGGCTATGATTTGACAAAATAGCCATGATCAAAGTGATCACCCTCCCAAAACTAACCTACCTATTCCAAACCCTCCCAATCTGGATTCCCCCAACCCAACTCCACAGATGGCAGAGAAAACTACACTCTTTTATCTTCTCACATAAAAAACCAAGAATCAGCCCCGAATACCTGCACCTCCCCACCTTAGAAGGATGATGGGGAATCCCCAACATAGAAGCATATTACATTGCCAACCAAATACGCCATATAATCCCATATATACTTGAAGATGAGACAAAACAATGGGTGCACCTAGAGAGGGACACAATTGAAAATACCTGCACCACAGCGTACCCTCTCCTCCCAAACAAACTAAAGAAAATTCTCACAACACTTAACAGGTACACACAGACCATGTTCAAAGCATAGAAAACAGAAATAGGCAAACTATCCCCAACCTCATCCCCACTAATCCCCCTGACGTACCACCCATTATTCCACCATGCAGCACAAAACCTCCAGATAAAAACCTGGCGAACCAAAGGCTTATTTCACTTAATAGACTTAAAAATAATAGACTTAATAGACTTAAAAATAACAAAGCTTTGTCAACAGAAGAAATACAAGACAAACTAGAAGACACCCAAATGCCCTGGTTAACACATCACCAATTACATGCCCTCTTAAACAACCCAACAGTAAAATCAGCAGCAAATAGGCCCCTGACGACCTTCAAAAACCTCCTCCTAGCAACAAAGGGAAACTGTAAAGGGATGGTATCCACAATATACAAAATACTACTCCAAAATCCCACAAACCCCCTAGACGCAATAAAAAAAATGGGAGAATGACATAGGCTATGAGATTAACCCCACTCAATGGACCAGAATGTGGTCTAACCCCCCCCCTTTAAATCCATATCAACAAAAAGAAAAGAACTCACTCTGAAACTCACCTACAGGTGGTACCTAACACCAAGAAAACTAGTGCTAATACGCTCAGGAACCTCACCAAAATGCTGGAGAGGGTGCGCCTCCACAGGCACATACCTCCACATGTGGTGGGAGTGTCCCAAAATCCAACTATTCTGGACAACAGCCATACGAGAAATATGTAAAATAACTAAGCAAGTATTAGACATCACCCCAGAACCGGCCCTACTAAACATCTTCTAAGACAACAATGCTCACTTACACCACAAAGAACTCATAACTCACCTACTTTCAGCAGCCAGAAACACCATAAACAGACACTGGAGAGACCTGTCAGGAGTAAGCATGGACCAATGGTACCAAATAGTATGGGAAACAGCCCTACTAGAAAAATTAACCAATAAACTGAAACTGACATGGGGACAAACAGAAGAAGACGCCTTTACCCCGGTATGGCTCCCCTTTATCACAAACACAGCCCAAAAAGACAACGACAATAATCCACCAACAGCATACAAACTAATATGGCTAACTTATCCAAAACACCCACCCACCCCACTCACACACGAAAACAAAGATCACCACAGCCAATCACAAATGAACAACTACACCCTGGGCCAACCCCAACCTCTCTCACCACCAAAGGAACAGAAGTGAACAACAGAGAACAAGGACGAGTAACTCTGACACCAAACCCTACATACATTAAGCAAATTAGAAACATCGCCACCCGACCCTCCCCATCTCCCCCTTCCCCCCCCATGTCTCAACAAATGAAACTGATTTGTAAAAATGTTACACGGAAAAAATACGAGAGACATTACACATACTTCTGTAAAACAAGAAAATCTTCAGTAAATCCCCCCCAAAACACACACACACACAAACAAAAAACTAAGGGCTATGATTCCTGGTTTCTTTGCCTAATTGTTCATTTTATTTCTCTACCCAGTTCAGACCTTTCTCCAAGTCTTGTTTTACAGCTGCTTGCTTCTTTTGGCTTTTCACCTGCTTGGCACTTCCATCTCAAGAGGTACAGTGTATTCTGGCACCACAGTAAAGGCCATAACCATGGATTGTCACTTCAGACATCATGCTAAATCATGGTTAGCACAAACCATGGTTTGCAAACCCACTTCAAACTACAATGTCTGAATCCTTGATTTACTGGCCAATACCATGAAAAATGGCTTATCATCAGACATCATACTGAACTACAGCTAATGGTTTTATAATAATTAAAGTGAGCTTCCAATTGCTTCTTGGCCAGCGGGGCTTGCTGCCAGGGCTGATCAACTAACTGACATGGATAGCAAGCCCTGCTAGGATCAGCTGCACTAGGGAGCTGGCCACCAGGAACTCTCTGGTGCAGCTGAGAGGGCTTGCTAGCAGGGCAACCTGTTGATCTGCACTGTCAGCGAACCCCTTTGAAGGCATGCTTCCATCGACAGTGCACCTTCACAGAGGTCTGCCGTGAGTCTATTTGCTGGCACAATTTGAATCCAAACCATACCTGCAAACAGACTTCAAAGAGACTCCTTGTAATAACTGAACAGTTATTCATCATGTAAAGATTCGTGCAAAGGCAGGTGGGAGAAATAAGGATTCAGGTTTAATATGAGGTATGAATTATAATCTTCTCAAAGACTTCACAGATATTTTAATAGAGGATATGAAGGGGAAATTTCATAAGCAACAGTGACTACTGCTTAAGGAAATCTGCGTTAGGAAAGGACTCCACATGCACCAAGATAAAGAAGGAATATCCCTGCATCTATCTGGAAAAAGAGCAGGAGGTGGCAAAAATGCCAATTTAAATAAAAATGGTTCAGCACATAGGAAAGGATGTAGATAAAATACAGAAAGATAAAGAGCTGTGCATTCAAGTGCAGTTCCTGCCATCTAGAAATTAATGTATTGAGAAAGGCCTTTCAAGTGCATCTAGCGACAGAGGTCAGAGCACAAGGAAGGGCAGGGTCAGTGCAAGGGGCAGAGGGGGGTTGAAGACATGGCAAAAGGTAATTGATTAAGAGAAGAGGGAGACCTCCTTGAAAAATTAAATGTATCCTTTACCGCATCTTCCAGAGAAGGTGGAAGACAGATGACAAAGACAAAAGAAAGACAAATATTTGGGTGGGGTTGGGAGCACTCCCCCAGAATCCTATTCAGAGAGGAAACAGACAAAAGATGATGTGCAGGGTGCTCCCCACATCACCCAACCCAGGCACCAGACAACTGATTTCCCTTCCCTTTTAGCCTCATGCCGAATATGTCATGTCTTTAGGGGCTGCCAACTGGAGATATTTGGAATTTTGAAAAAAGGTTTGTGTAAAATTTGGATCCAGCAGAATTAGAATGGATCCTCCTGAATCGGCATAATTTCACATGGGTTCACAAAAAAAGTACCATCAAATTAGAGCTTACAGGCTGCACAACAAAAATCAGCACAATAAAAATCACCACCGCAAGAATACTGGCACGGATCCTCATGTTTCTGGAATGATCTCCTTTGAGATGTACCTAGCATCAACATTATGAACTTTAGTCAGTGGCCAAGTATGCACATCCTTATTCAGGCCTTTGAAGATGGATGACATTATTGGCCCATAATGCTATACTGATTTTGTTTAACATGTATTTTGCTAACATGTATCTTGTTTATATTGTGTTTGTAATGTTGGGCTTTAATAGATGATTTTGTTATGCATCTTTGGGATCTAAGGCCATATAGGGAAGGAAGGATATACATTTGATAAACAAATAGATGGCTTCAATATTTATTTATTTACTATATCAGCCAAGATGGTTCACCATTAAATGATACGAAAGAGAGAAGAGGAAGGGAAGGAACAGGACAACAAACCTGCTCAGGCACCATGGCCACTGCAGGAGGGGAGGTGTCAAAGGACTGCTGCTTACAGCTCAGCCCTGCGGCCGTCACCTCTCCCATGGATGAAGTGGGGAAACTGTGGGCGGAGACTAATCTGGAAGAGGAGGGGCCAAATGGCAGTTCACTCCAGCCAGGTTGATGGAGAGGACTTGATCTTTCATTTTCCCCTATGAAGAGGTTAAAGACATCCAGTTGTTTTCTCACCTAATGAGATCTTGCATCCTGCTGTTAAAGGCTTCAGCTTGTGTGGCCTTGTTCTTTGGTTCCTGAATTAATTTTGGCACACAAATCTCTTTGTTCCCATACGATACACTGGAGATCAGGCACCCGAACACCACAGCTATGATTCTTAGAACTCCAGTGGTTACACCTTCAAACACTTGCTTGTTGGCAGTTCTTCCTAAGGTAGCATTATGGTCATCTGGAATGTAAACCTGCACACATATATCAAAACAAAATAAATTATTAAAAAACAAAACAACCCTGCTCCATTTTCCAAATTATTTGTTTCAATTATTTCAACAGTTCCTCACAGGACTTCATTCCCAGAGCCGTCACCACCCTGTCGCCTGCCTCTGGATGCCCTCCAGCTGGTGAGGTGATGCCCTTCACCGAGTCACCCCAGAGTCTTTAAGGCGTGCATTAGTAATAATAAGGATGAAGATAAACAGAAGGAGATGTGTCTTAAGTGGCAGACTGTCAACACTGTCCAGAGCTGGGTATCATTCTAGGAAGAAAAAGGCTGGCTCCAGGGAACTTTGGAATGAATACCAAAACAAATAAGGCTGCTTTCTAAACTCAGAAATTAATGATAACTCCAAAGTGATTTCACTTAAAAAAAGGTATTTACACTTTTATTGTACAATAGTGGAATCAAAAAGTACAGTTGCCCCACAGTTGAGTGCTGTATCTCTCTCCATGGGAATATGGTAACACTTGGCAATGAAGAACATGCACATTTTTTTTTATTATTCATCAGCTCTGTGCCTTGAGTTGGTACTTAAAATCCATTGTAATAGTCTGTTCCTGGTAACGAGCCAAGCTAGGAAGTGAGAAGTCTTCAGCTACTTATTCAAGTTCAGCTGAAGAAAGAATATTGTGTTGCATCAGTAATTTACACAGCCTGGAGTAATTCACGCCTGGTGATTTTGATCCTCTACCTAAGTAGATGGATTGTATTTAAAACACGTGTGCCTATTTAATTAGCAAGTAAGATGCTACAATTTGGAAGTCATTAGCACAGCAAGCATTCTCTGTACAGTGGTACCTTGGTTCTCAAACGCCTTGGTACTCAAATGCCCTGGTTCCCAAATACCGAAAACCTGGAAGTAAGTGTTCCGGTTTGCAAATGTTTTTCGGAAGCTGAACGTCCGATGCAGCTGTCGGCTATTGTTAACGGGGCGCCTACACCAATCAGAAGCTGCGTCTTGGTTTTCGAACATTTCGGAAGTCAAACCGACTTCCGGAATGGATTAGGTTTGGTGCTTTTGTTTTTGCTATTTATTTTGCGTTTTTGTTTTTGAGGCTTTTTTTGTGTCACTGTGTGGAACCCAGTTCAGCTACTGGTTGATTTATTGACTGTGTGACTGCGGAAATGGATAAAAGCCCCGCATCCAAATACTATCATCAGTGTAGGTAAGAATTTTTTTTTATTTTAATTTTTATCATCTACAATACTGTTTTTATTTATTTTATAGTACAGTACTTTGATTATTGCTTTCATTTTATGGATCAGTGGTCTCGTTAGATAGTAAAATTCATGTCAAATGGCTGTTTTAAGGGTTGTTTTTAAAAGTCTGGAACAGATGAATCCATTTTGCATGACTTTCTATGGGAAAGCACACCTTGATTTTGGAACGCTTTGGTTTTGGAACAGACTTCCCAAACGGATTAAGTTTGAGAACCAAGGTACCACTGTACAACTTAAGGTATTCCATTCTTTTCCCTAAACATGTCTGGCTCAAACTACACACAACACTGGATGATCTGTGATCAATTTGGAGCCTTTTAAAAATGCAGCCAGGCAGTGTTGTGTGTGTGTGTGAGGGGGGAAAGGGCTGCGAACGACACAGCTGAGTACCTGCATTTACAGGTAGGAAACCCAAAAGTCACAGTGGTTACAAAAAGCTGCCAATACGGAAAAGGTAAATTATGCTGCTCTTCTAGCACATGAGCACTCACTTCTGTGCCTTCGTGACATCAGCAGCCATGAGGTCCTTTCACATCTATCTGCATGATTAAAACACCACAGATGTATGGCAGGCAGATATAACAGATCAGGGCCCTTTCAATCCAGGCATCCAAAATCTGAACTGGCTGGCCAAGAGAGGCTGCTGTGTGCCTTTTGGCAGCAGCAAGGATGGTTTTATTTCAGCAGGTGTTTTTTGGATAATGCTTTGAAATGAGATCTGAATGCTGCTGATTCTGCCTTTTTTGTTTTTGTATTGTTGCTTTTGGACTATTAAAATATATATTTTGGCCTTTTAAAACATATATATATATATGTTTATTTGGTTTTGCCAAGTGCTTCTGTTATTTGTTATAGGAAGGCAGGGTACAAATACTGGGAATAATAAAGCAAAACACATGTTTTAAAATAAATTAATGAACAAACCTCTGTGTGGGTTGTACTCTCAAACTAGCGTTAGTAGGACTGGGACACAGGGTTTTTAACGGAAGTGGATAATTTATGCTCAGCGGTCCTTACTGAGATCAGCAGATGCATGCATGCACAAGGTCAGTTATGGTGGCAAGTCCAGCAGGGGGCAAGGGCCACCAGAAACAGCAATCTTTCCTGCTCCCCCCCCTCACCAAGTGGGCTGCAGCCCTTAGGGAAAGAGCACCCGCTTTGAAGGCAAGAGGTCCCAGGTCCCATCCCCAGGTAGGACTGAGAGAAACTCCCTGCCTGAAACCCTGGGGAGCTGCTGCCAGTCAGAGCTAGACGGACTGGTGGTCTCACTAAGGAAGTTTCCTATCTTCCTGGTGCTGCTAATAGGAAAGTGGGCTGTCATCTTGTTTGTCTGTTACATTTTCAGGGCCACAGACCTGCCCTTTTCTCTACTCCACCTCCTCTGCCCCTACGCATGATGTGCAATAAACCTAACGCATCTCCTGTAAACAAAGCCTAAGCCAGGCAGGGGAAAGGAAAGAGCTACGCTGGCTAACTAAACCGAGGGCTCTTCCCATTTGCTTTCCACATGCTCTTACTGACTGACCCACAGGACCAGGAGCTTTGCTCCATTCTAATGCACAGTCCTAAAGACATCCAAGAAGGTCCAGCAGGTAAATGCTAAAAAGGTGGGAGGCCTAATCCTCTTTGATGGGCTTAGTGCTTCCAGTGTAAACTTTGCGGACCATTTTGAATCTGTCTTGGCATGTTCTACCCACAGCTGAGAATCACGGACAGCAGCCGCCATCCAGGCAGGATAACTCTGGGCAACAACTGTGCTCCTTGCACAAACAATTCTTCTCAGCAGTGGAAGGAACAGTTTTGCCTATACTATCTTATTGTGTTTGACATTTTTTCTTGCTGAATTTTGAAGTCGTAATACAGTACCTGCTTACAAATAATAATAATAATAATAATAATAATAATGAGAAACTGCAGCAGAATTTAGAGATAACCTGTCCTTTTGGCTTTTGTGTACCTGGCTGGTGGCAACTAGCCCCTGAGCATAACCAGTTTGCTTGAGCAGGCGCTGAGGAGAAACAGTTTTGCAGTGCTTGAATGGATCCCGCAATAAAGGCAGCCGCACAACTGCTATTGTAGGCTGGAAGGAGCAGCTCTGGGGAGGGCAGCTGTTTGCACTTGGGGAACCAATCCTGCTTTAAAGGCTAGTATTCTTTAAAATGCTACTGGCTCCCACAGTTGTAAACATGTAGTAGTATTAAAACACAGGAGCACACCAATACTCTTCACCATTGTCCCATTGGATGCTGTTCTTTGAACGTCATCCTGCCTGGAAGTGGACAGTGCAAAACAATCTAAATTGAAACCCAAGGGAATATAAAGTTGAGATACACATTCTTTTGGAATTAGCATGAGTCAACACTTTGTGAGGTAGCACTTTGCAAAACAAAAAACGACTATTTTAATTTTTTTGTTTGAATTGTTGATGTCCCTGTTGCTGCTTTTTGATCAAGATGAAGCTTTAATGTTCATAGTTTTCCCTATGAATCTGCAATCCTGCTGCAAAGCAGGGAAAGGGAATTTTGTTCAGTCTGCATTTTTAATCAACCTGACCCAATTCACACCTCCTGAACTAATATGTGAATCAGAATTTAATTATCCTTATGATAATGTATTTCCTTCTTTATTTATTAATAAAATTTCTTTTAAAGAAAAAATATCTGAATCCTCTGATACAGTTCTTGGCCCAAAAAGCAAACTAAAATGTTCACAAACACCCTGACACATTCATCAAAGTATCAAAATGGTACCCACTGACTCTTTTTACATCTTAAAGCAATGGGTGGGGGGTGGGGGGAGAATGAGAGCGGTCCTAAGATGAAACATCTGGCCTTACTTTTATTATTAGCTTAAATCTAAACATGTTATCACTGAATAATTTAGAGAATGAGCATAACTCTCAGGGAAGCATACAGTTTAAAGAACAGAACAGTACAATAAAGTTCTGTAGTCAGAATGAAAACACACAAAAACTGGAGTGTTCATTTATTAAACCATCAAACTCTCAGTGTGCTAGAATGCCCGGGGGCACAAAAATAACTTTTCAACTGACATTTAAAGGCAGTAGAGTGGGAACCAGGTCTACAGATGACATCTTAAATATGAGGTGCCATCACCGAGTAGGCTCTCTAATCGAAGATGACGGTGGGACTTGGAGGAAGAGACTCCAATTAGTTTGCAGTTAAATAAACAAAATTAAGGAAATTTTTCTTGGAGTGGGAGACTCAGGCCCAAGTCACAGTTCCCACTTACCTTCTAGCTTTTGCTGGGAAAACCTCTACAATTGACAAAATGCATGCCAGAAGAACTCCCCAGCCCCTCCCGGCAACACGCAAACTCCCAATTTACTGCCTACATAAATCCCTTCTCTATACTCTCCCAAGTTACAGCTTTCAGCTCCAAACAGCAAGTGAAGAAGCTACAACATCTAAAACTTAAAAAGATGAAACAAATATGGGACAAGTAGGCAACCTATAATGAAACATTCAAATCATCTATCTATCATTCTCATCCACTATTAAGCCTTCCACGTACAATCTACTGCAGACCCACGGAAAGAGCAAAAATGTTGTTGGTTTAAATTTTTTCCAAACATTCCTCAGGATGACCTTAAGGATCTCTTGGCTGACGCCACAGGATAATATTTTGTGACTGCCCTTCCTCTCCAAAGCAGAACCTGTCTTTCTGTGGGTGCCCTCGGGGGACACGCGCTAAGGGATGTTGTACACCTTGTGCTGCTATCTCTGATCATGGCATTCCTGGTGTGTCTGAACCCCGTTCTCAACATCAGCAGTGGTGCTGTGGTTTCTGCAGACTTTAAAACACCTCTGGGCTTGCCTGAACAGAAACGTTTTGAGAAAGAGGCACTTCTGGAAAGTATTTGCAGTAAATACTGCTCACGTTCTCTCTCTTGTCCCTTACAAAACCGAACAATTAAGCTATGGAGCGACTGGCGCTGCCTCCTAAGGTGGGTGGTCTGCGAGGTCAGGCTGGAGGCCAATTGCAGGGCGGTGGAAGGGAAGATAAAGCTGAGTGGTGTTACCTGGCTGGGGACTAAACAAAGCTTTTAGCTCCTGACAGCTCCAGTCCTTCAGCCTCCAGACAGACAAGAAGAAGAAATAACCCAGAGGAGGACAAAAGCCTAGTAAGCCTCAGTATTAAAGCAAGTCCCTCTGTTGCAGAGTCAAACATGCAAGTGCCATTACTTGGCTGATAAAAGCACCTTTCCTTAAGGGTGTACATTTTGCTCCATAATTTATTCAAATCTGAAATATGACATAAGCATCTCCATTCAAGTAATTGAAGCTACAAAATGCAGTGGCAATAAGAGAATTCACCCTCCTTTAGCTGTAGGTAAAGGTAAAGGTAAAGGTACCCCTGCCCATACGGGCCAGTCTTGACAGACTCTGGGGTTGTGCGCCCATCTCACTCAAGAGGCCAGGGGCCAGCGCTGTCCGGAGACACTTCCGGGTCACGTGGCCAGCGTGACATCGCTGCTCTGGCGAGCCAGAGCCGCACACGGAAACGCCGTTTACCTTCCCGCTGGTAAGCGGTCCCTATTTATCTACTTGCACCCGGAGGTGCTTTCGAACTGCTAGGTTGGCAGGCGCTGGGACCGAGCAGCGGGAGCGCACCCCGCCGCAGGGATTCGAACCGCCGACCTTTCGATCGGCAAGTCCTAGGCGCTGAGGCTTTAACCCACAGCGCCACCTGCGTCCCCCTATCCTTTAGCTGTAAGGCCACTCAAAAAAGCAAAAGCAAAAAATAATAATTATCAGATGCTCCTTAGAGAGTTTACAAACAGAGAGATACTTAAAACAAGAAACAACTAGCAATCAATGCATTTTATTTACTATTGTTAATGTTTTATTCATATCTGACACTTTGAACTATAAAGGATTGCCAAGATGGCTCTCAAATTTGAAATTCAAATTATCCCAGACTGTGACTCTTTGTAGTATCATGACTACAAATGTCATGATAGGACTGGGAAGGTCCACTGACCGTGGGCTTGTCACTTTCAGGCTGACCTCCTTCGTAGGGTTGTTGTGAGGATAAAATGAAAGGAGGGGACAAAGAGGAGTGAAAACGGTGGATGCCGTCCTGAGCGTCTTTGAGGAATGGGGGGATACATTGGCACCCTGGGCTCCTTCGGGAGGAAGGGCGGATATAAAGTGAATCAAATCCATCAATAAATAATGGAATGCATTATTTCATAGTGAATAAAAAGAAGGAAAGTCCAATCTTGCAGGAACTGTTCTAAATAATTAAGATTCCTAGATTAATGCAATCCAAGGTAAAATGTATGCTAGTCATGCGTGGTTTTGTCCATAATTTGGATATAGTTCAGGAATAGGTACTGTGCATAAGAGGCAGTGGAAGCAAGAATCTGGTGCTTAGTAAATGTGGTGGGAACATTTAACCCACGGTGGCAGTGACACTTCTGAAAGGAAAGCAACTAACTGAATGAACAAAAGCACCTAAGACCAGGTTCAAGGCAAGATCAGATTGCTTGCTAACTTGCTCAGCTTGTTGTTTCCAAAGACAAATTAATTCAACCTGCCCCATAGAGACTATTTTTTAAAACACAAAAGAATTTGTACTGAAATACATCACCACCACCTCTCCCCAACTTAAGACACTGCTAAAAATATTCAGTTTTTAGGTTTCATCATGCAATGCACACATCTTTCTAGGGAAAATGTCAAAAAGTAACTATAAATTTTATAGGATGCAACTGCTTGTTATAAATTAACAATTCAAGTTTACTGCTCAAACAGAACAAGTGAGCCTCTCTTACAATCTATTGGATTCTTTCACTAGAGAAAAAAACACACCTTGACACCATACTCCCCCAATGTTAGTTTTCTATGCAATAATCCGTATTACAGAAATGTGGGACACTCAGTGGCTCAATTCATGCACACAATAGAACATTCACTGATTTGTTTCACTAAACCTTCCCTTCAGCAATAAGTTCACAAAAACCCTACAGGCATTCATTCCAGTGGACGCTTTTGTCTCAGTGGATAAAGGTGCAATCCAATATACATTCACTGAGGCATAAGACCTACTGAACACAGAGGGGCTTGCTTCTGAGTAAATGTGCTTGGGACTGCATTGCATGTCTCTGATATAGCAAATGTCAGCATTAAAGTGGTTAGAAGAAAAGAGGACTGTTTAGTCAAGGAAAACAACGAGCCAGCAGATAACTGGATGCTGCTCCAAGTGTCAGAAGTTGGAAATGGTCCACAGGATCTGCTGCTCTGATGTAAGCAAATCTGTGGAAGCTCCCTGGTCTAGGCCCATCTGGGGAAAAGGTTATGGCCACTGAGGCTGATTCTTGATGAAGGAACTGGCATGAGTTCGTTTTTGAGTGGAAGAGTTTTGCCTCTTCATCTAAACAAAGGGTCTGAATGCCTATTCCAGGAAAGGACAGACTTCAGGCTTATGGGAACTATGTGCCTTTTACTGGGACCCCAGATTCACCAGCCCAAGCCAAATGCAAAAGAGAAATAATTATAACGAATGAAATCTGAGCCCAGGAATAGGCCTTTGACATCAAACCATATTAACTGCTGGTGGACCTCTTTTATACTTTAATTGCTCAAACAAGTATCTTGTGCATTCAGTAGAGGACGTACAACCATACTGTGGCTTCCTACGTACAACAGAGAGCTAAGTGGAAGCAAGCTCAAATTGTATACCACAGTTCTTCCAGGAAAGAGCTGGAGGAAGGCAAATGACCATGTGACGAATGAAAAACAGAATTTACAAGTTGCGTTCAGGTTCCTTTTGTTGATAACGAAGGCTTCCTCTTAAGTGTTTGTCAACTGTCCTATGGTGTGTTGGTTCTAACTGTGCAATGTAAATTATTCAAGGCACATACATAACTTTTCAATTAACAAACTGCTTGGCTCATGAAAACATATACACACCATTTATAAGTAGCAGTCCTAGACTAAATATCTCATGATAAGGAGGTTACTATGAATTAAAAATGAGTTTCTAATAAAATATTTAATGACATCTGAAATTAAGTGAAAGTTAAAAGTTTCCCCATTAAAATGTATCTGTCTTTCTCTTCCACCCCCCCCCCCGATTTGCAAAACCTGTTAAGATGCAGAATGATGCATTTTCATGTATTAAAAACAGAATGCAGAATAGCCCATGTGAATTCCAAGACTTCAACTAGGTGAGAGGGCAACAAACCCAACATGTACAAAGCGGACGTTAGCTTTCTTTCAGGCGAATGCGCCCCTGCCCCTAAACATTTGTCTCCTTACCGAGTGTCTCCTTTTGCCACTTATCCCATAGCTGGACAGAGTGGAAGCAGTTAGAGGGAAGTTATGCGGCAGCAAGCAGTGAACGTGAGATGGCTTCAACCCCTGACCACAGTGGGGGCCCCTGTCAGTGGAATGCTCTCCCCAGGGAAACATGCCTAGTGCCATCCTTGTCAGCCTCTAGGCAACAGGCTAGGACTTTTATTGTATACCCAAGCTAATTTGTGTTGTCTCCTATGGTGGTGCTCATCTATTGTGGGGTGGGTACGAATTATTCCTATTAATATGTTGTTGGGTGAGCATTTTACACATTTTGTATTCTTCATTGGTATAAACTGCTTTATATGCTGTATTTTACCTTGTCAAGTTGCTTTGAGAACTTTTACTGTATAAACCAACTGATAAATGTAATTAGTGTTATTATTAATAAGAATAAGTCCCCTCACGCAAATGTCCTTTTTTTCTAAAATGTTGCCTCTTACTTTACAGATGATGGGGTTGTGGTTTGAGCCCCTCCTTCCGCAAACTTGTAAGCTCCCGATTCTGCTCCTTTTTACGTGTCAGAGGAAGATACAAATGTCCGCACATCACATTGGTAAAATCAAGGAAACACAACACCCACGATGTAAGTGGTCCAGTTATATCAGGTATTTCTAGTCGCCGCTATGGCACTAACACAGTTAATTCAAAGTTAAAGCATTACATACCATTAACTGGTGCATCAACAGGTCCATTAAAAATGTAATCTTGTTGCTGAACAAAACATAGGTGCAGTTTTCCACACAGTTACTGCAGGCCAGGTGATAAGCGTTTATTGTACTGCAGAGTGACCTAAGAGATAAAGTGAAATTTTAATCATCTTAAGGGAAAATTGCCAGTCAAGGTGATATAAATCAATAGTTCTGTGGGACATCTTTTGAGCTTGATTTTTATGCCAACAGCAGACCACAGCCAAAGGACAAATTAAATTTTGAATACAGAACACAACAGGAGGAAAGAAAGAACCCATAAAATAAAAAAATTGAATTTCCAGATAAAAAGATGAAGTTAAATGTGGCCCTCAAAGGTCTAGCAAACTACTTAAAATACTTTGGTAAGATTCTTAGGTAAATATACAAAGGGAGAGAGATCCACGATTATTGGGCTGCTTCTCCACAGGGGATGATGATGTGAATAATAAGAGCACTGTCACCACGGCCAGGAGTCGCTGCTCAGCAGCCGAAGGTGGTTGCTGTGGCTCATCTCTCCTGCAATGTGGCCCTGTGGAATGGCGGCAGACGGCAACGCTTCTGCAAGGGAGGAGGCGAGCTGTACTTGCAGCTCCTGCCTTCTCACCTGTCCCTCAGATGCAGCCTATTTAAATGGGGTAATTGTTTGCAATGCACACAACATCCTAAAATTTGAGAGTGTAAACCTTTATTCTTTAAGACGATCAGATGAAGCATGATCCCTATGTTCATAGAGCAATGTGGGCTCATTTTGGAACAGTGTGGTTCTTTCTATAAAAAGTTACCACTCAGAGGACATTATTACCGTAGATTCCGGCGTATTAGGTGACTGGGCGCATTAGACGACCCCCCAAATTAGCAGCTGCAATTTGGGGATTTGTCTTATAAGCCCAGTCGCCTAATATGCTGGGCAGCTCCAGGCCGGGAGAAAGCCGCCCGGTGCGCAGCTGAGCCTGTCGCTCGCTGCTGCTGCTGCTTCCAAAGCAGCAACGGGGGCGGGGCGGGGATCAGGCTCCACTCTGCGCCACCCACACCCGGCGTATAAGGCGACCCCCAACTTTTAAACCTCTTTTCTGGGGTTAAAAAGTCGCCTTATACGCTGGAATCTATGGTATTTGGGCAATATACACATTATGGGATGCGGGTGATGCTGTGGTCTATACCATAGAGCCTAGGGGTTGCGGATCAGAAGGTCGGTGGTTTGAATCCCCACAATGGGGTGAGCTCCTGTTGCTCGATCCCAGCTCCTGCCAACCTAGCAGTTCGAAAGCACGTCAAAGTGCGGGAAGGTAAACAACATTTCTGTGCGCTGCTCTGGTTCGCCAGAAGCGGCTTAGTGATGCTGGCCACATGACCTGGAAGCTGTATGCCAGTAAAGCGAGATGAGCGCCGCAACCCCAGAGTTGTCCGCGACTGGACTTAGCGGTCAGGGGTCCCTTTACCTTTACCTATTATGCAAATAAATAAATAAATATTCTGCCTGTCCATGGCAGTCTCAACAGCTGCCCTGTGGCTGAAATTTAAGCATAAAACAAAAACTCTGAAAGCTAGGATTCATTAAAAGTGAAGTCTCTTTGTACAGGGCATAACAAGGTAAAGGGTGAAACACACGTGGCTCCATATGTATACAAAAGCCCTTAAAGTGATACATGTTTTACTAATCCTTAATAAAAGAGCATCTGCAAATGATCATAGCGGACATTTCTAGCATTTTGACATTGCCATGTAACCATCTTTTACAATAAATGTAGCATTAGGGAAGAGACAATCAATGGTCAATTCTGTTGAAAAATCATCAGCGACAAAGGTACATGAGCACCATCTTCCTGTCTAACTGACAGTGCTCAGCTGGGACCAGTTCATAAAGGCATCACCTGGGAAGTGGTGCAATGTGACAAAAGAGGAAACAGGGAAACAAAACAAAAGCCAACAAAAAACAGAACCTTGCCAATGCACCTGAATGACTTGAGAATACAAAAGGTCATAACCCATCACCTTACAGACAACTGGGACTTATTCCATAGTTTAGGGAGCCATTTACACCTCTTAAGAGTGTGGAAAGAACACAAAGGCAGCTATTTTGTCCTAAGCTGCGTACAGTTATAAATGACTACACTAGATGTCAGACAGCAGTCAAGCAGAACAAACTGCTATATGATTGTCAACCATTTAGGCCTTCTGAAAACTTTTCTTCTTTTTTGTGGCAACATATGCTTTCTGGCACTTTGGGCACAGCTGATGCAGTAATTTGCAAAGGTCGCAGCAGTTCCTTCAGTTAAAAGGCAAACGTGATGTACATGAAGGTAGAGGTTGGCAAATTGACTTTTGTGGCTCTGACCCCACCTGCCTCCTCCACGTGGTTGACAAAGCTGGGCAGAGTTTAAATGGAAGGCCTATGCTGATGATCTGGTTTTATCTTTAAAGGAACCACCAACAAGTGTCGGGAAAGCATTAGAGGAATTAGAGGAATTTGGTAAACTATCTGGATTTAAGTTAAATAAAACAAAGACTAAAATGATGGTTACAAACCTGGATAAGAATGAGACAGAACAACTGGAACAAAAATTTGGAATTAATGCGGTGAGAAAAGTAAAATATTTAGGGATTTGGCTAATGATGAAAAATATTAATTTATTTAGTGATAATTATACGCCAGTGTGGAAAGGGATTAAAAAGGACCTGGGCATTTGGAACAGATTAAAGCTATCCTGGAGCGGAAGATTAGCTGCAATTAAAATGAGTATCTTACTGAAGATGTTGTTTCTTTTTCAAATGATACCTGTGATCAAAGGGACATCCCAGTTTAAAGATTGGCAAAAAACTCTATCAAGATTCATTTGGCAAGGAAAGAGACCTAGGATTAAATTTCAACTATTGACAGATAAGAAGGAGAGAGGAGGGTTCTCTGTACCAAACTTGAGGTTATACTATGAAGCATCTTGTTTATGCTGGATAAAAGAATGGATTATTTTAAAAAATATTGATTTATTGGACCTTGAAGGATATAATAATAGATACGGATGGCATTCTTATCTATGGCACAACAAGGTGAAAATACACAAAGGTTTTACAAACCACATCTTCAGGGGCGCCTTATACGACGTATGGGACAAAAATAAAAACTTGCTAGAGAGAACTACACCCTGGTGGTTATCCCCGACAGATGTGTTAATAACTAAAAAATTAAATATGGAGGGAAAGAGAATAACTTATGAAGATATATTAGTGAAAACAGAGTACGGGTGGAAAATTAAACCATACGAGGAAATAAAAGATGGGCTTACAGGATGGTTACAATACCATCAGGTAAATGGTTTAGTAAAAGAGGATAAAAAAAGGGATTCAGTGAGAAAAAGTCAAAATATCAAATAGACATCTTGTAAAGCAGAACAAAACTCCTGTCTAAAATGTACGATTACCTGCTGGAATGGGATACTAAGGATGAGATGGTTAAAGAAGTTATGATAAAGTGGGCTGTTGATTTTGGCTATAATACTGAATACGATAAATGGACTAAACTATGGAACGAAGGGATGAAATTTACAGCATGGTCAACCTTAAGAGAGAATTTGGGGAAAATGATGGAGCAGCAGAAAACAACCTTTCTTCCTCCTCTATGTGACATCCTTTTATATATTTGAACATGGCTATCATATCACCCCTTAACCTCCTCTTCTCCAGGGTAAACATGCCCTTAGCCGTTCCTCATAAGGCATCGTTTCCAGGCCTTTGACCATTTTGGTTGCCCTCCTCTGGACACGTTCCAGTTTGTCAGTGTCCTTCTTGAACTGTGGTGCCCAGAACTGGACACAGTACTCCAGGTGAGGTCTGACCAGAGCAGAATACAGTGGCACTATTACTTCCCTTGATCTAGATGCTATACTCCTATTGATGCAGCCCAGAATTGCATTGGCTTTTTTAGCTGCCGCGTCACACTGTTGGCTCATGTCAAGTTTGTGGTCAACCAAGACTCCTAGATCCTTTTCACATGTACTGCTCTCAAGCCAGGTGTCACCCATCTTGTATTTGTGCCTCTCATTTTTTTTGCCCAAGTGCAATACTTTACATTTCTCCCTGTTAAAATTCATCTTGTTTGTTTTGGCAC
Organism: Podarcis gaigeae; assembly: GCF_964106915.1. Lineage (NCBI taxonomy): Eukaryota > Metazoa > Chordata > Lepidosauria > Squamata > Lacertidae > Podarcis > Podarcis gaigeae. The sequence continues at coordinate 1,944,694 of NC_139685.1, read as the reverse complement.
AGTTCTCTAATCTGTCAAGGTCGTTTTGAAGTGTGATCCTGTCCTCTGGGGTGTTAGCCACCCCTCCCAGTTTGGTGTCATCTGCAAATTTGATCAGGATGCCCTTGAGTCCATCATCCAAGTCGTTGATAAATATGTTGAATAAGACCGGCCCCAAGACAGAACCCTGTGGCACCCCACTAGTCACTCTTCTCCAGGATGAAGAGGAACCATTGATGAGCACCCTTTGGGTTCGGTGAACAGGAATCCAAATCTTTCTGTCATCCTTCTGCCGTGCTATGTAGTGCCAGGAGGTCAGGTTGGGAGACGATTGGCACCCCTGAACATAAGCAGATTCTAGCAATTCTTCTTTAGGAAAGAGCAGATAAAAGAGCAGACATATCCCTGTCAACCAGGAGTATCAGGAATCATTTGTTGACTTAAAAAGAAGAAGAGGAGGAGGAAGAGGAAGAGGAAGAGGAAGAAGAACAAGAGGAACATTTAAAATCCATGGCCAAGTTTCTGTTTGTGCTATGGCTTCTTGTAGCCAGAAGGAAAGCAGTATCGGAATTGTTTTACTTTAACCATGTTGAGATTAGTAAACTTTTGCCTTGTTCATGGGTTTTAAAGATGTTGCAACCCATCCATAGCCCTCAAGATAGGGATGGGTACATGGGCGAAGCCAGAATTTATGTTGGGGGTGGGGCAGAACCTTAGTTGGTTAAGTATTTTGTACTGATTTACTTGATGGGGGGGGGGCAGCTGTCCCTCCTTGTCTACACCATGGAAGGCTAGATAGTTAAAGCAAATCTTACATCTACAGTGACCACCAGACATTTGAGCAAATGCGAGGTATATACTTGCTTGTCAGCAGGGACTGTGATTGGATTATTTGTCAAGATTCCTATAGGAAAGGTTATGTCCTTCCTTTTGCCCAGTTGCCTTTCTTCTGCCAGACCTGCCCAATTCCTGACAACTTCAGAGTAGGTCTCATTCTGTGTGCCCCCACCTTCAGAGGTAAACTGGTTGTCAACCAGAGTTAATGTCTTGCAACTCAATCCGCTGATTTACCAGGCAGCTGTGCCATTTGGAAGAACAGTGCCCATGGATGCTACCCGACCTTGGCCTCCCTTAACCCCCCCTGCAAAATCTGGGGACTCCAAGCAGTGCCAAACAGCTGGATCTAGCCACTCTTTTCATTTCCCATAATAGAGTCAACACTGTTCTAGAGCATTATGGGAAATAAAAAGGGTGTCCAGAGACAGCCACTCAGCAAGTCCATCATGGCCCATTGACAGGGAACACTGCCCAGACTGGGCCTGCGCAAACCTGGAGCCAGCTATGCCATTTGGATATTAGGTTAAACGAAAATTCCACAGATGTTTAAGGATATTTTATTATTCCCACTTCTGTGTGGATTTCTGCCTACCATTTTTTAAATAGAATATTTATTAAGATTTTACAAAGACATAAATACAAAAATACATAAAAAAGAAAAAAGGAAAATAAAAATACAAAATGCAAAAGACAAAAAGATAAGAAAAAATTAAAAACAAAACCATTTTTTATAACTTTAACGTCATTAGCTTGTTTCCTTGACGTCCTCACACCTCCCCTTTTTGTAATCCCATTTACATAATCAAATCAGCAAATCCTTACCCTCTTTCATTTATCTTAACTCTATATCTTAACATATTATAACTCTATAATTCCATCCATTATCAATTCCTTTTTGCATATTCTTATTAACTTTGTTGCTAATGCCACTTATTTTTAATCCAACATCATTTTAACATTCATTAATTTTACAGTGTTTCTGCAAATAGTCTTTAAATTTCTTCCAATCTTCTTCCACCAACTCTTCTCCCAGGTGTCGGATTCTTAGTTTTGGGATCTAACAGTTCTGTTTCCAATTTTGATTTTTCCACCTGGGAGCCAATTTTTTTGTCCAAATTATAGGCCTCTCTTATTTGATAATAATGAAGCCAGTCTCGCACTTTATCTTTTAATTTCTCAAAACTCTGCAATTTCAATTTGTCTCCTTCTTGTTCCAATATTTCCCAATATTTCGGCCATTTGGCCTCCATATTGAGCTTTTTCTGAGCCTTCGCTTCCACTGGTGACAACCACCTTGGGGTTTTATTTTCCAGTAAGTCTTTGTATCTTATCCAGACATTAAACAATGCTTTCCTGAAAATATGGTTTTTAAATGCTTTATGTGCTTTAACCTTGTCGTACCACAAATATGCATGCCATCCAAAAACGTTATTGAAACCTTCTAAGTCCAAAATGTCTGTGTTCTCAAGAAGCAGCCAGTCTTTCAACCAGCAGAATGCTGCTGATTCATAGTAAAGTTTAAGGTCTGGCAGGGCAAATCCGCCTCTTTCCTTTGCGTCAGTTAGTATTTTAAATTTTATTCTGGGCTTCTTGCCCTGCCAGACAAATCTAGAAATGTCTCTCTGCCACTTCTTGAAACAGTCCATCTTGTCCAAAATTTGCAATGATTGAAACAGAAATAACATCTTTGGCAGTACATTCATCTTTATAGCTGCAATTCGACCCAACAAGGAAAGCTTCAAATTTGACCATATTTCTAAATCTTTTTTCACTTCTGTCCAACATTTCTCATAGTTATCTTTAAATAAGTTTAAATTCTTAGCAGTCATATTAACCCCCAAATATTTTACTTTCTTAACTAATGTTAAACCTGTCTCCTTCTGAAACCTCTCTTTCTCAATCAGTGTAAAATTTTTCCCAAGAACTTTAGTTTTTGACTTGTTTAACTTAAATCCTGCCACATGACCAAATTCTTGAATCAATTCTAATACTCTTTTCGTACTAGATTCTGGCTCCTAGGTCATCTGCAAAAGCTTTCAATTCTGCCTACCACTTTTAAAGTAGCCAGCTTCCATTTTTTACAACATACTATTATGTTAGCATTTTATTTCTGCACAACCTTAGAAATCGCATGCTCTAAAGGCAGGAGAGAAATATTTCATAGAAATTAAATTTGTGAAACAAAAAACAAGGCATTGTTCCAATAGTAACTCGTTGAATCTGGGTGAGTCAGCTGCACATCAACATATCCTGCCTATAAAGAATAACTAAAATGGTTTGTTCTTAAAAATCATTCAATCAAGATTTGTCATTTATTAATAAAGAACCTCTTCTATTTTTTTGCTTAACACAAAAAATAAATTTAAAACACATACAGTTTGAAAAATAAATTTATTTAAAAATGTTTTTAATTGTTTATCTTGAATTAAAGTCCACACATTGGCTGTTTTACTGCAACATTTCTAAAGCCAACTCACACAAGCATCCATTCCCCAAGTGGTAAAACTTCAGGAACTTCACCAAGGCGGCTAAGGCAAATTCTGTCATTTATTCTACGCTACAACATGGAGGCAGAAAACCAGCAGTATAAGCTTGTTAACCTCAGACAGCGATAATTATAATATATTTAGAAATGTTGTCGGCTCAGGTTCAGAGATACAATTTTTAAATTCAGAATGCAAAGTGTTGGCAGCAGAGCAGGTCCCAGGTGGTTTAGAGGGTTAAATGGCAGATTAAAGTCAGCAAACTAATTTCTTAATTTTAATCTTATTAAGGAAACGACAGCTGTCTAGTGTTACCATTTCTGTACAAGGTCCCTGAGATGAGCATGAAATGGTTTATGAATTAAACAAGACACCCCCACACCCCCACTTAAACACAAAGGTTTGCAAAATTCCACTTTCCATGTATGTTGTTCATAGAATCATAAAAATGTAGATTTGGAAGGGACCCCGAGGATCATCTAGTCCAACCCCCTGCAATGCAGGAATCGCAACATGCAGTCCCCATTTAATCTGAAACCATACCGGACCCTGCATAGGTTTGCAAATATGCTAGCAGTTTTACCGCTGCACCACTGGGATTATGATTTATTCAACTGATATACCACCCTTTATCAAAATGTCCCAGGGTGCAGTACAACATTAAAAACACATTACAGAACATCAATGATAAAAACACAGTAAAAAGCATACAGACAGACAGCCTAATAATAACATAGTCATCATAATAATAGTCGCCCCCCCCCTTCACAGGCCATAGAATATTTAATAGCCATAGGCCTGGGTAAAGAAGCATTCCACAATCAGGCCGCCACAGAAAAGGCCTGTTCTCTTGCTGCCACCTTCCAAAACTCTCAGGGAGAAGGCACACAAAGAAAGGCCACAGATGACAAGCACAGGTAGTAGATTGGTTCGTATGGGCAGAGGCCGTCCTTAAGGTACTGAGGTCCTGATCTCTGTAAGGTCAACACCAGCACTTTGAATTGGGCCCAGAAGCTAATCAGCAGCCAGTGCAATTGTGCCAGATTATATGTGTTATATGCTCAAATTGTCTTGTTCTGGTGAGTGATCTGGTTTTGTAATGGCAGCCCCACGCACAATGCATTGCAGCAATACAGCTTGGAGGTTGCCAGAATGTAGGCCACAGAAGTTAGGCTCTCCCTGTCCAGAGAGGGATGCAGCTGGGCCACCAGCCGAAGCTGACAGAAGGCCACCTGAGCCTCAAACAACAGAAGTGGACACAGCAGCACCCCCAAGCTATGTACCTGCTCCTTAAGAAGGAGGGAAACCCTATCAAGAGCAGGCAGTCTTCCACCTATCTGGTCTAGGGAACCATCCACTAACATTGCCTCTGTCTTATCTGGACTGAGCTTCAGTTTATTGGATTTAGTTATTGGGGCATTTCCTGTTTCCCCTGCCCAGCATCACACACCTCAAAGCATATCCAGCATGCAAAGAGCTTATTATAATAGTTGAATGTAATATGATTGGTGGCTGCTTTGTCTTAGGTTCCCTAAATCAGCTTGAACCCTACAATCTGTCTACCTCTGAAGCATGGTTGTGCTTTTCTAGTAAATTCCTCCTATTTTTCCTAAGATTTGGCTGCAAGAAACTATGTACAACTTGATTCACAGCATGTTTACATGTACTTTGTCATGCAATGGTAAAAAATAGGTGCATTGTATACTGGGATGCACCAGAGCTCCATAGCAGAGCACATGCTTTTCAGGCAGAGGGTTTCCTGGCTGATCCTGGGCATCTTCCCCTATAGGAACCAGGCTGCAGGCGATGGGGAAAGATTTCTGTCTGAGACTCTGCAGAGCTACTGCCGGTCTGGGCAGACAACCCTGGGAAGGACAAATGAACAGTCTGACCTGGCTTGTGACAGTTTCCTACGTTCCTATGATATTTTAAAAGAAAGATTTATAATGAAATTATAACTTGATGTCTGGCAGAACAAGATGTTCTTCTCTACCTGCCAAGCCAGAGTAGCACTGCTGAAGCTTTGTTGTTTAGTCGTGTCCGACTCTTTGTGACCCCATGAACCAGAGCACGCCAGGCTCTGAAGCTACATCAGTGCAAACTCCTCTACCTGCCACAGGTGATGGCCCAGACACATGGATAAGCTACTGTTTTCCAAATGCCTCGGATCAGCAACTTGTGTGAAGCCCAGCACATTTATCATCTGCTTATTTTCTCAAGTCAAAGGAAACGGCGGGGGGGGGGGCGGGGGCGGGGGAGAGAAAGTTAGAATTGGAAACGTCATAGAATTTACTATGGTTTTTCAAATTTTAAGTCTGGCTATGGCCCAGTTTGCACATCATGGAAAACCATAGTTAATGGTTTGCTGTGAACATGGAGGTTTGCACTTTCCTTAGCATGAGCAACAAATCATGATACTTAGCTTAGTGTTAGGCCAAAACCATGGATCATTGTTTGTTTTGCTCCAACTACAACTACTAAGTCAAGAACAAGACTTGGAAACACATCATGATTTGGAGTGAATCAAGCAATTATCCTCAGTTTGGATATAATGCTAGGCAGTGATCATGGTTTGTCACTCCTGCTCATGCCAGGGGAGGAGGGAAGTGGATGCAACATGTGTTCATGGTAAACCATCAACTACGGCTTACTGTAACATGTGAATGCACCCAAAAGCTCCAAAATGCAAAATCATGAAAATATTTTAGGGATTTGTAGCCGGTCTTCCTACAAAAATCTTACATTAGGTAATAAATGCAAGTATTCCATTTCTTTAAAGTGAATTTCCATGCAGCTACAGAGAAAAGGTTTGAATCTTTAGCACTGTACCTTGAAAACAATAATAAAAAAACAATAATAAAAAACAATAGAGTGCTTCTGTTTGCCCACACTTTCATGCATATACACACTCATACACTCTCTCAAACCTCAGATTTAACTGCCTAACATGAGATAGATGATGATAGATAGATAGATAGATAGATAGATAGATAGATAGATAGATAGATAGATAGATAGATGATATAGATAGATAGATTATAGAAATCTGTATGATTTATATGAAGGTTGATTCTATTTCCCAACTTCCAATGAAAATGAAATATTTGGAGGTGATGAAGTGATTAAGCACTCTAGCAAGCTGAAATATTTCCATAGCTTAACTACTCTGTCATTTTATTAGCTATAGAGACATAGGCCAGGATCCAAATAATTACTAGCTTGTGTGTCCAATAGGATGTGGACCTGCATTGTTTCATACAGTCATAGCCACACATGGCAACATCTTACCTGGGTTTTCAAAAGCAGTTGGGGATACAGCACATTGGCTTGCTGTTCAAGGGCGGAAAGAAGCGCTTTGGAGCATGTAAAGAAGCTGCCTCTCTAGGTGACAGCCATTTTTTCTACAGCAAACACTATCGATTATAAATCTGTGTATGAGTTAACTTAACCACCTGACTGTTGTGTTTTTAGCAGGAAGCACCACAAGTCTTTCTTGCAGCTGCTTCTCTCTCTCTCTCTCTCTCTCTCTCTCTCTCTCTCTCTCTCTGTGTGTGTGTGTGTGTGTGTGTGTGTGAGAGAGAGAGAGAGAGAGAGAGAGAGAGAGAGAGAGAGAGAAATATATGTTGCCTGGAACTATATGGCGGAAAGGTGGCCTATAAATGCAATAAGTAAATAATCTGCATCCACTTCTCTTTGCTGTGTTGTTTCCCCTGTGTTGAATTTTAGATTGTAAACTCCTTGGGGCAAGGACCTGTCTTTCTGCTTATATTAAATTGCTATAAGCCACCCTGAGTAGTGTATAGGCACCAGAAGCACAGGATAAAATGTCCATCTAAATATATTACTCCTAACCAAATCACAATTCTGCACCAGATATCGCAACGTTTATCATACAGGTATACACAAACACGTGTCAAGCACGCTCAGTAGCAAATCTGAGCAATTTATGAAGCAGCTATGTAAATCCTCTTCTTACATTCATTTGTAGGTTTTGATATGCAGGTCTTGTTGACTTTCTGCACATGCCTCTAATAAAACTGTTCATCTCTATGGCTCATAATATTAAATGTATCCTCTATTTTGTAAGATTGAATGTTTTATTAGAGGGCAGTAAGGGAACCAACCCTCATCTTTCATGAACAAATGCAACTTTTTTCATAGCACTGTCTACCCTGCTGATCTAATAATACCAGCAAATCCAAAACAAAAGGCATACCGTTAAACCTTTGCTAAAATAAAGCTTTATCTTGTAGACATTGGATTAAGGTTCTGAGCTGCCCCATGCTGCCAGGATTTTGGGCAAAGAGATGAGGATAACAGTGCATATAATCTCCTCACATCCAGCCCAAGGGAGACATAAACAGGTATGTTATTAAAACACCACTGGGGCCTTTTATTTTCTCTTTTTTAAAAGGATAGTGTGTAACAACAGCAAAGAAACCCGACTGAAACCAAAAGAAACAACTAATATCAGGAAAGATTGTATGGGACACATCCAAGGGGACTGACAACCTTCCCAAAAAGAGAGTTGGCCCTGCAGGCTATTTTTCTAGCACCGCAGAAGTGTTGCCCAGGCGAAACGTTTGCTTCACTTTCCTCCCTCCAGAGCAGATTTCGCTTGAGAAATCCACCTGCCTTATTTTCTTCCTCTTGGCCCTCCAGCCACCACTGTCCGGAGGCCTGGCAGGGCTAGCACTATAAAGACACCTTCAGATGGAAGAGCTGCTTAGAAGCAGTAATTTCACAAGGAGCGGCGCCAGGCTGAGGTGGGAGGAATACCTTTCAATGGGATAGATTTGGGAAGCATTGGACCTCTGCCATACAATCCCACACCAGGCCAAGTTCCTTTGCCTGTTATTCCTCTCCTACCAACACCTCACCGCCTCCCTGGTCCTAAGCCACGCCGGTAAGATGTCTGGAGCTCTTGTTCTGCCTTGGTCCTTTCCTTTCTTCAGCTCCACCCAAGGGGCGCTGGGGGTTCATGTGTCACCACCAGCAGCATGAGAACCCCGAGGCGTCCCATGATGCTTACGGAACAATTTGTGGCAGGCTGCCATTACCTCCGAAGGGTTCCTCAGCACCCAAATGCTGCCCTCATATAACCCGACACTTCTTTCTCCATGGCACGTCACAGTATCTCTAAACTGGTGTTTTTAAATCACTGCGTAAACTGCATAAGCATATAATCTCTATCATATTTTCTTGGAACGTCAATGTAATTTATGACTGAAAAGTTTCTCTGAAGGGACTCATCTAAGGTTTTTATTCTAAGTTGTTTGCTTTAAATATAAATCTGCCAGTTCTGTGTTAATACTTGGCAGACAAGAGCTTACCCTCAGTTATATAACAACGTGGACAAGATGTTTGGCATTTGCCTATTGCTCTTGGTAACCATTTTGGAAATGCCTCTGTTGATTTTTAGAAAGTTGTCTAATGGAAGCTCCTCTGTAGAACAGTCCATCTACAGCAGAGAATGTGGAAGAGACTAACCTTAACTAATACTGGCCTGATTCACCTGCAGTGCTAAGACAAACTATGGCTGAGAGAGCGAGAGCGTGCGCCCCTGTGGATACTATGCAGGGAGTGTAGCCACCACAATTTTTGCTCTGGGTACCCCCACACTAACATATGCTCATTGAGTCATAGTTTTGTTTCAGTTTGTGTGCAAACTGAGCACTAGTCACAAAGGAGTTTTTCCATTCACACTACCATTTGTCCCTCCTTAAGTATTAGGCTGTTTTCTCTTCCTGACACAAGCACAACACACACCCAGAGCACTGCTCTGTTGCAATGGCAGGGAAAAGATAGGTAGGAAATTGCTGCCTGTACCTTTACAAACTATTTGAATTTTCAGGTACTTCTGAAATGACCTCTGGTGTCTCATGACTGCTGAAATCTAGAGGATCCTCATATACAATAAACATGTCATAGTGACCCTAAAATCAGTAACTGCAATGACTGTGAGATATATAGCGTTCTGCAATTGTCAGGATACCATGTAGGCTTCTACTGGAATTACATAGGATCCTTCCTTTTATGATTAGTTCTTTTGAAGCCCTGAAATTAGTATTTGCCAAGGTTTATCTATGATTAACTGTATGCCTCTCCTGAACCTGCAATTGGAATCACTGCCAAAGGTACCATTGAAATCCAGCAACCCTCACAAAAGGCTCTATTCACACAACTTGGAAAGCAGTTCAGCATTCATTAGGAACTTCCTTCTTTTAAGTTCCACGTTTCTCTCATGTGCCTTCCCTCCCCTTTTTGCTGCTCATTTCCTACATACTCTCAGCCTAGATGCCAGTTTCCCCCATCAGTAGAAATGGAAGGAAAACTTGCCTGCAAAGTTTGCATGTGTCCTCCCTCTTTTCTTCCTTCTTCAATGGAAGGGACAGGAGGATGAGGTAGCACTAAAATGGGATATGGCTGGGGAGTGCAGCGGGGTGACATGAGACTTGCATATACACAACAATCTGGTAGACTGGAGGTAACCAAAAATTATTTGCAAAGGTATTCAAAACCTGTAGGGTTTCAAAACCATTGCCCAACACAAAATTATTTCAATGAGTCCTCTAGTTTCAAAAGAATCATTTCAAAATTACAGATCACAAGTAGCACAAAGCTTCTGCAACAGATCCCACCAACATAAATAATCAAAGTCAAAAGCCTGGGCATGATGGCTTCTCAGTTCCAGGGGAGGGGGAACACATGATGCACCGGCAGAAGAGCTTTTCAACCGGTGCTGAGGAAGTCTTTTTTTATTACTTTATTTACGGCTATTAGCCCATAAAATATGTACAAACATAAAAGCACAGAAGCATAAAAACCAATACATCTAACAACAGAAGGGGAACACCACGATGCAAGGGTGGTCATTGAACAGTGACAGTAACGGCTTGGGGCCCGGAAGGATCCAAGGGACGGTTCACAGAAAAAGGAGAACTGGAGACGAGATTCGTCATGCACTCTCATCATGACTGTCCGATTAGTTTTTGTTGTTGTTGTTGTTTTTTGGTGGTTTTTGTGTGTGAGATAACCGCATTCAGGAATCTCGCCACCTGCAGAGTTACAGAAGGATCTGTATCCTGCAAGAGCAGTGCGGCATGTGACTCAACAGGCCTGCCAACCAAGTGCAGTAAAGCAGGACCCAGGAATTTAGTCCTAGCTATGCTATGTAAGGGACAGTTGAACATTATATGAGGAAGAGATTCAACTGTTTTCCCGTCACACTCGCATAGTGGAGACACCAAATCCTTGGAAAATCTGTAGCTCAACAGGTTCGATGGAAAAACATTGAACCTTGCACGAATAAATGCAAGTCGGTGTGGTGCAGATGAAAGAGATGACATATATGATGGAAGGCCAAGTGGTGGGGTTATTCCGTGATACCTGGGAGAGCAGACACCCCCACCCCTGGAGAGGTTGTGTTGATTTTCAATGTCTGCTAATCTTTGCTTGATAAGGCTTTTGGCTGAGCGTAGGTTCATCTTTAAGGAGTCCGCTGGGGAAATTCCGATGCTCAAAAGTTTGGCATGGATTTTTCCTACCCACGGGTTAACAAAGTCATCCCGCCAGAGGCACTGAAAGAGGTAATGGTCGGGAAGCCTATGCCAGCTGGACAGCCAATAGCCAAAGACTTGCTTCCAGATGGCCGTCTCCAATGATGCAATCCTTAACTCCAGATGTATGGCTGCATTGCTCACACACATGGGGAGTTTCAGGAGGCGACGGAGAAACTGATTCTGCAATGTCCCCAGCGATGTTAAATTGGACCCTGGGGCCCAGAGCGGGGCAGCATAACAGAGGGTGGAAACCACTTTTGCGTGGTACACCTTCAATGCAGAAGGGATGTGGGAGGCTCCGTCGGCCGCAAAAAATTGGAGTAGAGTGTAAAGTATTGTTTTCCCTTTGTTCAGTAAATACTGTATCTGTGGCTTCCAGCTTAGGTTATAGTGAAAAAAGACTTCCAGGTATTTAAATTTGAAAACCTGTTCTAATTGGACTCCATCTAACTTCCAGCTGTAAGTTTTCCGAGACCTGGTAAAGACCAGTACTTTTGATTTTCCATAATTAATTGTCAGGTGGTTGAGTTTGCAGTAAGCCGCAAAAATCTTTAGAGCTCTGCATAAACCGACTCTAGAGTAGGAAAGGATCGCTGCACCGTCAGCATATAAGAGCAGAGGGCAGCGAAAATCAGCTAGGCGGGGGGCATGAATGTTGGCTTGAGACTCACTCAGAAAGAGCTTCATGTCGCTAATAAACAAGTTGAAGAGGAGTGGGGCCAAAATGCAGCCTTGGCGCACTCCTCTATTTATTGGGACCTCATTGGATAGGTTTCCCGCCGGTGTAAATCTCACTCTAGCCGACGACCCGTGGTGTAATTGGGTTATAAGCCATAACAGCCTTCTATCTATGCCCCATCTCTCTAATTTCTTCCATAGACAGTTTCTTGGGATACTGTCGAAGGCGGCCTTTAAGTCTATGAAAGCAACACATAGGCGCCCCCGACTCGGGGCAGAATATTTTCTGGCAAGATGATACATAATTACCATATGGTCAGTGGTTGAATAATTGATCCTAAAGCCTACTTGCTCATGGCCAATCAAGTTTGAGTCATATGCCCAATGGGACAGCTTAGACAGCAAAAATTTTGCATAGATTTTCCCGATGATAGACAAAAGGCTGATGTTCCGATAATTCTCTGGGTCAGCAAGGGGACCCTTTTTATGGACTGGTACGATCACGGCCTCCTTCCATGACCCAGGGATAAGCCCCGTAGAATTAATTGCATCAAAGACTTTGGCCAGAATTTCAGCCCACCACCTCGGTTGCGCAACAATAGCCTCAGCAGGGACTAGATCCGGCCCAGGGGCTTTGCCCGTTTTCAGGTCTAGTATCAAGTCCATTATCAGTTCTGGGTCGGTAGAGGGCCACAAAGGTAGATGGTCGGCTCGGAATTCGGTGAGTGAGTTGGATTCCTCTGCCAAAGAGAAATATTTACTCAAGAATTGTTCCCATGTGGGCGCAGGGATAATCACCAGTGGGTACTTCCTTCCTCTTTTGTTTATCAGAGCCCAAAATTCCTGTGGTCTGCGGGATCTAGAGGCCGCAATCAAGGCTCGCCAACGCTTTTGGTACCACTTGCGTTTGGCCAGCTTTAAAATCTGTTTGTATGCTCTTTTGGCTTGTAAATAGGAGGGTGGTAGAGCCTGGGCATTAGAGTTTTTGTATTCATTATAGATAGAATGAAGAAGGGATCTTGCTTGTTTGCAAGAGGTGTTAAACCAAGGGGCCCCAGTATTGCAATGCGCCACTTTCGCCTTTTGAGGAGGTGATGTAAAAAAAGTGGTAAGGTTTGTTATAAGAAGGTTAAAAAGTTTCAAAACCGAATTGAAATCTTGTAAATCAGTAGTTATTTGAGGGAGATAGGCAATGATTTCCCTATGAAAAAATTCCTGGTATTTTTGGGCCACAGCCTCCGACCATTTGATCCCTCTTATTTTGGTCGATGATGAGGTTTCCAGAAGGACTGAGTGTTTATAGTCCTTCTGGCACCGGAACAATGACAAAGTGGTCACTATTGGAAGGTGATCACTGAAATGTTGGTTTTCAACTTGGAAGGAAAGTACATTAACGGCCAGATTTGCAGAGATCAGGAAGTAATCGATAACACTGTTAGATACTAGTCCCAGGTGAGTAAACTCCCCCGGTATGTCGGGGGGGAAGGTGCCGTTCAAGAAGACTAGATTCAGGCGAATGGCCATTTGGTAAAGAGTCACTCAGCTGAGGAAGTCACTTCAGCGGCCAAGTGGCTCCATGTGGGCACAAAATGGAACCTATGGCAAGCTGGCACCTACCATAGATTTGGGGCAGCATCTTCCTATGCTCTTGATTGACAAGATAACTTTCTCTGTACAAATACGCAACAACTGCAAGTCCAAGCGTGTGAAAATATACTCAAAGCCATCTAAAATAATTTTAATATTTTAGTAATTTTAGAAGGGTTGCCTGTGTTATCATCTAGTCTCATCTAGTATTTTATCTATCAGCAGTTTCATTGTATTTCTGTGTTTTCATTGTAAGCTGCATTGAAAGAGTCTCCAAAGGTGGCATATAAACATTTTAAATAAATACATAGCTTAAAAACTTGCTTTGGCGTCAGGCCCTGCCTTGCACAAAGGATTTCAAAAGCAGGACACAGCCATATAAAACCCTCTGCAAACCAACTATCATTTACAGATCAATAAAGAGGAAGGCCAGATAGAACAAGAGCCAGAAAAATAGTTCTAGCCACCAATGATGCCATTAATTTACTGACCGTGAAAAAAAGGCAAGGGGAAAAACATCCTACTCACTTCAGAGGGATTCGTGAAACTGCATTCACATTGGCCGAAGTTGTCACAACTTGAAGGACTTGTTCCAGGGCTGTAAATCCCCCTGCCACGTGAAATGCAACCTGATCTGCTGTATTCTGCATTGAAAACATAAAAAGTAAGAGTAATTAGTCCAAGTCTGACTGCACAAGTTTACTGTTCAGTGCTATATAGAACTCTTGTACACATTCAAATGCAGCAAACCTTTGAGAACTAGGCATGAACTCCCCTCAAGGATGTAAGAAGAGCTAGCTGCTGGATCAGGCCAGAAGAGGCCTATCTAGACCAGTATCCTGTTCCCACTGGGGCCACCCAGATGCCCCTGTGGAAAACCCACAAGCAGGACCAGAGCACAAGAGCCCTCTCCCTCCTGTGGTTTCCAGATCTGTGGAGCCAGAAGCACAGCCATCCTTTTCAGGAGGGATCAACATCCCTCTCCTCCTCCGTCCACCTGTCTAATCCTCTTTCTTGGTTGGTGGCCATCACTGCCTTCCGTGAGAGCATGCTTCTTCAATGCCTGGTCATGAGGCATGTGTGCCTGATTAAAATGTTGATTCAAATGGTTCAGCCAAGCACCAAGCTTTCCATTGAGCTAGTGGGGTTCTTTGACTTCCAAGCCACTGAAGTCCTTTCAGTTTCAAAAGAAGTTTGCCAAAAGACATAGGAGGCAGCTATTTGAGCAAGGTAAACCAATCCTTTTGGTGTGCAGAACCAGTCACACAGTTCTTTGGGTCTTAGTCAGATAACCGGGGGAAAGAAAAAGAAACACCTCTCGCTTTGACTATATTTTGGAGAAACCTTGGCAACCACTAGTGGGAACTACCTATAATCAATTCTATTGTGAATGAGCAAACACACGAACCAAGCCATGCAAAGCAAAGGGACCTTATTACTGCCCCCCCCCCCCACGATGATTCATGCTCCTTGCTTTAGGGATTGTTTGCTTTTGGTTATGCCAAGTCTGCGCACAGAATGTATGAACTTAGGTGACATTTGGGCAATTTGACCAGGACACAGAGAACTACACAGCTAGTTCCACATGCTCAAAGGGAGGAGGGACCACACAGGGGAGGTGCCGCAGTGCAGCGGAAGAGTACATGCTTTGTGTGCGGAAGGTCACAAGTTCAATTCCTGACATCTCCAGCTAAAAAGAAAAGAGATCCATGTGGAAAAGACCTATGCATCCAACTGTTGCCACAGATAGAACATCCAGCAGCTGAATACCAACAGAAATTGGTATTCATGGAGACATGGGCTTGCAAGCAAGATGAGGAGAGCTGCTTAGCTAGGGGAAAAGACTAGAGCACTGGAGCCTAAGAAGAACTATCTGAAAGACTGACAAGGCAAGCAACAGGAAGCTCGTTAGGAAAAGCACGGTGCCAGCACTAGCCTGACAGCAAGAGAGAGTTCTTAGAGTCGACCTTTCAACCCCAGCTTCCTTCTAACCAGAAGAAGTCCTGATCCTGAAAGCACTTGGGTTGGAGTCTCTGTCAGAAGCAGAGCGGGGGGGGCGGGGAGAGAAAGACTTCACCCTGCAATGAAAACACCTTTGAGTTCGCCACTGTCCAAGGTGTGACCACAGGCAGAAATGGCCATGTGTCACAAATCTAAACTTGGGGCGTATATCCAAATCTCTGGATTCAAGGGGGTCTCATTGCTTCTTCCTGCTCTGGAGGCTAGGACTTTTAAAAAAGGCTTCAAGTTACCAGAAAGGAGATTCCAACTAAACATCAGGAAGAACTTTCTGTCAGTAAGAGCTGTTAGACAGTGGGACTCTACTTCCTTGTAAGTTTTTAAGCAGGGATTGGATGGGCATCTGTTACGGATGCTTTAGCTGAGATTCCTGCATTTCAGGGGATTGGACTAGATGACCCTTGGATCCCTTCCAACTACAATTATATTATTATTCTAATTGCCATTTTGTTCATCCCCTCTCAGATCTGGCTCCATCAATGTGCATCCCCATGATTAGTCTGACCAAAGGCCACATGGCTCTTCCTCCCCAAGAACTGAGGCTGTAATATCTGAATTTGCTTATTTTCCTTTCCCCTACTTGTCCTTTTTCATATTTTTTTAAAATTGAATTACTACCAGTTATTTTAAACTGTGAAAGGCTATGAGTGCTTTTATAGATAGGAAATATATATATGGAAGGAAAGAAAATAGCAGGCCCAAACAGACAAAGCTCTTTGTATTCATATATGTATACTGTATTTAAAACACCCTTTAAAAAACTATTTGGTTCAGATTTGATTAGACACAGAAGAAAGTCTGCACCTTGACCGTGTGGCTTCTTTATTTCTCTACCTGACAACACCTTAATGGATCTGAATCTGCTATGACTTTAGTGGCAGCTGATAGGATTGCAGGCTCCCTTCCAATACTACAGCTCAGCTACATGCCAGCAAAAATGACAGCCTAAACCTGAATTACACAGACTGGGAACCCATCCAATTATTAACTAAAGTAACTGTTATTACCTAACCTAATCAAAGGAGAAGCAGCCGTTAATCTTTGGTGGCCCATAGAGCAGTGGCGGTCAGGCTGGATGGACTGTCTTTGTATTTGACTCTCCCGCAGACAATAATTACGTCCTTTGTGATCAAGGCCCAGGTGGGGGTGGGGAGAAGAGCTTCCTTGGCTGTAGGCAAAGGCAGCAGATGGGGAACAAGGCTCTGCCCATTCATTTACAAGGCAGAGGTGGGTGTCTGGGTCTGGAAGCTGTAGGGTTAGAAAAGCTGAAAATCAGCTGGCTAACTACTTCGTTATTTTAAAAATACTTATGTTTCCTTTAAAAATGTTCCACAGACTCTTCTGCAGCCAAATTACAAACGTCAGGTGCCTTTACCAATCTGTTAAAGCTCATAAATGGTTTTAACTGGTTTATTATCATCACAACCACCACCAGGCTTTAAACTTTTATAATCATAGGATGTTGACCTATCTATTAAATATATAGGTAGATTGAAATTAAGTACTTGCAAGCAAAAAAAATCCCTTATTTTGTTTTTAGAAGATGCACATGTATCTTCTAACAACCATCCTCTTAAATGAGGCATTCCCTCATCTCTCCTACAGGACGGAATGCCTCTTCTAAGAGCCTACTTGCCATGTTAGCCTTTGGACAAACGAACTGAAAATAGCCTAATAGTAATAATAATAATAATAATAATGATGATAATATGTTAACAGATTAATTAGAATGCCTGTTTATTCATGTTGGGATTTTGCCTACGTGCTTTGATCCAGCTTTCTCACAGAAGCAATTAGTCAGTTGTCAGAAGGCCAGGAAGTCTGAGCAGAGAAGTTTTTCTGCCTGGTGATATAGGAACCTTGGATACAATTTTGCTCTTGGTCGAGGTCACCCATATAGGCATAATGACTCATGACTTCTCTGGTTGGTCTGTTGGTGGGTGTAGGAGAGGCTTGGAGTCAGCTGAAGTTGAGTTCAGTGTGAGAGAAAGTTAAGATCCATGTCTGTATCTTGTATATGCAGTAGTACCTCGGGTTAAGAACTTAATTCGTTCTGGAGGTCCGTTCTTAACCTGAAACTGTTCTTAACCTGAAGCACCACTTTAGCTAATGGGGCCTCCTGCTGCTGCCGCGCCGCTGGAGCACGAATTCTATTCTCATCCTGAAGCAAAGTTCTTAACCCGAGGTACTATTTCAGGGTTAGCGGAGTCTGTAACCTGAAGCGTCTGTAACCTGAGGTACCACTGTAGTAACTTGTGAGTCTACTGTAAATAATAAACCTCTAAGTAACCAAGTTACTAACGAGCAGCATTTTGTTCCTGGTCATCCCGTCAGCTTCCAACAAGATACTTCCAGAAAGTCTGCGTATACTCTGCAATATTCAACAATTCAATCAAAAAGTTTTAAATTGTTACTCTAATTGATGAATACTGTAAATCTATTAAAATTACAACCCTAATTTTTACTATATTGTTTTACAATCAGCTGCGGAGCAAGCTGATTGGGCGCCTGGGGTGGTGCGTGTGCCCTGCGCCCAGGGGCAGGGCCAGCCGGGCAGGGCGCTCTGCGCGGCCTCTGGAGTCTGCCTGCCTCCTCCCACTCAGCCCCCCTACAGCTGGGGGGGGGGGAGGCAGCTGGCGGACCGTTTGGGCAGCGCAGAGCCTGCAGGAGCCCAAGCCACTGCGTCACTCCCAGGAAAGACGACTGGCTGTGCTGTGCTGCAGGCCCCCGGTGAGTGCCGCCCGGCATTTTGTCACCCCCTCAGTGGGTACACTCGGGGCGCCCCGCCCCCACCTCACCCCCCTTCCTCCACCCCTGTTTACAATCACAAGCAATGTGTGAATCTGTCAGAACTGTGTCAAAGATATTTGGTGAAGAAAACTCATGCATGCTTCTCAACCTGAGAGAGGCACAGAGACATTCCTCCTGACTCCTCAATAGCAGCCTACCACTTACCTAAATAGCCTGGGTGAAATCCTATTGGTCCTTCTAGCACCCTTGCGCTGGTGAAAGTGTCTGCTTGAAGAGGTGGACAGGAAGAGGCTTTTTATGATTTCCCCTCTGCCAGGCAACCACTACAGTTTCCCAAAAACCTGTTTGAATGCTTTTTCTTGGGGGGAGGGTTTACTGGTGGGAGGAGGAAATTGGCAAAAATGGTCTCCCTCACCTTTAATCAACCACTAGCAGACACCTCTGATTGGATAAAAAAAACCTTGATCTTCGAAATGGCAGCAATTGCCTACAAATCACAGGAAGGATCAAACTGCAAAACTGAAAGCAATTTGAACCCAGCTTCAAAATGAAGGTACAATGAGGGTACAAATTGCTTTACACTGAGAGAAAGTACTAAGGTTGTTCTTATCAGCTCTGCATTTATGAAAGTGCTGAAGTCACATTCAAGGGAGGCTTTGTGGCTCTACACAGCAAATAGATGTAGCTCAGTGCGTCTCGTTTGCATGCAGAACATCCCAGATCGATTCCAATTCCAGGCAGGGCTAGGAAAGTCTCCTCTTGGGAACCAGAGAACTGCTTGTGCAGATGGACCAATGGTCTAACTTGGTGCAAGTGTCACAGTTTGATTGTTTTAAAAGTTGCCCTTCTTGGTAAATGCCATTGGCCAACTAAGACACTAAAGGGATGCATATTCCAAGCTGCACCTTAAGCCTGTTTCTACATCTGAGTCGGTTTGTGAGGACCTCGTTTTCACTGAAAAGGTAAAAAAAAAGAAAAAAGGGGGGGTCTTGGCATAGGCCATGATATTAAAGGTCACACCATGAAAATCAATGCATAAAATGGCCCAAAATAACTTT
Organism: Podarcis gaigeae; assembly: GCF_964106915.1. NCBI lineage: Eukaryota > Metazoa > Chordata > Lepidosauria > Squamata > Lacertidae > Podarcis > Podarcis gaigeae. The sequence goes on along the minus strand of NC_139685.1, from coordinate 1,925,740 downwards.
TATTAACTACTTGGGTCTTATTAAGAGCCTAAAAGAAATGACTGAATAGTAAAGGTAAAGGGACCCCCGACCATTAGGTCCAGTCGTGGCCGACTCTGGAGTTGTGGCACTTATCTCGCTTTACTGGCCGAGGGAGCCGGCGTACAGCTTCCGGGTCATGTGGCCAACCGAGTCATGTGGTGGAAAACCAGAGTAGCGCACGGAAACGCCCTTTACCTTCCTGCCAGAGCGGTACCTATTTATCTACTTGCACTTTGATGTGCTTTTGAACTGCTAGGTTGGCAGGAGCTGGGACCGAGCAACGGGAGCTCACCCCGTCACACGGATTCAAATCGCTGACCTTCTGATCGGCAAGTCCTAGGCTCTGCGGTTTAATCCACAGCGCCATCCGCGTCCCCGACTGAATAGTACCCTTGTAGAAACAGTGGGAACCTGTTGCTACTTTCAAAACACAGTAAAGAAAATATTTAATTGCAGTGACGCAATTTCCCCAATCCATAAAATCAATACATTTGACAAAAAACTAATACTGATTTGTTCATTAGTAATCTTCAGTATAAACTACATTAGATTTATAGCAATAAGTACAATCAAATCTACTTGGCTTCCTCATAAAGCTTTCCAGCAATGCTTGTCTTCCTGCCACTTGATCCAAAAGGCTTTAAACTGCTTGGGTGGAAGATTCATTCATGGGTCCCTTTGGATCCAATCTTCTGTGTATTCTGAGATCTATGCACTTATGAACTCATTGGGTGTGAATGCCTTCAGCCACATCGGAACACAATAAATGACTATCTGAAACCTACCCCCTACCCTCAAAGTGGTATAAAACCTCAAAGTGTTTAAAGCCACAATGTATTGATAACTGTCATTGGAAGCAACCTTGTTTTATTTTATTAAAATTATATCACACCTCTTTTCCAAGGAATTCAAGGTGGCAAAGACGGTTCTCTTCCTTCCCATTTTATCTTCATAACAATCAGGCTGAGGAAGTATGGCTCTCTCACCAAGGTCACCTGATGAGTTTCATGGTTGAGAAGGAATTTCAACCCTGGTCTCTCAAGTAATATAGAAATATAGGGCTATTCTAAGTTCTTTACAAAGTTCCGCTCTTCATCTAGCATAGAAAAAAGGTAAGGTAAAGGACCCCTGGATGGTTAAGTCCAGTCAAAGGCGACTAGGGGGTGCAGTACTCATTTTGCTTTCAGGCTGCGGGATCTGGCGTTTGTCCGCAGACAGCTTTCCGGGTCATGCGGCCAACATGGCTAAACCGATATGGAAAGCTACAAATTCCCTCTCCCTCATTTAAGCAATAAAGCTTCTGACATTTCTTTCAGAAAGGAGTTTGATTACCATGCAAGCTATTTCAGTAGAAATTGCAACCTCATTTAGATCCCAGTAACAGTTCCTTAGTGTAACAGTGACTGAAAAGAAAGTTCAACATGCAGTCATCTGGCCTGTGGGACGTTTGCTAAGGCAGGTAGAAGCTATTGGCAAGGCGAGTTTAGCCTGGGTGTGAAAACCCAACCCAGTCCTTACTTAATACAGTAGGCAGTAGGAGATGCTGTGATCATACTGGGGATAAATGTGTTCAAAGTCTAATTTACTGGTTTAGGGTATATGGGAATCCTTTGAATCTGTATTGAGGTTTATAAAGAGTAATTATGCTCTCTTACCTGTGACTACAAAGTTACTATTTTAATAGGGATGGGGCTATTATTTGTGTGTGTGTGGGGGTTGTTTTAAATTGTTTTACTTTGAGAACTAGTAGTTTTAACTTGTATTTGTATTTTAGCTTACTTTTTTATATTAGTTAAGTTATTTTCTTTTAAGGGGGGGGGGGATGACAGGGCTGACTGGGAGACTGGGAGTGGGAGCCAGCCAACAGCATGGCTGGGGCAGGATGCACCGGGGGTGGGGTGGGTGTGTTTCAGTGAGCACAGTAAGGCACGTACTAAACACAGGTTTCCCTGCTAGAACTGCAATACGTACACCACTGCTGACCTAAAAGCACAAGAAAGGCTGGCTCCAATATGCTCAAAATCCTATAAATAAGAAACAGAAGTTTTGGGAAGGGGTTGAATAATAGTGAGACTGGAGAAGCCACTAGAAGTTGCAATTTCAGTTGAATTTGGGGGAACCACCTGAAGCATCAGTTGTGCTGAGCTATTTCAATTGCTTTTGTTTGATTTGCTCATTTCAAACAGTTGAAAGTCTGCAAATTTTGATAATAAACCTGATTTGCAATGGGGAATAGCTGTCAACATTTTCCTTTTCTTGCGAGGAATCCTATTCGGAATGAGGGAATTTCCCTTTAAAAAAGGGAAACGTTGACAGCTATGCAATGGGGGCTGAATAATTTCGATTGCAACTCTCTATATATTCCTATGGTGTGAAGGCTCTGGGATTATTCTTGGCAGGGGTCAGAGACTAGCAGCATCCCCATCACCACAGGCACACAAGACGAATTATTCAGTTTCTGTGCCAAGAAAAAACTTAAATTCTCTGCAAAAAACAAATGATGTAAACTGGTGTATATTCAGAGATGCTTATTTTTTAAAAAAATAAAGAAAGGTCAATTGGCAAACTTTTTTGATGAAATTATTTGAATCTTGGCAGAATTTGCAATTCACTCCTACTGCCCACTCTCCAGAGTGTTATTTTTTATTCATTCAAAGCATTTATACCTTCCCCTTTAGCCAGAAAGGCTCTCAAAGTGGCTTAGAAGCAATGAAAGCAGCAACCCCCCCCCAAAAAAAAATCAGGCTTACATTCTAAAAATACCTGACATGAAAGGGGAAAGGGAGGGGGAGGGGAGGAAAGAGAGGAAGCAAACTCAGGCACCCAATTATCAATATTAATTACTGATTTCTTAACATGAATTACAGTGGTACCTCGGGCTACGCTTCAGGTTACAGACTCCGCTAACCCAGAAATAGTACCTCGGGTTAAGAACTTGGCTTCAGGATGAGAACAGAAATCGTGCTGCGGTGGCGCCGCAGCAGCAGGAGGCCCCATTAGCTAAAGTGGTCTTCAGGTTAAGAACAGTGTCAGGTTAAGAACGGACCTCCGGCACAAATTAAGTACTTAACCTGAGGTACCACTGTACTACAAATGACACAGGAGCCATTTCATCAGTGAAAGAGATGGGACACTAAGGCCTCTCCAGCTGTTCTCCCTAAAAACTTCTCTCTTCCAGCTGGTCATCACAACAATGGAAAAAATAGTGCAATCAGAGGAATTTGAGCAGAAGCCTTTGAGGATGTTTGTCTCCTGTAAGGTAAAGGTAAAGGGAACGATGACCACTAAGTCCAGTCATGGCGACTCTGGGGTTATGGCGCTCATCTCGCTTTACTGGCCGAGGGAGCCGCATACAGCTTCCGGGTCATGTGGCCAGCATGACTAAGCTGCTTCTGGCGAACCAGAGAAGCGCACGAAAATGCCCTTTACCTTCCCGCCAGAGCGGTACCTAATTATCTACTTGCACTTTGACTTGCTTTTGAACTGCTAGGTTGGCAGGAGCAGGGACTGAGCAATGGCAGCTCACCCCGTCACGGGGATTCGAACCGCCGACCTTCTGATCGGGAAGTCCTAGGCTCTGTGGTTTAACTCACAGCACCACCCACGTCCCTGTTTGTCTCCTGTACTGTTTGCCTATTTTTCAAATGCAAGCCTGCTTAATAACGTGGGCCTTACTTGTGAATAGATACGTAAGGGATTAATCTTCACTGAAGTTGCTGGAACTTGTTTTTTCAGTAAAAGTGTGCCTAGGAATAGATTAAAAAGTTTACTTTTTATTCATACGTTACACTGAATACTGAGCATACACTAGAAGACTCCCATTTTCAGCTGTTGTGATTTCAAGCCCAGTCAAAGACAGCACCATATTCCTGCCAGCACTGCTCCCTCTAGTGGCCAAGTTGAGGCATCTGTACCCCCCCTCTGTGTGTGTGTGTGTGTGTGTGTGTGTGTTTAAAGGAAAAAAACAAACAGCAGGACATTTATGCACCAATACAGTTTTACAACAGAGCTTCCTGGAGAAAAAGAGTTTCAACCTCCCCATAAATAAAAACCAAATTGGTGCTCAGATTAGGCAAGATCTATGATGCTACAAAATGCATGCTGGGCCAGTTCGCTGGGTCTTCTGATGTGGGGTGTGGGGGCTGTACAATGGAAGCTACTGGTTGACACAAGTAAGGCCATATTCCTGCCCCCCGAACACAGGCACTGAGTTGCACCCAACATTTTTTTTTGGGGGGGGGGTGACGTCATGCATTCAGTGTACGTGACACCCCATGCATTGAGCGTTGCATGCGTGACCTTCGCCTGTCAGGCTGACGCTGCACAGTCTGGGGCGGCATCCTTTCAGGCCTCCTGGCCCCATCCTTGTGGACATGGGGGGTGCTGTAGAGGTTTCTGCCCCATGGAGATGGTGCACCTGCCCTGAACTGTTGCAGAAGAGGAAGATTCTTCCTCCCATTAAACGTGGAAGGAGGAGAGGAAATAAGAAGCGACAACACGAACCCACAAAATATTTGTGCAAAAAAACTCAGGAAAAAGTGGTGTTCCCAAAGCAGCGTGAATGAATATTGGTGGCCCTCCAGATGCTAGGGATCATTAGGAAAGGAACTGAATCTAAAACTGTCAATATCATCATGCCATTTTACAATTCTATGGTGCAACCACATTTGGACTACTGTGCAGTTTTGGTAGAGTTGGAAAAGGTTCAGAAAAGGGCAACCAAAATGTTCAAGCAGATCAAGTGACTCCTTTATGAAGAAAGCTTTTTATAGTTTAGAGAAGTGGCAAGTAGGTGACATGATAGAAGTTTATAAAATTAAGCATGTCATGGAGTGAGGGGGCAGAGACAGGCTTTTCCCCCTCTTTAGAACTTGGGAAATCCAATGAAGCTGAATGTTGGAAAGACAGATAAAAATACGTCTTCAAACAGCATACAGTTGACCTATGGAACTCACCCCCACAGGAGACAGTGATGGCCACCAACTTGGGAGGTTTAAAAAGAGGACTGGACAAATTCATCTATCAAGATAACTTATCAATGGCTACTAGCCCTGATGGCTGTGCTCTGGCTCCATAGCCCAAGGCAGCAATGCTTCTGAATGTCAGTTGCTGGAGGCAACAGGAAGAGAGAGGCTTTTGTGTTTGAATCCTGTTTGCAGGTTTCCAGCAGGTATCTGGTTGGTCCCTGGGAGAGCAGGATGCCGGGTGAGATGAGAAAGGGGCCTTATGTTCTTGCCTCAGAGGTCTTTCCCCACCCAACTGCTGGAGATTCCTCAAGTGGAGATGCTGCTGCTGCTGCTCCCAGAAGGCACCTCATCGCCCGCTGTAACTTCAAAGAGAAGGGGTACTTCCAAACCCTTCCACCCTTGTGCATCTTTTTGACCTCCATCCTGTACTCAGTTTTGAAACTGTTGCTAGCAGATGTTAATTTTTTATGTGTATATCGGGGTGGAAACTTCTGGACCCCCAACTGTTTGATGAAAACTCCCATAATTCCTCCCCCCTGGGCATGCTTGCTTGGGCGCATAGGACTAGAAGTCCAAAAACATCTGAAGTGCCGCTGGTTCTCCATCCTTGATTTAAAGAACTTATAAACCATCCACCATTCATTGCAGTGTACCAAAAAATAAAAGAGAGAAATAAATAAAAACAAAACACAATGTTTAAAAATCACAATCCATTAAAAAAATGCTAATTTCATCTGCAAAACCAACAGAAAGAATGCTATCCCTTTTCACACTTAGTATAAAAAAGAAAATACATCTCTAAAGAAATTGCAGGAACTCCTAAGAGTTCCAGATACTATAAAAATCTACTGATATTGTGATTTTGCTTCAACTCTTAGATGTATATTTTTAAAAGAAACTTTCAGTGTATCCCCTTTTGCCTCAAAGCTTCAGATGGGACAGCCATGGCAGCAATGAGCCACTTGCTACAGTCCTGACAATGTGCAGATTCTAGAGTAAATAACCAAGCCGGACTCTGCACCGCTGAGGCCAACCATTCCCGACTGTCTCTCCACTGTGATAAACACTGTCTGCCCACAGTCCCTTGTATTTGAAAGTTACGACAAACATTGGACTGAAATGTAAATATCTGACATCATGACTGGTGAAGCAACGGACGGCAAATTTATCTAAAAAACAGAATGAAACCCCAAAATGTTGTTTGACACCTTGTTTTCTTTTAAAAAGCCAACCTTAGTGGTCACTAAGGGAGCATTCGGAGGAGGTCAGGAGTGTTGTGCTTTGTTCTTAAAAAAATACACACAGCAAGTGAAGTTGCTGAATGATATAGACTAAAGACATTTTAAAGCTAAAGAAGCGAGGACTCCTACAGCAATGCTGAAGTCAAGATATGGTATTAAAATGGCATCATGTTTCTCTGCCAAATGAGAAATGCCCTGGAAGTGGGAAAGGAGAAAACAAAACTTTCCACTTTTGATCCATGCTGCTTTCATATGGGTTCACCCGTAAATTGTACCACCTTGTTTTTGCACCCATCTTCTTAAGGAAAGACATATTCACTGGAAAACTCCATATAAAATATTATTTCAATGTATTTTCTCTTAAAATATGCATTGAGTGAATGTGTTCTCCCTCAAATATTGCACCTTTAAACATACTTTGATATTTATTTCTGTTTTTGGACTGAGAAAGGGGATTGATATGTCTGGGAAAAGCGAAAGCCAGAGAATAAACAAGTTCCAATCTGCAAATCAGCCGAGGAGGCTCAGATCAGGTCAGTTTGCATTAACTTTTGCAACAAGCAAATCCAACAAGCAGCCCCAGGTGGAAGAAGTAAGGACTCTAAACTATTTTTGCAGGGATCGAGAACTGTTGGACTCCAACTCCCATCATCCCTAACCCCCAGGCCATGCTGGCTGGGGCTGATGGGAGCTGAAGTCCAACAGGGTCAAGAGAGCCAAAGGTTCCTCATTCCTGGTCTACAGACAACAGTAGACACATACAAACCTGTCTTTTATTAAGAGGATACTCAAAGCAGCTAACAAAACTAAAACCAAACAATCGAAAAAGCCATGTCATCAAAGCATAGCACATTAAGCATAAGACAGCAGACAACTGAAAACTCTCAATCAGTAAGAGGGACAAGAAATCAAGAAAGAGCGACACTGAAGGCCAAAATATTTCCTAAATATAAGACTTTGCTTGGCAGCAAAAGGACAAGAAAGAGGTGAGTGAGTCTCTTCAGGAAGAAAGCTCTGCTGTTGGGTGCAGCCACTGAGAAGGCTCTCTCTCATGTCCCAGCCAAACAGGTACAACTGGGAGGAGGACTTCTTTGAAAGATCTCAAAACCTGGACAGCTCATACAGAGGAAGACAGCCCCAATATTTCCATGTTTTTTAAATCAAGGGGTGCAGCATGTCCCCAAAACAAGTTCTCTGCTTTTCAGGATTTGAATGCAGGCCTGAGAGGCAGAAGTGCAGCATCTTGTCCATGTGGGAAGAATGTTTCATTCCTAAAGGCCATTTTTCACATTATGCAGAAACACAAACCAGGTTGTACTCCAGTCTCAGGCCCGTAGCCAGAAATGTTACAGTCGGGGGGATTAGGGGAGGGGAATTGTTGTGGCAGAGCCAGAACATAAATACGAGTGGTCTCATTTGTTTTAAGCTATTTTTAAGTCACTTTAATACTGCTTGTGCATTGTCTCTTATAACTCCACAAGTAAAAGGGCCACAAGTTTGAAAGACTTTTAGTAAGTGCGAAGGAGCAACTGTGGTGAACTCTGTTCTCCCTTTGGGCAATGCTTCATCCAGGCCCAACCATTAGCAACGTTAAATCAATGTAAGCAGTTCCCCCATGGTGACAGCTTGTGTTGTTTCCACCCCTCCTTCCTCCTGACGGCATGGTATTAGGGTCTCTTTCTTTCTTTCTTTTTATGCTCCCCTGGGAAATTCAATTAACAGTGTCAAGTCTCCTCCTCTCAGTCAATGAGTGACACTATCAAGATCTTTTTCACCACCCCTGACAAGCAAGATGTGTCCACTGATTTCTTGTCTTGCAAGTTAACAAGAGAATTACTGCCCACTTCTATAAATGACTATATATGATCTGTGTCATAAACAGCGTGACAGCTGCCAAAATCAATCTTTCATGACCCTATTGATTAGGACACTCAGAAATAATGAGACTTCACTAGTGGCAGAATAATGCTTGGGTGGGGAAAGGAGGGAGGAATGTATCTGTTCCTTACAAATGCCGTCGTATTCATCTTTCCTTTTGTCCTTTTCTCACTGTACAATCTACGAGTAACGGAACAAGATTATAAAGGCAGCAATCAATGTTTCCCCTCTCTTTCATGATGAATGTGACTTTTTCAAAATCAGGAGAGTATAAGAATCATACAGTTGAAAGGGACCCCAAGTCATCTAGTTTAACCCCCTGAAATGAAGGAATCTCAACTAAAGCATCCATAATAGATGGCCATCCAACGTCTGCTTAAAAACCTCCAAGGAAGGACAGTCCACCACCTTCCCAGAGAGTTCATCCCACTGTCAAACAGCTCTTGCTGTCAGACAGGTTTTCCTGATGTTCACTCAGAATCTCCTTTCTTGTAACTTGATGCCATTGGTCCAAGTCCTAGCTTCTGGAGCAGAAGAAAACCACCTTGCTCCATCTTTCATGTGACAGCCTTTGAGATATTTGAAGATGAAAAAAAAACAATTAAAAAACACATCAAACCTTCCCATAACTTATCTTTCTTCTGCTTGTTTCCTTGACCTCCTCACACCTCCCTTTTTTGTATTCTAGTTTGGTTAGCTTTTTCAGCAAATCCTTTCCATCTTTCCCAGTTTTTGTCCTATAATTTATCTTAATATAATGTAACTTTGCATGCTCTCCATTCACCAATTAACAATCTATTTTTACTTAATCCTTTATAACATTTCTGCTAAAACCACATAACTTCATTCCAACATCCTTCTAACATTCCTTAATTTTACAATGTTTCTGTAGATAAACTTTATTTTTTTTCCAATCTTCTTCCACCAACTCTTCTCCCTGGTCTCGGATTCTGCCAGTCATTTCCGCCAGTTCCATGTAGTCCATCACCTTCATCTGCCATTCTTCCCGGGTGGGTAGATCTTGTGTCTTCCAGTACTTTGCAATAAGTATTCTTGCTGCTGTAGTAGCTTACATAAAGAAAGTTCTATCCTTCTTTGGCACCAATTGGCCGACCATGCCCAGGAGAAAGGCCTCTGGTTTCTTCAGAAAGGTATATTTAAATACCTTTTTCATTTCATTATAGATCATCTCCCAGAAAGTCTTAATCCTTGAGCATGTCCACCAAAGGTGAAAGAATGTACCTTCAGTCTCTTTACATTTCCAACATTTATTATCGGGCAAATGATAAATTTTTGCGAGCTTGACTGGTGTCATGTACCACCTGTAAATCATTTTCATTATATTCTCTCTTAAGGCATTACATGCCGTAAACATCATACCTGTGGTCCATAACTGTTCCCAGTCAGCCATCATAATATTATGTCCAACATCTTGTGCCCATTTAATCATAGCTGATTTCACCGTTTCATTCTGAGTGTTCCATTTCAACAGCAAGTTATACATTCTTGACAAATTCTTAATTTTGGGATCTAACAGTTCTGTTTCCAATTTTGATTTTTCCACCTGGAAGCCATTTTTTTTGTCCAAATTATATGCCTCCATTATTTGGTAATAATGGAGCCAATCTCGCACTCATTTTTTAGTTTTTCAAAACTCTGTAGTTTTAATCTGTCTCCCTCTTGTTCTAAAATTTCCCAATATTTCGGCCATTTGGCCTCCATATTGAGCTTTTTCTGAGCCTTCGCTTCCATTGGTGATAACAGGTGATCAGCAGTTCAACCAATGCCTCTGCAGCTGCAGCTAGTGAAATGGCAGGCTGAGCAATGTATAGTATCTTTAGGTTTATGCACAAGCACTCAGTGATGTGTCTGCTCCCCACTCTGAACTTTAACCAGGCTCCTGGGGAGGGAGCTGAACCATGAAAAACAACAATCTTAGCGGCTCACATTAAACTTTTTAACAAGGATCCTCTGGAAGGACAAGGTTAGAACAGTGATTTATCAGAGGTAGGGATCAGAAAACACAGGCTATTCTGGAAAGCAGGGAAAGATAGAGCCAATGAGATCTCAAATTAACATGGGAGCAATCATGCTAACAACTATTGGTACCTCTTCAGTTTTTCAAGCACTTCCATTGCAACAAGGTTGTTTAAATTCTGCCCAAGAGCAGTGCTATTATGATTTTCCTACTCATATTGAAATTGTTGTTTAGTCGTTTAGTTATGTCCGACTCTTCATAACTCCATGGACCTCCCACAGTTTGGTCAAACTCATGTTGGTAGCTTCGAGAACACTGTCCCACCATCTCCTCCTCTGTCGTCCCCTTCTCCTTGTGCCCTCCATCTTTCCCAACCTCAGGGTCTTTTCCAGGGAGTCTTCTCTTCTCATGAAGTGGCCAAAGTATTGGAGCCTCAGCTTCAGGGTCTGTCCTTCCAGTGAGCTCTCAGGGCTGATTTCCTTCAGAATGGAGAGGTTTGATCTTCTTGTAATCCATGGGACTCTCAAGAGTCTCCTCTAGCACCATAATTCAAAAGAATCAATTATTCGGCGATCAGCCTTCTTGATGGTCCAGCTCTCACTTCCATACATCACTACTGGGAAAACCATGGCTTTAACTATACGGACCTTTGTCGGCAAGGGGGTGTCTCTGCTTAAGATGCTGTCTAGGTTTGTCATTTCTTTCCTCCCAAAAAGCAGGCATCTTTTAATTTCGTGACTGCTGTCACCATCTGCAGTGATCATGGAGCCCCAGAAAGTAAAATCTCTCACTGCCTCCATTTCTTCCCCTTCTATTTGCCAGGAGGTGATAGGGCCATATTGAAATACTCCCCCTCAATGTGGCCAAACTTAGATTCACAAAATGTTTAGGGGTATCCGTAGAAAAAAAGCACTGCCCAGGAGTATGCAATAGCAACATGCACACTGGTACAATTCTTTTCACAAAAGTCAACTAAAATTCTCAGAAACTTAAAGCTCTTGGTAGCCTGCTGATTATGTAATGTTGAAGGAAGATGGATGTCATTTGGGGGGAACTGCATTTATATTACTGACAGTTTATTTCCTTTCTTGTTACACTAAAGTGGTCGGTTTTGGCAGTGTCACTAAATGCAAGAAAAATATCATTTTCACAAAATGTGAAGAACATCATAACTTTATTCATAAGGAGAGGAAGTTCAGCCATCCATCACTAGTGTATCCTTAAACTGTGTCGATTGTTAAGGGAATTTGCAATACCAAGGAATACTAAAAGCGTCCTTTCTGTCTTTAGAAAACAGGCCAGAGTAGGCATTCTAACTTGCCAGATTATTCAATCCTGCTTATATCACATTTCGGTGAGCACTACTGCCCAAGCAGCAACTATGGATATAAAAACAATATGGCATTAGTGATACTGTGTTAAAAAGTATGCAAAAGTGTAATAGAAAAAGGGTGAAAGACTAAAGTCATATTATGTCAAAAGTAAATAATATGCTAAAGATGTTTAAATATAAGGAGGAAAGATCGGAGACATAATAGAATTGATTTTAATAATTAGAAATGAGTTTCTAAAAAGGGTAAGGATTTGCTGTATCTGATTGGACAAAGAGGAACACAAAAAAGGGAGGCGTGAGGAAGTCAAGAAAGAAAGTTTTGTAAGCATGAATTTAAAAAATTGGAGTTTTTATTCTTAACTTTTTCTTTTTTTTAATGGGTGGAATTTTTTTTCTTTTTCCTTTCCTGTACTTTGTTTTTTTTCATCTGTTTTATGTGCATTTGTGATTGTTTTGTTGTTCTGTATTTTTGTGATGTTTCTTTTTTTCTGTAAAATAAATAAATATATTTTTTTAAAAAAGCAACTATGAACTAGCTATCCATCAGTATATTTTTTTAAAGAAGGCAATTTATTTTGGCTTTGGTTTTTTAGCCATGGGACCAGCAACTGTCAAGCAATTGATAAAGGTAAAAGTAAAGGACCCCTGGACGGTTCAATCCAGTCAAAGGTGACTATGGGGCTGGCGCTCATCTCGCTTTCAGGCCGAGGGATCCGGCATTTGTCCTCAGACAGCTTTCCAGGTCAGGTGGGCAGCAGGACTAAACCACTTCTGGCACTATGGAACACCGTGATAGAAGCCAGAGCGCACGGAAACGTCGTTTACCTTCCCACCGCAGCAGTACCTATTTATCTACTTGCACTGGTGTGTTTTGGAACTGCTAGGTTGGCAGGAGCTGTGACAGAGCAATGGGAGCTCCCCCCATCACGGGGATTTGAACTGCTGACCTTCTGATTGACAAGCCCAAGAGGCTCAGTGGTTTAGACCACAGCGCCACCCGTGTCCCACCAATTGATAAGAGCTGTTTGACAGTGGAACAGTCTCCCTTGGGAGGTTGTGGACTCTCCTTCCTTGGAGGTTTTCCAGCGAAGATTGGATGGTCACCTGTCACGGATGCTTTAGCCTGCAGTGCAGGGGGTTGGACTAGATGGCCCTTGGTATCCCTTCCAACTCTACATTTCTATCATTCTATGAATTCATAAGTATTAATTAATTAATTGCCTAATGCAGGGCAGTCTCCAGGTGTCAGGGAAGAGTTAGAAGTTTCCAGTTTCTCAGAGGGAGAAAGCATTCCCCAAGGGGGGAGGGAGAGCAGTGAATCTAATAGAAGAGAACAGGAGGAACAAGAGGGAGGGACCGGCTGTTCCCAGGAAAGGCCAGGGTTCAGGAGGGGAGATACAGGCCAGCTCTAGCCAGGAGGGTAGGAAAAAGGGCGGGAAAGCGAAGGGAAGGGCGCCTTCGCCATTTTGAGGGTGGCTGGTCACGGAGAAGCAGAGCTCAGAAGGGATCTGAAAGAAGTGACTCTGAGGAATGATATTTAACAACCGTTTATAAGATTGTTTTGTTAATACGCAATAAAACGTTTTATAAAAGAACAAGAAGCGTTTGTGTGGTGATCTGAAGAGGACAACGACCAGGCCTGACACCAGGCGACTTACAATCAAATTAAAAGAATAAAAATTCCATCATGCTCCCAACTGAAGAGGAAAGTCTCAGCCTGATGCTGAGAAGAGGCTAGGGTTGGCACAGCAGAGCATGCCACAACCAAAGCGGCCCACTCCCTTGTTGACATTTCTTCTTTGCACAGCCCAGGCACACACCATGCGGCATCCAATGTGCTCCCTATTATGTTCACACTGAGCCTGCCATGGCTTCAAGAACCAACAGCAGCCAGAAACATCTTGCCTCTCTGTTGGTTCTGCTCCTAGGGAGTAAAAGAAGCCCCTCAGCCACCAGGTCACCCACTTTCAGGCTACCAGTGGAGAGAGGCTTGTTCCTGCCTGGGGTGTAGAGGAAGACAGCAGATGAGAGAGGACAGTGAGCATTGGAAGAAACTTTGGTGAGAGGAAGGGCTAATTCATGTTAACATGTAAATTACTTGTTCTCAGCCAACTTGGAGACCGGAATGCTAGAAAAGCAACTCAAATAACCAACACACGACTTAAATAACTAACCACAAAGACGTCACCAGATTAAATCAGAATGTTCACTTGTAGCAGCTGGTGCCAAGAACACACGAAACAGCTTGGAAATAAAAAGAGGGGCTTACCCATATTCTGAACCACCCACGTCTAGCTATGAGTGGAAGTGGAGAATCACTTGTAAATGGAAATTAAATTATAGTCAAAGAAATGATGGTGTAAGTAACCCGAATATTTGGATGCCATTCCTCATGTGTACTCACTCTGTTCGACAAGTGTGATCCTGCTGCAGGTGCTCCCACCAACCAAAGCCCAGCACAACTCTGCCAGGAGCAGGGCCTTCTCAATGCCCTCCCCAAGGGGCCTTGGGAGGCCAGGAGACCCGCCCAACCTCATCACAAACGTGCGCCCCCACAAGCTATGGCCTCCAGGTGTTGGATTCCCAACTCTCATCTGCCCCAACCAACACTGCCAACTGTCAGGAATGAGAAGACACCTGGCAGGCAACAGCTTGCCTACACCTTCAGGTGCCCGGAGGGGGGCGGGCGTTGTTTGGGGGGTGTTATTTGTTTTGCACTGCAGCACCACTATTTTCTCTGCTTCTTTCTGCTGTCAAAGTGTGGGTTTATGTTTCATTTTTCACTTATTCTGTTACTGCTAATTTGTTAAATTGGGTATAATCTATAAATGTTTTGAGTATATTTATAGAGAAATGTCGGGTCAAATTTTTCAAAATAAGTAAGACAAATAAAGTTTCACAGTGCTATCTTGTGTACACACACACCTATATAAACAGAACCACTTCTGTGCCACTCTTTTTTTTCCTTAAAAAATAAATAAATTACTGCCTGTACTACCTACAAAACAGTCTCTGTAGTAAAACGACTCGTGAAGAATTTGTGAGGAAAATTCAATAACGTTTGTTTAGGTTACTGCATTACGCCACAATTAGCAATGGTATGATTACAGACAGCATCAGAAATACAACCCGCACTGCTTACAAATCTGCCACCGAAGAGAGATACCTCCTTGCGATAAGGGGAAAATACTTGTTTGATTAAACTGCAGGCTTGTTTTTAAAAAACATTTTAAGTTCATGTGTACAATAGTTCCTGAGAGGAGTTAGACCTATTATGCTGTTAGCTGATGGATATCAATGCGAGCAACAAGAATCCATGTTTTCCTGTTAAAATATATACACACCCTTGGCTCAAATGGACCAATTAAGAACAGATATTCGTAATACTGTACATATGTTCATTTTTTCCTTATCCGCCCTGAGGCCTAAAGAACAGTTTGCCATCTGTGCAAGATTTAAATAACTTATAGCGAAATGGTGTCCCATTATAGGGGCAGATCTACTGCAAATAAACCTTTTGCATTAAAGAAGTGTTACAAACTGTTCACCTTTTCCCCCCCAAATATCCTCCATCATTTATTGATGACATTTGTGTGTCACCTTCATAACATGATGTTTGTATGGCAGCTTTGAATAAATAAGTGAAAAAATTAATGAAATTCAAATAAAACCATTAAAAACAAGAATATAAAACCCCCAACTTGCTGCATTCCTAGAATTAAAACGAATTCTAAAACAGAGGCGCAATCTATTTAAAAGGCCTGGGTGACTAGAAACATCTTCACCAGGTGCTGAAATGACCAGAAACACGGTGTCAGGTGTGACTTTGGGGAACACTATTCCATAACTTGAAAAGGCCTGCCTAATTTCATTCTGCTGGGAATACAGTGGTGCCCCGCAAGACGAACGCCTCGCAAGACGAAAAACCCGCTAGACGAAAGGGTTTTCCGTTTTGGAGGCGCTTCGCAAAACGAATTTCCCTATGGGCTTGCTTCGCAAGAAGAAAGCCCATAGGGAAATCTCCGGGGACCTCTTTTAAATGCTAGCGTGGGGAACAAAGCCTTCCCCCCCCCTCTGGCCTTCAGAAGAGGTCCAGGAAGGCCGGCGGGGGCCGAAAGGCTTTGCTCCCCACCGCCAGCATTTTAAAAGTAGTCCGGGATAGCAGGGAAGCGCTTCCCGCTATCCCGGATGGCTTTTGAAGGCAGGCGGGGGAGAGCAAAGACTTTTGCCCCCCGCCCGCCTTCAGAAGAGGTCCTGGACCTCTTCTGAAGGCGGGCGGGGGGCAAAACTATTTGCTCCCCCATGCCTGCCTTCCCGGGAGAGCGGAGAAACGCAGCGCTGCGTTTCTCCGCTCTCCCGGGAAGGCAGGCAGGGGGGACAAAGACTTTTGTCCCCCCCCGGCCTTCAGAAGAGGTCCAGGACCTCTTCTGAAGGCGGGCAGTGGGCAAAAGTCTTTGTCCCCTCTGCCTGCCTTCCCGGGGGCTTTTAAATCGCTGTCTCCGCTGTCCTGGGAAGACTTTCGCCCCCCGCCGGCCTTCAGAAGAGGTCGGGGGACAGACTGTCCCCGGACCTGGTCTGAAGGTGGTTTCCATAGGAACGCATTAATTGATTTTTAATGCATTCCTATGGGAAACCGTGCTTCGCAAGACGAAAAACTCGCAAGACGAAAAGACTTGCGGAACGAATTAATTTCGTCTTGCGAGGCACCACTGTACGGAGCAGGGCCTCCTAGGACATTAATGTTTGAGGATGGGAGAAAGCAGTCTTTCAGGTAAGCCTGGTCTTATTCAAGGAAACTGAATCTTTTAACTGTTTATGTAATTAATGAATTTAAATCCTTCTCTTTGAGGCCCCTTACAAATGCATATCCTTTCCCTCTCAATCCCTCTTTCCCTTTTAGGTCCTGTCTTTTAGCCTGAGAGAAGGCTTGCATGTCTGTGCCTCTCTCTCTCTCTGTGTTATTATCATCACCTCTTTGGCAGCCTTTATTTGGCAGCCTTCTGTAACCAGGAAGGACGTGTCTAAGCTTGCTCTAAGCTCAGCCGGCATGCTCAAAACTATATTTCTGTATTTTGTACCCAAGAGTATTCTACCTGTGTTCTCCTTGCTGCTGAATGTGATAGCGCATAAATCGGACCTTTGGATTTTGTAAGCAAACCCTTTTTAAAAAACCTACTTAAGAGTGGTCTGTTCATTGAGAGGGGGGAAGAAAAGGAGAAACGCTGCAAGCAAACTAATCGGGATATATACAAAGGTCTATCAGCCTATTACTCCCATGTTATATTGCTCCTTGACTTTGTGACCATTTTAAACTTTGCTGGGGGCTCACTCCCGCTGGAGAGTGTGTTAAGCACCATGCTTTGAATCTAGACACCCAGCCAATTCTTTTAATTAAAAGTAAAGGACCCCTGGATGGTTAAGTCCTGTCAAAGGAGACTAAGGGGTGTGGGTAATTACCCACACGTGGGTCATGTACCATATTTTTCGCTCTATAACACGCACCTGACCATAACACGCACATAGTTTTTAGAGGAGGAAAACAAGAAAAAAAAATCTGAATGAAACAGTGGATGTATCATTTTTGTGCTTCATTCTGTGAGTGTTATAGAGAGAAAAATACGGTATCTTATTTCCCCCCATAAAAAGCCCTCTCTCCTGTCACTACCCACCTAATCTCAGATTGAAAGGGGGCTTTGGAAGGGTAGGTGGGCTCCAAAGATTATTGTAATGGTCGGGCAGGCTTATGGAAGAGATAAGGTAAGAGGGAATTTGAACCTGGGTCCTCCCCAATTCAAGTCCAAACTCTAACCAGGGGTAGCCAAAGAGGTGCTCTGTATTCCTGACCATTCGCCCAAATGGTATTAATGAGTACAAATGGAACTTGTTAGCCTTCATTCCACAACAAATTAAAAACCCCATTCAGATCCCCTTTTCACATGTGGAGAAGTGAACACACATCTTTAGTCAATCAATATGGCGTAATGGTTAGAGCAGGTGTAGCCAATGTAGTTCCATCCGGAGGTTGTTAAGACTACTGTCAGAGACAGTCAGCATGATCACTGGTCAGGGATGATGGGAGTTGGAGTACAAACAACTGGAGGGCCACATGCCAGTCACTCCCTGCTGTAGTCTGACCCGGAAGTTACCAAGGCATGAATAACTGTGTAGTAGACCCCAGGGTACATTTTCTCACATGTACATCTCCTATGTTGAATGCACAAATTGCACTCTCCTAGGAGAATGGTTCAGTTGTGCTATGCTACATGAGTGCTGACATGTAGAATAGACATTGCACAGTACAGATCTCCCATTTTCAAGCAGATACTTCTACAGCCCATATTTATTTTTCTTCCATTGCTTGTGGTATTTGGATTTCAATGAACCCAAACCAAAGCAGGCTTTGCCAGAATCTGATATTGCACCGCATTACACTCGGCGACATGGGTCAGGGAATATTTTGCCTTCTCACTTCCACCAGCTTATAAACTTTGGCAGATATGAACTTACTTAGTAACGTCTATGTGACATGCTGCCAGCTTTAAGCAGCAGTCTGGCTGTATTCTTAAAAAGGATTGGTATTTTTTTGTGGGGGGATCCATGTCAACTCCATCCATTTAAATTCTGTTTACTTGTAGTAATGGCACACACATGTCTGAAAAGCTGCTGATAAGCCGCACAAAGCTTATGTTACTCTGTTGCGATTCAAAGCCTGAAGTTAAATTCATCTTTAACCAATAACCAGAGAAATGGTTTTACATGAGACTGAATCGAGATGCAGTGATTTTCCATTTTGTTTGGTTAAAGCATTAAGGATTTTCACAATGTTAGATGAAATAGGAGAAACACGCACTTTGGGAACAGTAAATTACTTGCAGGAAAAACACTGTAGGAAATGCCTTCTCCCGTTTGGCTCCTTCTCTGTGCTCCAGAACTAGGATCTGTAAGCAAGGCCTGGCTCTATATTCCATCATGCTGTATGGCAGCGAAAGGGAAGCTGTGGTCCTCCAGATGCTGCTGAACTCCAACTAGCATGGCCAATGGCCAGGCATGATGGGAGTTTTAATCTAACACATCTGGAGGGCAACAGGTCCTCATCCTTGCTGTAAGGTATGAGGACAAGGAGAAGAGCTGTGAGAATACAACTGACATGGCGGCTGCAAAAAAAGCTTACCTGCTCCCAGTGCTATTTTTCTAGAAGAAGATTAATGCCTCCCTTTTCTTATAGTGGCAATGGCACCCACCTGAGAGGTGCTGGAACTGAGTTCCGGCTGAAAAAAAACCCCACCTGTTCCATATGCATACAAGAGAAGCAAACCTAAGATGCCCAATTTGTTGTGAAATGTATTCTTCTTCTCGTTTCAGAACAATAAATATATATGCATATGCACTGTTCTCTGATGCTGTAGTAGATTTCTGAGGTTTAATGTTGGAGATTTAGTGAAATTTAATGAATGATTGGTTTCTATTTTTCCTATATTTATGATAAAAAAATTTGAAAAGAAAATTTAAAAACCATTAAATCAACTCAAAAGGATGCAGCAGCTCAGGATGGCATTTTCAACTAGTTTTTCTGTTTTTGATATATTGATAGTGCAACTTTCACCTAATAGCTGTAGAATATAACACATAATCATAAAACCTCTCATTTACACCTCTTGGGGTTGCAACCAACTACATTTTATTCAGAGTAGACCCACTAAAATTAATGGGAGTAAGTTAGTAATGGCCATCCATTTCAGTGAGTTTTGTCCAAGTAAAACTAGTTGGATGTAACAACACTTTCAAAAGTCACATGAACAAAACATACTGGGATTTGAATAAACATGCATGGAATTGCATGGTCAGTCAATATCATAAATGCCACAGATTAATTAATCCACATACACACATATCTATACCAACACAAACGTGTGCATGAAAGAGAGAGAGTGCGCCCCTGCGTGTCTAAGTAACCAAATGATGGGTCTGCAGAGGAATGGTGAGTTGAGCAACAAGAGTTATGATACCTCTTTTTCCAGGATACGTGAAATCTCTCCCAATATCCTATCCAGAGCTGAGACTTTGTTGCTGTCTTGAATTTGAAGTTGCTTTAGTAGGTCTTTTACTAATCGCTGCAGCCTTCCATGCAAATGGGGGGGGGAGAGAAGAAAGATAAAGATCAGAATTGGGAAAGCGGCATTCCTGTAATATATCACTGAGACTTGATTAATAATAGCATGCTAAAGCGAGAAACATTGTGAGCCTAGGCACTCCTACTCACAAGTAAGCTCCACCAAGTTCAACGGACCCCCCCCCCCCCCGGTAAGTGTGTAAGTAACTGCCATCCAAATGTGTGTTTATATTGCAGTGGCATCCAATGGCGGAGAAATGCTCCAAGGCACAGGGTTGGGTTCTGTTAGCGGATTCCCTTCTGGGAGTCGGAAGCCTCTCTCACTATCCAACCTCTCCTCTAGCACTTTTACGAGGGTTGGGCGGGGGATATCACAACTGGAGAGAGACCTATTGGAATGTAATGTAAAAGTGCGGTCTGAAATGTATAAAATATTATTGGAATGGGAGACAAAAGGATGAGCAAGTAAAACCCTGTATAGAAACTTATTTATGTATGCTATTACAGCAGCAAGAATGTTACTCGCCCCAAAATGGAAAGAAGCAGAAGTCCCAGCAAAGGAAGAATGGATACAAAAACTTATGGAATACGCAGAAATGGCAAAACTTACCAGAGGAGTAAGAAATCAAGATAAACTTTTTATAAAAGAATGGAAATGATTTATTGAATATTTACAGATAAATTGTAAACAGATAAGAACACTGACAGGATTACTGTAATAACCTGCAGTTTCTAAGGGTATATATTTTAAGTAGATGAATAAATGAGCAAATTATGTTAATTTGGATATGCAGAAGATATTAAAAATAAATTAAAGAGAGGGAAGGAAGTCAAGTTTTGAAATATTAAAATGATTTGGGAACTTTTTAATGTGTGATGTTTTATTCTGTTTTTAATCTGTGGGCAGCCACCCAGAATGGCTGGGGAAACCCAGCCAGATGGGCAGGGTACACTATTATTATTATTATTATTATTATTATTATTAAATGATTGTAAAACTAGTGAAATGTATAAATCTGAAAAGCATAATTTTTTTTTAAAGGATACAAAATGGACACTTATCAGTTATTAGATTGACCAGGAGCTAGATAAAGCCAAGAAGGGAGAGGGCTTCCAGTGGGTGCAGTGCATGCTGAGCTTGCCAAAGGCTCCAGGATTTTTCCCGGCTGGGAGAACTGCTGACAGCCAGTGTTATGAGCAAGGACAGAGAATCTCAAACTGTGGTCGCCCCACGAGTCAGTGGTATCTATCCTTGCACCATACTCAGCTGATTTTTTTCTGAGGCCGTTTTGACAAGACCCTTCACTAAAAACTACTGGGCTGTATCCAGCAAACTGCATTCAGAGCAGACCCATTGAAATGAATGGACCTAAGCCAGATCCATCTATTTCAATGGGACAACTCTTGAGTACAGCTTAGTTGGCTACATTAAGTTTCCCGTTTTTCCTGTAGCTTAAATAGAAACACAGTCCCCTCTTCTCCTTGTGGGAGACCTATGTGCCTGCTATCCAGGCACTGCTATCCAGGTGTTAAAAGCTGACAGGTAACATCAAGGCTCATCTGCCCTTCTTTCCTTCCTTCCTTTTCCTTCTGATTCTTTAAACAGCCCCTGGACTGGTCAGCCTGCAAATAAGAGGCTCCTTAAAAAGAGGACTGTCATCTATAAAGTCGTACATGTGCCTAGGTTGTATCTCCCCCCATGTGCCACTCCCAGATGTTTGCCTGGCCCTGTCACTCCTATTTTCTGTTCTGCTGTCAAACCTTTCTATTCTGGAGGGGCTTTCGGTTGGGGGGGTAGTTGTGTATTAAGTCCTGGCTAGCTGATTTCTCCTCACTACTGTGGATTCTGCTGTGATTATAATTGTGCTGACAGCAGCTGTTTATTTTGTATTTTTAACTTTCTTTTTCAGTGAGCAAAATAATAATTTGTAACATCTCGTTATCAATATTTTAATGTATTTTGAGGTTTTGATGGTAATAATAATAATAATAATTTTTTTATTTATACCCCGCCCTCCCCAGCCAAGGCCGGGCTCAGAGCGGCTTACAAGCAATAATAAAAACAAGATGAATGATTACAACTTAAAAACAAAAATAAAATACAACATTAAAATAATGGAACATTAAAATATTAAAATGTAGCCTCATCGCAGGAGAAGGAAAAGAAAAAAGAAAGAGAGGGAGGGAATCAAATTGGCTCCAAGCCAAAGGCCAGGCAGAACAACTCTGTCTTACAGGCCCTGCGGAAAGAAATCCGATCCTGCAGAGCCCTGGTCTCATGAGGCAGAGCGTTTCACCAGGCCGGAGCCAGAGTTGAAAAGGCCCTGGCTCTGGTTGAAGCCAATCTAACTTCCTTAGGGCCTGGGACTACTAGGGTGTTGCTATTTATGGACCTTAAGGTTCCCCATGGGGCATACCAGGAGAGGCGGTCCCATAGGTACGAGGGTCCTAGGCCGTGAAGGGCTTGAAAGGTCAAAAGCAGCACCTTAAGTCTGACCCTGTACTCCACCGGGAGCCAGTGCAGCTTGAAAAGCACTGGGTGAATATGCTCCCATGGCAGAGACCCCGTGAGGAGCCTCGCTGCAGCATTCTGTACCTGCTGGAGTTTCTGGGACAGCTTCAAGGGCAGCCCCGCATAGAGCGAATTACAGTAGTCAAGCCTGGAGATGATCGTCGCATGGATCACTGTGGCCAGGTCGGGGCGGGAAAGGTAAGGGACCAACTGCTTGATGCGGCGAAGGTGGAGAAATGTCGCCTTGGCTGTTGCTGTAACTTGCGCCTCCATGGAAAGGGAGGCGTCAAGGATTACACCCAAACTCTTAACGGAAGGCAATGGCACTAATTGGGCCCCCGCAAGAGAAGGGAGTTGGTCCCTCATCCCCATGCCATCCTGACCTAGCCATAGGACCTCTGTTTTCGAAGGATTTAGTTTCAATCGGCTCCCACGAAACCATCCAGCCAGCTTCCAAGCATCTGGTCAGTGTGTTCGGGGCCGAGTCAGTGTGGCCATCCATCAGCAGATAGAGCTGAGTGTCATCAGCATATTGGTGACAGCCCAGCCCAAAGCTCCGGATAATCTGGGCAAGGGGGCGCATAAAGATGTTAAAAAGCATCGGGGAGAGAATTGCGCCCTGCGGCACTCCACACACCAAGGAGTGGCGCGACGACATTTCCCTCCCTAATGCCACCCTCTGTCCCCGACCAGAGATAAAAGAGCACAACCAGTTACGGGCTATGCCCTGTATCCCCACGT